>NC_083279.1:16604054-16930455 GCF_963506605.1 Zootoca vivipara
GCTTTGCCTGGATAAATTTGATAATATCTGGAAGGACTTTATACAAAATGAAGCTATTAACATTTACATAAGTATTAAGATAATAACACTATTTTATATAAATGTATGGGAATATTGTAGATTGCATTTTTGTGTGTGTGTTATTATTTCCCCCTTACTTTTCCTTCTTTTTTCTGTATCACTTTTATTTCTTTCAATTGAAATCACTTCAATAAAATATAAATAAGAATTACAACAAAAGAGACTTGTTCTCTGTTGATCCAGGGGAGGCAGGATCTGAACCAATGGGTGAAAATAACAAGGAAGCAGATTTCAGCTAAATGGAAGGTATCATGCTGGCTACTCCTGATTTAGGGATTTAACCTGCCATAGGATGTAGTGGTGGTCATTCAGATAGCCTTAAAAAAATAAAAATTAATGGATGGTAGGTAGGGGTATTAGATAAAGCTGTTAGCAGTGCTATTTTTCTTTTAAAATAAAAGAAAAGGAGGTGCCAGAACTCACCATGAACGCCTCCCGAGTTCTCTTAGAAAGGCAATGGCGCCCACCTGAGAGGTGACAGAACTGAGTTCCAGTGAGTTCCAGCTGAAGAAAAGCCCTGGCTATTAGCCATGTGGGCAAAATATAATCTCCGTGCTGAGAGACCCTATACAACAGAGTGTTCCAGATGCTGGTAGGAAACAGCAGGCTTCCTTTGAGCTTCCGGAGCCAGATGGCTGGCTGCTGTGGAAACAAAGTTCGGGACCAGATGAGCCTTGGTCTGATTCAGCAAGGCAATTCTCATGTTCTTAAGATCATTCTCCGTCCCCTGTTCACTTGTTAAACCTGACAATATACTGTTGCAATAGCTACATGGATAAGCTAAAGGCATCCTTGCAAGCAAATTATTTATTCAGAAACTACCTTTGAGAAGGCAAAGGATGAGTGAATTATTCATTATCATTATGCAAGGGGAAATTCAACCTCAGAACCTATTGTACAAAGCTTGTCAGGCTCTGTCTGGAGAAGTATGCTGATTTTAAGGCAGAAACATCCATGGAAAACATATAGGTTCCATTTCATACCTTTAAACATTTTTCTGGTGAAAATAGGGACATTCCATTCCATAATGATAATCTTACAATTTATACCCCACACATCTTATTGACATAGCTGCCAAGTTATCCCTTTTTTTAAGGGAAATTCCCTTATGCTGAATAGGCTTCCTCGTGAGAAAAGGGAAAACTTGGCAGCTATGCTTATTGGGTTGCCCCAACACTACGGGCAGCTTCCAATATCTATAAAAACATAATAGAATATTAAACATTTTTTTAATTTTTTTTTAAAAAAACTTCCCTTCAGATGGCTTGAGGATCAGATAACACCATACCCTCCAACATTTCTCCAATGAAAATAGGGACATCCTATGAAAAAGTGGGACATTCCAGGATCAAATCAGAAACCAGGTTGGCTTCTCTAAATCAGGGACATCCCTGGAAAGTAGGGACACTTGGAGGGTCTGCCATTTCATGGAGAAAGATGCCTGGATTGGATCATTGTGAAGACATCTCAAAAATTACTCCATCTTTGGGATCACTTGGGAATACAGGAAGCTCCAGATCTTTGATTACAATTCCCATCATCCCTGGTTATCTCTCGCTTGGACTACTGCAATGAGCTCTATGTGGGGCTACCTTTGAAGGTGACTGGGAAACTACAAGTAATCCAGAATGCAGCAGCTAGACTGGTGACTGGGACCAATCTTGAAAGACCTACATTGGCTCCCACTACATTTCCGAGCACAATTCAAAGTGTTGGTGCTGATCTTTAAAGCCCTAAACGGCCTTGGCCCAGTATACCTGAAGGAGCGTCTCCAACCCCATCGTTCTACCCAGACACTGAGGTCCAGCACCGAGGGCCTTCTGGTGGTTCCCTCACTGTGAGAAGAGAAGTTACAGGGAACCAGGCAGAGGGCCTTCTCAGTAGTGGCACCTGCCCTGTGAAATGCCCACCCACCAGATGTCAAAGAGAACAACAACTACCAGACTTTTGGAAGACATCTGAAGGCAGCTCTGTTTAGGGAAGCTTTTAATGTTTGATGGATTACTGTATTTTAATGTTTTGTTGGAAGCTGCCTAGAGTGGCTGGGGAAGCCCAGCCAGATGGGCGGGTATAAATAATACATTATTATTATTATTATTATTATTATTATTATTATTCTAATGGCCATTCCGGCTGGGACTGATGGGAGTTCAATAACATCTGCAGGACAACCAGTTGGTTACATCTGCAGGGCCGGCTCTAGGGCTAGTCTGGGTGGCACGGGGCGCCAGGGTGCCCGCCTGGTAGGGGGCGCCACGCGGCGAAGCCGCACGGAAACCGCGCTGCGCCCACACACCAAGGCAAGAAATGGAGCGGGGCGGGGGGCGCCAGAGCGATCTCCGTACCACGGCACCAGGGTGCCCGACGTACTTGAGACGGCCCTGTACATCTGCCACAACTTAATCACACTTTAATGATATTTGGGTATTCAAGCATTTGACAATAATCTTAACTATTATACTTGGGGGGAAAGAATTCTAAAGCATTTACAATTCTTGGTGTGAATTCTTTTAGGAGGAAGGAGTGGATGATGCATGATTACTTCATTATGAGTCATGGCACAGGCACAGGGCAGTTTTCTCTTTCTATTTTGTGGTGTTTATTTATACAAGGTGTTTGTTGGAAAATGCTAAGAAAAGTTGTTTTTGAACCTTTAAAATAGCAAGGTATGGGCGGATCAATTCATCGCTCGGAATCAGTGACTGAGACTAGGCTGCTGAACTCTCACCCCCATCTGAGGTCATTTTCTTACTGTAGGGATCCCACAGAAGATGTCAGTAGTAGGGGAATGTCATCCAAATTGCCAGAGGAGGGAATATATAGAGATACCACCATCACTTAATTTGCACCTGGGGTCTTTGGGCTTGCAGAAAACTCTACATCTTTATACTCATTCACTTCTGGTGTCACAGGTTGTGTTCTCCTGTGGCACAGAGATAACAAATTTACACCCCATTATCAATGTGCTTTACACATTTTTTGTGTGTGTGCGGAAATCCATAACTGTAGGTCAAGTGGCGCAAGTGTGAGACAGCAAGCATGAGACTACCGCATCAACTGCTATGTGCCAGCCGCTCTAGATTTCTAGAGAAGATTTGCATTTTTATTAGCATCCCAGAGTGCCAAGTCGCACAATGAAGCTGGCAAGGAGTCTGACTTTTGACAGACTGCCAGGGCTCTGGAGGAACAGAAGGCACCTGCTCTGATACTAAGTCGCTTGCTCTTCAAATATTTACTTGCATATATATATATTACCTAATTGTTTCTACTCTGCAATTTACTGGTGCAGAATACACTGGTGTATCTATAGATAGAAACAGATCTAGATAAATATTTAGATGTAGAACCAAACACTGTCATTATGACAATCAGAGACATAACTCTAATAGCTCCCTGGGTGTAGAAATCTTAGTAACTAAGAAACTATGGAGAGGGGGGAATGTGCTTTTGACTAGCATAGCTTGCAGTTAGGGGGCAACAGAACAAAAGTCCATACCTTCAAAAAAATCCACTGATGAAAATAGGGACGTCCTATTTAATAATAATAATAATAATAATAATAATAATAATAATAATAATAATAATTTTAGTATTGATACCTTGCCTATCTGGCTGGTTTGCCCCAGCCACTCTGGACTGCTTCCAACATGTATAAAAAACATAATAAAACATTAAACATTAAAAAAACTTCCCTATACAGGGCTAATTTAAGATGTTTTCTAAAGGTTGTATAGTTACTTATCTCCTTGGCTCAGGGTTAGCATAACTCCATACCGTCCAATATTTCTCAGGTGAAAATAAGGAAATCCTACCATACCCTCCAACATTTGTCTGATGGAAATAGGGATGTCCTAAGGAAAAGGGATGCGGGCCACAGAGCCAAGGTCTTGCCGATCAGAAGGTTGGCGGTTCGAATCCCCGCGACGGGTGAGCTCCCGTTCACTGGCAGAGGAAAACGAGTGGGGGGGTGCACCGCCCCTGGCAGCGCGATCCTGGTAGGGTGCCATTGTGGCTCCCCCCCTCACGCTAGGTGCCATGCCCCTGCAGGCAGAGTACCATGCCCCCAGGATGTGTGCCACACCGGCAGGACATGCGCCAAACCTTTGCAGGTGGCGTACCCCGCCCTCAGGAGGCACGCCATGCCCCTTCGGGAGGCACGCCCCACCCCCAGGATGCACCCCACACCATGCCCCCATCTGCTCTCCACCCCCCGGTGCCAGAGCATGAAGCTCCGCCACTGCTCCCATTGCTCAGTCCCTGCTCCTGCCCACCTAGCAGTTCGAAAGCACATCAAAGTGCAAGTAGATGAATAGGTACCGCTCTGGCAGGAAGGTAAATGGCGTTTCCGTGCGCTGCTCTGGTTCGCTAGAAACGGCTTAGTCATGCTGACCACATGAACCGGAAGCTGTCTGTGGACAAACGACAGCTCCCTCGGCCTATACAGCGAGATGAGCACGCAACCCCAGAGTCGTCCGTGGTCAGGGGTACCTTTACCTTTACCTTTAAGGAAAAGCTGGATATTCCAGGATCAAATCAGAAACCTATAAATCCTGGCCTCTATAAATCTGGGACTGTCCCTGGAAAATATGAACACTTGGAGGGTGGTCTTTGTGGTCATTGTGATGCATAGATTATATTTACTAAAATAAAATATGTCCTCCTGAGGGTTTATTAAAACAAGTTAGTGTCGATTATGAAAATGGGCAATAATGATGATTGTCCCTTAGGATTAATCTATTTGGAATGATATACCAGCAACCAGCAGCTATGGGCGGGTTTAGAGCCAAATGTGGGTTGAGCTATATCATAGGTGGGTGGGGATACAGTAGTTTCCCTCTTTTTCTTCTTTCTTCTTTCTCCTTTCTCCTTCTTCCTCTTTCGACTTCCTCCCTTTCCCCTGTTCTTCCTCTCTTTGCCAGCTGTGTGAATTTAGACCAAGGGCCACTCATGTTGCACACACGTGTTCAAAGATTTGCATAACTCATGTAATGGGCAGTGAATTATTACTGTAAGATAAACAAAAAAATGCACTTCATTATAATGCATGCCATGGAAAAACATTGCACATTGCAGGAAATGGGATCCAGTAATTTTCTTGAAGCTCCCCAGTCAGAGAAATATTATGCCTCTGCTGTGAGTTTCTAGAAGTGAGAGCTACCGGTATATATGGGGGAGAAGTTACAGAGCAGTCCTAAGTATCGAAAGCCAGCATAAAGCAAGCCAGTATAAATTAAGCCAAGATAAAGTAAGCCATATCCAAACTCTGTTCAGCAGAATGGCTAACGTTGGCTGAATCACTCTACATCTGGCAGATAGAAAGCAAGCCTTCAAAATAGCAGGTGACTTGTGTCGTCCTTTTTGCCAGTGTAAATTCTGCCAGGTTGCCTGGTTATATGAACAAGTTGTGTGCAGTTAGGATCCAGTGTTAGCCCCCCACCCACCCCACTACTCAGTCCTGCCACACCTCCAGAAGGCCCATTTTTCAGGGCTTACAATGAGGTAAGTTCTGTCCGGCTTGGCTCAGCCAGCAATAAAACACAGAATTGCCTTTGCACTGTGCATGCATGTGTCTATAGTGAGCAATGTGCTTCATATATATTAGCTCTGTAATACTTTCAACAGACCAGCAAAGTAAGGTAATATTATTATCCTCATATTAGCAATGGACAGACATTATTATTATTATTATTATTATTATTATTATTATTATTGATTTACTTAGCTCTCATCAAAACTTCTACATGACATCTCTTACTATTATTATTACTGTATTATTATTATTATTATTATTATTATTATTATTATTCAATCTAAAATTCAGTATGCCTCATGTCTACATCAGTTCAGCTTTTTTTTCTATTGTCCTGAGTGAGTTATCAGGCTTTTGTTTAAGGGAATATATAGATACCTCAAGAGAAAAGGGGCCAGCAGGTGTTGTGATGAAATGTTAAGAATCTTAAGACAGTGCCCTAATAATTCACCAGCCCTACAACCCCTTTCCTGATGCTCAGTGCCTGCTAGGAATGATAAGAAAGAGCCTCATTACCCTCTGACTTTTCAGCTATTAACAAAAGAGAAAGTGTCATTTGTTAAGCCCTGTCTCCAAACACTGAGGGAATCTAGTGTAAAATAATGTGGCGGAGCCTCCCCCCCCCCCTACTGAGAGCACTCTCGCCATTGCACACTTTTCATTTCACAGTTTAAGCTTACCATCTGCTCCCTCCAAACACATGGATATTGACACACAGAGCAAGCTAAAAGCCAGAAGAGTCCTTGGAATACCTTATGAAAACAGCCACAATACAATTCTGAACATCTTGAACAATGGCATCTGCTTCATGGAGAGTCCTTCGATTGACTCGGGAATAAAACACAGCTATATTACCTAGGAAATTGGAACTTCTTCTGCCCAGGGTTGATTTTCATGAGGATCATGTCAGGCTTGAAAAGGCAGTGTTTTCTCCCAGTTCCTGGAAGCCTAGCCGAGGGCTTGGATTTGGGCCACAGCCATGGATCTGCCAGCCAGAGAAGCAGATGGCATTTACAACAGACAGGCCCCTCTTTACTGGTCGGGAACTCTTTGGGGCAACATGAGACCTTCATTATGCTTTGTTGTGCTAAGATTATATTGCCTAACATAGTGTTGCTTGCATCATGATAGTCTCTTCAGTCTCTCTTTCCTACTTGCAAGGCAGCTGATGTTTGCCAGTCTGATAAGGCCTTGCAGCCTTGAACACAAGACACGTGGAATCTCTGTCTCTCACCCAAGGGTAAGCCGTTCTCATGAGGGATGGGATTTTCTGAAAATCTTGTTGTCAACCTAGCGTGCACCAAAATTCCCCATTCCCATTCCCGTCTTCCTCTGTAATCTCAGCTGGAATAAAGTCCATTTACTAGTTCTGTTTAATATACAAGCAATATGCATTATTATGTATAGAATATTATATGCCTATTGTGTGTACATACAATCTAGGTTTTCTAAAGTAACCAGCACACAGAGATATACAACAATTGACCTACTGTAGGTGTTTAAAAATATGTACTGTACGTATTAATGTACTTATAAAGTTGTGCTACAGAAATATAGAAAAACATAGGCTCATCTCTTATACATATTACACTGAAACTGCCAAGGTCGTGCTGGTGATCTCCGGCGGGCCAGGGACAAAGGTGAAAGCTGTTTCCTAGTTCTGCTGGATCTCTCAGTGGTTTTTGATACAATTGATCATAACATCCTTCTGGACTGTCTACAGGAGCTGGGAGCACTGTTATACAGTTGTTCAGCTCCTTCCTCCTGGGCCGTGTTCAGAAAGTGGTGTTGGGGGAGTGTTCAGACCCCTGGGCCCTCACTTGTGGGGTGCCTCAGGGTTCCATCCTCTCCTCCATGCTTTTTAACATCTACATGCAGCTGCTGGGAGAGATCATCAGGGGGTTTGGGCTGGGTGTTCATCAGTATGCAGATGATACCCAGCTCTCTCTCTTTCAAATCAGAACCAGTGAAGGCAGTGAAGGTCCTGTGTGAGTGCCTGGGAGGCGGTTGGAGGATGGATGGTGGCTAACAGATTGAGGTTGAATCCTGACAAGACAGAAGTACTGTTCATGGGCAAGTGTGGAGGATTCCCTGGTTCTGAATGGGGTAACCGTGCCCCTGAACGACCAGATGCACAGCCTGGGAGTCATTTTGGACTCACAGCTGTCCATGGAGGTGCAGGTCAACTCTGTATCCAGGGCAGCTGTCTACCAGCTCCGTCTGGTACGCAGGCTGAGACCCTACCTGCCTGTGGACTGTCTTGCAAGAGTGGGGCATGCTCTGGTTATCTCCCGCTTGGACTACTGCAATGCGCTCTACGTGGGGCTACCTTTGATGGTGACCCGGAAATAACAACTAATCCAGAATGCAGCAGCTAGACTGGTGACTGGGAGAGGCCGCCAAGACCATATAACACCAGTCCTAAAAGACCTACATTGGCTCTCAGTACGTTTCCGAGCACAATTCAAAGTGTTGGTGCTGACTTTTAAGGCCCTAAACGGCCTCGGCCCAGTATACCTGAAGGAGCGTCTCCACCCCCATAGTTCTGCCTGGACACTGAGGTCCAGTGCCAAGGGCCTTCTGGCTGTTCCCTCACTGCGAGAAGCAAAGCTACAGGGAACCAGGCAGAGGGCCTTCTCGGTAGTGACGCCCACCCTGTAGAACACCCTCCCATCAGATGTCAAAGAGATAACCTGACATTTACAAGACATCTGAAGGCAGCCCTGTTTAGGGAAGTTTTTAATGTGTGACATTTTAATGTATTTTAAATCTTTGCTGGAAGCCACCCAGAATGGCTGGGGAAGCCCAGACAGATGGGCGGGGCTCTAATAGTATATTAGTAGTAGTAGTAGTAGTAGTAGTAGTTTTTTCATGTAATTTTGCATATAATGAGTCAGGCTTCTTTTTCATTTTTTTAGACAATGCATGAACAGCTTGGGCAGTTGTGGGTGCCTGATACAAGAATTGGGTCAGACCACCAAATTCCATGTATTATTATTATTATTAGATTAATTAAGTAACTTTGTATATCACCCTTTATCTGAAGACCACGGAGTACTCCGTATAAAAATATAACATAAAAATATAAATATAAACAAAGTGATAACAAATATATAATAAAACAAAAACAAATCAATAACCCCAACTCCCATAAACACGTTTTAAAGACCATAGAATGTTAACCAGCCAAAAGCCTGGTTATAAAGAAATGTTTTCACTTGGCACCTAAAGATATATAATGAAGGTGTCAAACAAGCTTCCCTGCGGAGACTATTCCACAAACGGAGAGCCACCATAGAAAAGACCAGTTCTGGACATCTTGTGGAAGAGGGCTTTCTTCTGCAGAAGCAATATACAGTAGAAGAAATGTAGAGGCAAGCTGAATATGTTTTGGCAAGGCTCGTACAGTTCTGTTTAAAACAAGGTTGTTACTGGATTCCAGCAACATCAGGAGTCTGATGCAGGAATGTTGAACCCAGATGCTGTTGGGCTACAACTCCCATCATCCCTGGCCGTTTCCATTTGCCGTGGGACTGATAGGAATTGTAGTCGAACAATTTCTGGAGGGCCATATGCTCCCTTCAAGGGATTTCAGAAGATTTTAAAGGAGGGTCAAGAGTTTTTGATAAGACTGGTGGTATTTATTTTGGTAGTTCTGCACATCCTGATTTTTCAGCACATTCTCATTGCTGTGTTTATGACTGGATTCACAAATGTTGCAGTGTAGTATCATTCCTGAGGATTCACTAGGTGATTCATAATCGGTCATGCATCGCCATTAAGACATGAAACGTAAGTTGAGTTTTGGATGTTCTGAAGGAGCAGTAAGAGAGAATGCAAGAATAAATTGCACATTCAGTGTAATTCTTTGAAGGGGGAAATGACATTCCCCCAAAGGATACATAAATAACAGATGTAGGCCCATCTCACACATCTCACAACAAAGTTCCACCTTTGTCCAGAAGTGCTAAAAGCAGATACGGGAGTCACCAGCACATCAGTTCTCTCTGTCACATCCAAAGTCAGCCTTGATGATCTCTGTAATATCATAAACATTGTGAAACATGGCCCTTTTTTCACAGAGCTTTCTCCTATGCCCTTTCCTTCAAGACAACTGTTCAAAGAAATCTATGTAACCTAACTCTTTAGCAGCACAGAAAATAAGGGAAATCACACTGTAGATAATACTAGACTAGATGGACCAATGCTCTATGTCAGGCAGCTTCATGTGTCCAATTTTGAACTGAATCGGAAGGCTGAATGAAGGGATCGTGTCAGCAGTAAGTTATACCAGTTCTTATGAAATGGTTTGGATTTGAGCCAAAGTTGAGCATTTCTAAGCCCTACTGATTGCAATGGGTTTGCATGGGTCCAGGAAGGCCAAGTTCAAATCCCCACTCAGCCACAAAGCTCATTGAGTAACTTTGAATCAATCCCTCTCTAATTCTAATCCAGGGATAGCCAATGTGGTAATCCTTTAGATGAAGGCAAATGTGGCTCCTTGATCATGTGAATTTCCAAATGTTGTTGTGCTCTAACTGCCATCAGAATGCCCAGTGGTCAGGAATTATGGGAGTCATAGCCCAGCAACATCTGAAGTTCCCTATCTCTGCTCTAGATGGTGTTAGACTATAACTCCCATCGTCCCTGACCATTGAAAAATATATCGTGTGAATAAACATTATGAATTGGTCAATTTGAGAGTACTATATTATTATCCTTTTCCAGATTAAAAAAACACAATTTCTTCTTGACAACCTGAAAAGTTGTAGGTAAACATTAGGTGTTCCCTTTATGGCTACTAATGTAGGGCTTGAATTTTTGAAAGGCGGTACTTTGTCTTGCAATTTATTTATTTTGGCTCAACAACTTTCAGGGTGTCCTGGTTTTTTACTTTTTGAAATATGGCAGCCCTATTAGTGTCTCACCAGTTTAGGTTTTTTTTTTAAAAAAATGAAAAGCCAATTGTAGATTGAAGCCACATCTTTGCAATTTTGAATTTGAAAATAGTATAAAGGTAGCTTGGAAAATTGCTGAGAGATTTCTGGATAATTGATTAATCTGGGGGGGGAGGAGATTTTGGGATAGTGGGCTGAATTTAGTATGTAAACTGCTTGCTTGTATAATAAAAAAAATTCCTTCAGTAGCACCTTGAAGACCAACTAAGTTTTTATTTTGGTATGAGCTTTCGTGTGCATGCACACTTCTTCAGAAGAAGTGTGCATGCACACGAAAGCTCATACCAAAATAAAAACTTAGTTGGTCTTCAAGGTGCTACTGAAGGAATTTTTTTTATTTTACTTCGATCCAGACCAACACGGCTACCTACCTGCTTGCTTGTATGACTGCTTGCTTCCCACCAGCTCAGCATACATATGTAGTAAATGTACTGGCATTACAAAAACAAAAATCTCCCATATCCTCTGCTCACAAAGAAACTGATGTTTTGAAACTGTTCTGAAATGTCTTCCAATCAACTGGATGAGCAGAAAGCAATAAAAGGCAAAGGAAATAGGTTTGCAGAAGAAATGCATTTCATGAAAGCACTGTAGTGTGGCAGTTCCAAAGGTGGTATACAAATGAACTGCTTTCTATTTATTTACATTTTAATCTGAGATGGCTCCATTTAATATTTAACACACCTTTTGTATTTCCATAAATGGATCACCCATAATCGCTTCCTGTATAGATTGTATCAGCAGTTCTGCCATATGGCTGCTTGCATGCGTGTGTTTATGCCTGGAGAATTCAAAACTGAGATTATAAAGTGAAACAATGTTTGATGTAAACAAGCTGTTCCACAAAACTGAGTAGCCTTTTCCAGATTCTGGCAGTGGCCAGAATTTTGCATGTGATACTACCCTTCTCTAGGAAGAGCTGCACGCTTTGCCATTTTACTTCTAAACCAAGTTCAAGGTGCCCATTTTAGCT
The DNA here is from genome assembly GCF_963506605.1 of Zootoca vivipara. Lineage (NCBI taxonomy): Eukaryota > Metazoa > Chordata > Lepidosauria > Squamata > Lacertidae > Zootoca > Zootoca vivipara. Next base: position 16,615,597 of record NC_083279.1, read on the forward strand.
CTCAGCAGTCTACATGGCATGAGTTCAGTGTTCTGTATATAAAGATATAGCTCAGACAATATCCTCTTAGGATCTTCTGAAGAGGACCTCAATATGTTTCCGCTCATTTGGAGTTAGACTTCAGACCACTGCACTTGTGGAAACTGTTCTCCAGGGAGCCATGTGTGCCTGGTTCTCTCATGATTTTTAAAGAGCCGCTAAGACCTTGTTTTTTTAAGGAGGTCCTTAGAGTCCCTGTAGGGCATAGGCAAAAGGAAACTGTTTTTCCTCAGTTCTTCTGATACTTTTAAACTACAGCTGGCCATTTTATTTGCTCAATATATACTGTTAATTAGGGACGTGGGTGGCACTGTGGGTTAAACCACAGAGCCTAGGACTTGCCGATCAAAAGGTCGGCGGTTCAAATCCCCGCAATGGGGTGAGCTCCCGTTGCTCAGTCCCAGCTCCTGCCAACGTAGCAGTTCGAAAGCACGTCATAGTAAAGGTAAGGGTAAAGGGACCCCTGACCATTAGGTCCAGTCGTGACCGACTCTGGGGTTGCGCGCTCATCTCACATTATTGGCCAAGGGAGCCGGCGTATAGCTTCCAGGTCATGTGGCCAGCATGACAAAGCCGCTTCTGGCAAACCAGAGCACCACATGGAAACACCGTTTACCTTCCCGCTGTAGCGGTTCCTATTTATCTACTTGCATTTTGACGTACTTTCGAACTGCTAGGTTGGCAGGAGCTGGGACCGAGCAACGGGAGCTCACCCCGTCACAGGGATTCGAACCGCCGACCTTCTGATCAGCAAGCCCTAGGCTCAGTGGTTTAACCACAGCGCCACCTGGGTCCCTCTACCACCTGGGTGAGCCAAGGAGATAAGTAACTATAGTTCTTTTAGAAGACATCTGAAGGCAGCTCTGTATAGGGAAGTTTTTCAAATGTTTAATCTTTTATCATGTTTTTTATATATGTTGGAAGCTATCCAGAGTGTATGGGGTGGGGTATAAATAAAACAATAATAACAGTTAATGTTGAAGTTGTTGTTGTGGAATACAACTGTTATAATGACTTTTGCTTGCCTAGGTGGAGTGTGTATGGAACTGTGTAGGAAGACACCTCTGCTTTTTGAGTGGTTGGCCTACCCTCCAGCATTTCTCCAATGAAAATAGGCATGTCCTGCCAAAACCTCTATCATTTTTCTGATGAAAACATGAACGTCCTACATAAAAGTGGGACATTCCGGGATCAAATCAGAAACTGGGATAGACTCTAAATCCGGGAAGGTCCCTGGAAAATAGGGACACTTGGAGGGCCTGTAGACTAGGTAAAGAAAGAGTCACATTCATTACTCTACCCACATTTTGCCTCTTGTATCACCCATTACTGGTGTGTGACCCTCAAAAGTTTTCCTATGAGGGAACCAGGCAGAGGGCCTTCTCGGTTAGTGGCGCCTGCCCTGTGGAATGCCCTCCCATCAGATGTCAAGGAAATAAACAACTATGTGACTTTTAGAAGACATCTGAAGGTAGCCCAGTTTAGGGAAGTTTTTAATGTTTGATGTTATATTGTGTTTTTAATATTAGCCGCCCAGAGTGTCTGGGAAAACCCAGCCAGATGGGTGGGGTAAAAAGAATACATTAATGATGATGATGATGATGTGGCCCTCAGGGCTGCTAAATTCCACCACATCTGCTATGAACAATAACCAAGTTTTGGACAAGTACTTCAGAGGATCAAAGTATAGTAGGAAAATTATTATCCTCTTCTATTAAGATAATGTTTTATATATAAAACTGTCAGCCTGCTTTAATGCAAGGAGCTTAACAGACATATGCACTTCATTCTGCCTTCTAAACCTAAGGGCAAAAATATCCTAATTCATAGAATCATAGAGTTGGAAGAGACCACAAGGGCCATCCAGTCCAACCCCCTGCCAAGCAGGAAACACCATCAAAGCATTCTTGACATATGCCTGTCAAGCCTCTGCTTAAAGACCTCCAAAGAAGGAGACTCCACCACACTCCTTAATAAATTGATAATTGATAAAGTATACCTTCCATGCTGGACTCAGTGACACAGAATAAGTGAGATGCAATCCATAGCTTGAATTTTCTTCTGCCCTTGACATCTGAAGACAGCAGGGGGGGGGGTCAACTAAATTATCAAATGCCTACGAGCTTTTTCAGATGAGTTTCTGCTGGGAATTTCTCCTCATTGCTTTTATGCTGTAATTCTATTAGGCAGGTATTTGCATCACTGAATTTGGTTACCTTCGTGTTTACAGAGGGGTAAAAAATCTAAATCATTTGCTAATTGTTTTACTATTCCCCTCCTACTGCTAGTGCAGTCTTCCCCATGCAGTTTGCAGATTCACGACTATGTGGAAAGAAGTTAACATGTTTCATAAAAAGAGTAATCAATAGCCAGCTTGCAACTCGGCTTCTGTAACTGTATATCCTTCCAAGCTGATTACTGCAGTCAGCCAATAAAGTAAACTTTGGCTCTTCTTCAGAGCCAAAAAAAAAAAAAGGAATGGAGAAACTTAGTCCAGAAAATAAATATCTGGGCAGGCAGCAAAATAAAAAAAATAAAAAATGAAAGGAACATTTATCAATCCTGCTGCACTTCTACACATAGATTGTTGGCTGTGGACAGACATGTGGCTCAGAAGTTATGCAGACTTAATATCCCTCCCCTTTTGGTAAATAATAAAGTCGGCAATATCTATCTTGTATTTAATGCCAATGGCTTCTCTGCTTCTGCTGCAAGGAAAGCAGAGGAGCCTGCTGACTGTGGTGGTGGTACACAACATATATATATATATATATATATATATATATATATATATATATATATATATACACACACACACACACACACACACACACACACACACACACCACACACCTGATATACTGGATATATCCAGTGGAGTGGGTGAGGAGTGGGTGTGCTCTCTACTATTGCTGTGCATGTCTGGGCTTTTCATGCATCCACTAAAGACTTTGTCCATATGTGATTGGGTGCTTTTTTGGGACACATGACGTGTGGGTTCAGGGAGAAGAGGTGGTGTCAGGTATGAGTTGTGCATGTATGTTGGTGATTGACCAACCATGCTTTAGGTGGACATGACTGTTGAGTCTTCAAACTCGTTGAGCTTGTAGGATTTTCCCTAGGCATTGGAGTTTTGATGCACCTGTTTTTGTGTTAGTTACAAGTAGTTAGCAGTGTTGGTCTGCTAGAGTCAAAACAAAATTTAAAAAATCCTTCCAGTAGCACCTTAGAGACCAACTAAGTTTGCTATTGGTATGAGCTTTTGTGTGCATGCACACGAAAGCTCATACCAATAGCAAACTTAGTTGGTCTCTAAGGTGTTTTTGTGTTGGCAGCCACACCTCCTGGCACATGCCCCTTGTCTGGATTCCTCTGCCCATCATACTTAGAGAAGACCCTCATATAACTCCTATTTATTTTAATAGGTCTATTTTAAGCATGACTAAGTCTGGATCCAACCCAGTATCTTGATTTTATGTGCATGTGTGTACAATTCAGTACAGACGTTGCCTACATTTTGAGCATCATGGTGCCCTTTCAAACTAGATTCACATAGGCTTGCCATACATTAGGAAAATTTATGATGTGTCCTGGTTTTGGGGTGTAATAATAGCATCGGGGGGGGGGATTTTGCTGAATCGGCAAAATGTCAGGGAAAACCTGGTGTATGGAAAAAGCAGTGTAAACAACTTTAAAAATCACTCTATGTGGGTTTGGTTCCCCCAAAAAAGCTCAGCGATTTTTGTGGACTCCTAAGAAAAGCTCAACAATTTTGGGGTCTTCTTAAGAAAGCTAAACAGGTATTTTCCTTTTTGAAATATGGCAACCGTAGATTCACATACGAATCACTTTTCCCAGTCAGAATTATCTGTACTGTAGAACTCCAGTATCCAGATATCACAGGGAGATGTAATATCAGTCCAGAACAGTGGTTATACAAAAAGAAATATAAGGAACACCCAATGTAGCCAAGGAGAATGTGGGAGGCCTAGGGTAAACTGAAGTTGTGTTGCACTATATAACACAGGAAAGATTTAGGTGTATGCTAAAGTTTAGAACAGACAAGTAGTCAGACACGCACATTTGTAAATTGATCGCAACCTTCTGGTTACTACTGTTCCTCATATAATTTTGCTACTTGCTGTTAAATTCCAGCTTTATGAGGATTATTAGATTTGCAAATGTTAATGTTTGCTTTGCATGCCACTTTGGGACTACATGTTGATTAGGCAACATATATTTATATTATAAATTTATGAGTGTTTAGAGTAGAAATGAATGAATGAATGAATGAATAAAAATTGCTGTCTATAGCGTTGCAAAGGGTTGCCAGTATTTCCATCAAATCTTCTCCCTTCCAGTCTTTCTATGCCCATTCTGCAAGTTCAAATATGTAGGCAGCACCTATGATTCTGTCCACATGAAAGAGAGTAGGACAAATGTATATGTGTATATGATGCCCATGTGTGCAGGAGATCAAACATGGGAGAAACTTCCTGTTGTAGAATAGAATGCCCCTATTTTCATCTGAGAAATCTTAAAGGGTAGGAATTGATCTTACATTCCTTTCACACCAAAGGCTATTCTGATTAGCTTTCTTTATTTCAGCAGCCTAATTTGGGTGAAATAAGTAATTTTGTTGCTACTGTTGTCAGGGGCATATTTTTGGGACAGGGCCGTCCCTAGGCCCGGGCTGGGTGGCACGAAGGCGCCAGGGCGCCTGGCCATCAGGGGCACGGAAGGCGCGCCGAATGCTGGTGTCTGCCTCCGCTGCCTCTGCTGTTGAGCGGGTTCAGGCAGCTCTCCGGAGGTGCACGGGGAGCACAAGCCTGGGGCAGCCTCTGTCACGCCTCTGTCTCAGCTGTTGAGCGGCTTCAGGACGCTCTCCAGAGGCGTGCAGGGAGCGCTGGCCTGGGGCCACCTGAACAGCTGAAAGGTGCGGCGCGGTGGCCCCAGGCTCGTGCTCCCCGCACACCTCCGGAGCTTCGCAGGGAGAGCGGGAGCCTGGGGCCACCTCCTCCTCGCCTCTCAGTTTTTGAGCGGCTTCAGGCCGCTCTCCAGAGGTGCGCAGGAGCGCGAGGCTGGGCCGCCTCCTCCGTGCCTCTCAGCTCTCAGCTCTCAGCTCCCCGTGCTCCCCTCCTGCCCGCCTCACTCACGGGGGGCGCCCCAGAGGGATCTTGGCACCAGGGCGCCAGATATGGTTAAGATGGCCCTGTTTCAGGAAATTGTATTTTTAATTTGTGACATGACAGACAATGGCATTTAAGAATGACTGCTTGTTTTAAGAACAGGACCAATTTAATAATAGGTTCCTCGGGGGGGGGGCAGTAAATAAGGCAGGGTGAGTGCACAAGAAATGCCTCAACTGGAAGAGTCCTTAAAAGTCTCCTCACCCAAGTGTGGCTGAGGGTGGACTGCTCATGTATACTTATGTAAGTATTCCTTTAAAAAAGAAAGAAAGAAAAAGGCTGTACTGTAACATGACCTTTAAAGAGTTGAATATTGAAACTTATCATGGGCTAGAGTTTAACTCCACCCCTTGGACTTTCCTTTCCTTTGCTCTGCTTTTCAGTTCCAGTTGTGTTCCCTACTTGGCTACCATGTTTGTTTGTCAGTGTTGAGAAGTAATGGCTTATTTATTCTGCAGTTATGATGATGAGTAGAGTGGGATTGGGCGCTTATTGCCAAAGGGGGAAAAAGAGAACTTAAAGTGATTGGGGGGGGGGGAGAGGAATCTACCGTATGTTACCCTTTAATATTTTAAAGTCCTCACTATACTCACCACCATAGTGGCTTTTACGGCAAATGATGAAAGCAGCGCCCGAGAAATAGAGATACTGTCATTGGCTGGCTGGCTGGCCGCCTAGGCTGTAACTCGGGCAACATGTACACTGAGGATGCAAAAGTGTGCTGTAAAAAAGCCCTTTAGATGCAGTTCCTTGTCAGCATCTCAGCATCTTCCCTTCTTTCTTTGAGCCCTAGTATCGTTTGCTATCATAAAATGCAGTGCTATTTGTAGCATTGCAGTTTTTTCTACCCTTGCAAATGCAGCTCATGAGCAGAGGTACGGAACACTCAATAATGAGAAAAAATAGTGTCACCCATTTTGCAGCAATAGACAATATAAGAGAGAGAGAGGAGGAGAGATATGGGTCATCTCCTTTCATAGAAGACATGCGTGCACAACAGTTCCAGCACCAAACTATTTCCTTTGCTCCTTAGGAATTAAACACTCTACCTTATGACTATTGGGCGTCTCTCTTGAACCAATCCCTGAATCAGCATGCAGAGTTGTCTCAAGACAGAGATGACTTAGAATCAGGTACCAAAGCTAACTTCATCATCTGCTAATTTTCTTCCCTGTTTGCACAAGCTTCTGGTTTTACCACCATACATTTACAAATTGCAATAACTGAATCCAAGTTCCATTTGGCCAGTTAAGCATGTGAAATTAACCCTTTCCCCACCTTTCCCTGTGATGATCTCAGGTAGAAATAAGGAACGTGTGGTGTGTGTGAGAGAGAGGGGGGGGGAAGGATAGCTTTACATGATATGATACCGTCAGGATATTCTTCCCATCCTGTCATGACGCCTCCACAAGGTCAACTCTCAGTGTGACAACACAGAAAATGCAGGTGCTGTTATACCGATATAAATCCTGAAAGGAAATGGGTGGATAATTTCATTGCAGGTTTGCAGTCATAAATTCAGACTAAATATTTGCTATTAGAATGACTACCGAGTATATGACCTTTTTCTTTAAAATGCTGTATTCATATTTGCGGGGAAGGAAAACAAGATTGTGTGACCCGACTCCTAACAAGATGATTTCACGATTTTAGATCAAATATGACTGTCATTTGGGAAGATAGTATTACGCTTTCGCTCTGCCTACCTAAATAACCGAGAAAAGAAAATGGTATAATGATAGAGAAAATAATATACACTATTGTGTGTCAGGACTCACATAAACAAATTGCTCGTTGAAATATGTGGTAGCATATTCACACCCTCAAGAGATTGCACGTCTATCATTTATAAAAGTAAATTGGAATGGCCTTACTCAGGCAATAAATAAAGTGAAGACATGAGTCAATAATCAAAAGCATGCAAGTTATGCATTTCCACTCCTGTAATGAAATTTAGCAGCAGACAAGGGGAAGTTGCTTTTTTATGACTGTCTTTTTGAGTAAGCCTTTGTTGTCTTCAGGTTATTCAGACCATGTAAAGCCAATCCGTTTCCGTAAAGCTCTCATTTCCGTGCACTGCTCTGGTTTGCCAGAAGCGGCTTTGTCATGCTGGCTACATGACCTGGAAGCTGTACGCCGGCTCCCTCGGCCAATAACGTGAGATGAGCGCCGCAACCCCAGAGTCGGTCACGAATGGACCTAATGGTCAGGGGTCCCTTTACCTTTAAAGCCAATCCAGATGGCTTCTCATCGCCCTCCCAGGGGTCACGGGACTGCATATTCAGGAATCCCTCCTCCCCCAACAACCTCAGAGTTTGCCCAAGCCTGCTGACACCTCCATTTTGTGGGTGGGTATTGTAATGTTACTTTACAGCAACAGGACTCGCTCCCTGAACATTGAAAATGGAGGAATGATTAAAACCAATAGAGCACAGCACATCACTTATTTATTTATTTAAAGGAGATACTCCAAGAGACTCCACCTGCAAAGCCTAGTGGAAAAAGAACTGTATCACAGCCTGTCAGGGCCAATTGGTTCCAAATGTTGTATCTTCCTTGGGAAATAATTACACAAACTACTGTATTTTCCTGCGTATAAGACTACTTTTTAACCCAGGAAAATCTTCTCAAAAGTTGGGGGTTGTCTTATACGCCGGGTCGTCTTATACGCAGCCGCAGAAGCGATTTCTGGCACTGCGGACATTTTGGATATGGGCAGCACGGTACCGGAAATCGCTTCTGCGCATGTCCAGATGTGATTTTTGGCTTCCAGACATGCGCAGAAGCGATTTCTGGTGATGTGGACAATTTGGATTTGAGCAGTGCGGGCATGTCCGGCCCACAGATGATCGTAGGAAGAGGGGTAGTCTTATACGACGAGTATATTCCAAACTCCTCTATATTTAACTGGAAAAGTTGGGGGTCGTCTTATACGCCCAGTTGGAAAAAAGCCTTGTTTCCAATAGCTTCCCCCTCTCTCTCACACACACACACAGAGGGGGGGAGGGGGGGAGATTCTTTGCCATTTCAGTTTCAGCATTCATCATTTTTTTTTTATGATGGAGACCACTGATGTCAAAAGGCACAGAACATACACACACACACCCCTACACAGATGAAGATCAATACTTTGGTCTTCATTAATACTGCCAGCACTCAGGTCAGCTTCTAACAGTGCCTACACAGTTATGCTCATTAATGTATTTTTTTTTAAATAATGGGCACCTGGGGAAAATGTTAAAAGGTACAAGTTATAGGTATGAATAATAAAAACATATAGTCAATATGAAGTTTATTTCCTCCTTTTGGTCTATTCTGATTTGATTATTCTAAAATCTAATTGACCATTCTTCTGTACGCTTTGGTTTTGTGCACAATCGCATTCCATCATGCAGTTCTGTGTTCAGAGCGGAGATCTCCAATGAATTCTTTTTCAACTCCTGAACTCGCTTCACTGGGGAAGAGGGAGTGCTGCTGCTCTGGCAGGTCTTTAGCAGTTCCACTGGTCATTACCATCAGCAAAGGCAGAAATAGCCCACATGCTATGGAACTGGAGAAGAACAGGGTGATATGTCAGTGAGGCATGTGGTTGTATCTAACCAACCATGTTTAGAGCACTATCACAAAAATCTAAACAGTCGTGGCTTACTGCAAAGAATTCTGGGAGCTGTCATTTGTTTGTTTTTTTTAAAAAAAATATTTATTAATTTTTTCTAATAACAAAATATATAAAAAAACAACTAACATATCTTGTACATTCCACAAAAACATTAAAAATACATCAATCTTATATTCCATATCTTTGTCGACTTCCTCCTTTCCCTCCCTTCTACGTTTCTATATATCACTTACTTAGCACTTTCTAAATCTTAATAACATTCTGTTTCTTAATTATCAAATCTAAATATTACTCTTAATCCCCTTTCACTCAAAAATTTCTAAAACCTCACAATATAATTTTAGTCTTAAGAGCATAATAACATCCCATCATGTATCTAAGTCTAAACACATATTACATTAAACTAGCTTACTACTGCAACCACCTTATACTTCCAAATCCTTTATTGAATATTACTAATCTTATAATTCTTTTCTAAATAAACTTTAAATTTCTTCCAATCTTCTTCCACTGATTCTTCTCCCTGGTCCCGGAGTCTCCCAGTCAATTCAGACAGTTCCATAAATTCTATCAGCTTCTTCTGCCAATCGTCCACCGTAGGCATATCTTCAGATTTCCAATTTCTTGCTAATACAATTCTAGCTGCTGTTGTGGCATACAGAAAAAAGGTAATATCTTTCTTAGGTAATTCCTTTCTTGTGATACCAAGTAAAAAAGCTTCTGGGTTCTTAATAAACATGTTTTTAAACACTTTCTTCAACTCATTATAAATCTTGTCCCAGAAACTCTTTACTTGGGGGCATGTCCACCACATATGGTAAAAGGTTCCTTCCACTTTCTTACATTTCCAACATTTGTTATCTTGTTTGTGATACATTTTAGCCAGCTTTACTGGTGTAAGATACTATCTATACATCATCTTCATCATATTCTCAACACATTACAAGCAGTAAACTTCATATTTTTTTCCACAACCTTTCCCAATCTTCTATCATTGGGAGCTGTCATTTGTTAAGGCTACTGAGAATTGTTATGAGATGGCTCTTCCCCTCTCTGAGCTAAAATTTCTAGATTGGTTTAAATCATAGCTGCCAAGTTATCCCTTTTTTACAGGGATTTTCCCTTATGCTGAATAGGCTTCCTCGCGAGAAAAGCGAAAACTTGGCAGCTATGTTTAAATACCAAATCTCTCTTTACAGGGAACCCTGGGAATTGTAGCTTAAGGAGAAGAATAGGAATCTCCTAATAACTCTCATCACCATTTACAAACAACAGCTCCCAGAGTTCATTGGGGGAAGCCATGTATATTTAAAGTGGTACCCTAGTGTTTTAAATGGAAGAAATGGAGGCAGTGAGGGATTTTACTTTCTTGGGCTCCTTGATCACTGCAGTTGGTGACAGCAGTCACGAAATTAAAAGACGCCTGCTTCTTGGGAGAAAAGCAATGACAAATCTAGACAGCATCTTAAAAAGCAGAGACATCACCTTGCCTACAAAGGTCCGTATAGTTAAAGCTATGGTTTTCCCAGTAGTGATGTATGGAAGTGAGAGCTGGACCATAAAGAAGGCCGATCGCCGAAGAATTGATGCTTTTGAATTATGGTGCTGGAGGAGACTCTTGAGAGTCCCATGGACTGCAAGAAGATCAAACCTATCCATTCTGAAGGAAATCAGCCCTGAGTGCTCCCTGGAAGGACAGATCGTGAAGCTGAGGCTCCAATACTTTGGCCACCTCATGAGAAGAGAAGATTCCCTGGAAAAGACCCTGATGTTGGGAAAGATTGAGGGCACTAGGAGAAGGGGACGACAGAGGACGAGATGTTTGGACAGTGTTCTCGAAGCTACGAACATGAGTTTGACCAAACTGCGGGAGGCAGTGCAAGACAGGAGTGCCTGGTGTGCTATGGTCCATGGGGTCACGAAGAGTCGGACACGACTAAACGACTAAACAACAACAAAGTGTTTTAAATAAATGGTGTCAATGTGGCCTATGTCATACTCAGGGTAGATCCATTGAAATCAACTGACTTAAGTCAGTCATGGGATGTCTCTTGATGTCAGTGTGTCTGTTCTTAACTGGATACAACCCACACCTTATTTGTAAATGTGCATGGCAGTTCCATCAAAATAGTAGCTGTCATGCCCAGCTGAAGTCTGGTATGAGAGAGGACATGGCAATAAGATTCTCTTTTGGGGTGCCCTATATCCAGGCACAGTAGGGGGTTGGTCATATTGCTTGTCACTATTGCTTGCCGGTCTACCTTGGGTTTCCTATTTGTTGAAAGTGTGTTTAGCACTTTATCTGTGTGGATAGAAGCAAATGAAGGTACATGATATGCTTTGTGACAAGCACCCAGAGCAATCCCTTTAATGGACTACCTAATGCCACTGTTCCTGATGAACTGTCACCATTCAATAAAAGACTCATGATGAAATATTATTAATGGCTCCAGCGTACAAGGAGCCCTGGCTCGTTTTCCCCATCTTCCTAAGTTTATAGAGTTGTTGTCATCGTAACTGTCCGAAGTTTAGAGACTTTCATTAGATAAAAGTGAACTTCGTGTAAATAAAAATTAGAGTGAACTTCATGTAAATAAAACCTCCCTTCCCATACTGCTTTGGATAAGTTATGCATGCCTTTTTGTCTTCCTTTTAGCAATTTGTTGGAACAAATTACTACCTGAGCTCTTCCCATGAGCTTGAAACTTGATATTAACCACATTACTGCGCATAAAAAAACATGAAGAGTTTTGCAGAGCAGCCTCTGGAGTCCCATATATGATGTGCCTTAGTATAATCTAAACACTTTTCCCCCTTTCCATTAAAAAGAAAGAAACGGGGACGGAAGAAAATGATTTTTGAGCATCCGTACAAATAGGATGCACAAAAAGGTAGAATGTGGGGGAGAGTGGAAGTAAATGTGTTGCATTTATGAAATATCTATTAAATAAATAAGTTAGTAAAAGCTGGATCCAAGGACGCTCCTCTTTCCTCCCGAGCTTGAAGTTAGCGAGAGAGTGGAGATGGCTTGCAGGGTGAACTGGAGTGAGGACTTCGCCCCCTTGGCTTCACTCTGTTCTGCCCCTCAAGCATTTAAGTGGGCTGCATCCAGACTTTCCAGATCAGTTCTTGCTGGATTTCCCACCCTATACAGCATGTTTGGCTCTGCCCATAGTTAAGCAGGAGTGCATGCCTACAACCTTGCTATGGGAGTATTCGATCGCCGTATTCGGGGCAAGAAAGGAATTTGCTTGCAGACATATTGGACCTGTCTTGGGGTTTCACCTACCTCGTAGCAATTGTCACAACGTGTTAGTGGACAAAGCATTGGGTTGGATCATTAGTCTAGGCAGGGGGGATGTTGGTACTCCCACCAGCTGCTTCAAGGAATTGGGGTACCCCATTAAAAGGCTCCAGGGGAGGTGCTTCTGTCCAGATGCTCAGATGGAGGACTATGGGTCATAGCACCCCCAAAGTGGCAATCTCAAAGAGAGTGCCCCAGTTTTATGTACATTATAGGAAGATCTGTAAGCCAGGATTAACCCGGCTAAATAATCAATCAGCCATCAGATGTGTTGAATGATACATGATATGACACCCGATGCCTACACCAAAAGCTACTGAAATCTGTAATCAAAAAAGTTGTGGCCTATTTCAAACAATTCAAAGTGTTGGTGCTGACCTTTAAAGTCCTAAACGGCCTCGGTCCAGTATACCTGAAGGAGCGTCTCCACCCCCATCGTTCTGCCCGGACACTGAGGTCCAGCTCCGAAAGCCTTCTGGCAGTTCCCTCACTGTGAGAAGCCAAGTTACAGGCAACCAGGCAGAGCCTTCTCAGTAGTGGCACCCACCCTGTGTAACACCCTCTCACCAGATAACAAAGAGAAAAACAACTACCAGACTTTTAGAAGACACCTGAAGTCAGCCCTGTTTAGGGAAGCTTTTAATGTTTGACAGACTATTGTACAGTATTTTAATATTTTGTTGGAAGCTGCCCAGAGTGGCTGGGGAGGCCCAACCAGATGGGCGGGGTATGTTGTTGTTATTGTTGTTTGATCCCAATACTTTGTCCTTATTCCCATGCCATTGACCCCTTCGGCAGCTAAAGGCTCACTCTGCCTGGTCTCGCAAAATATGTAAAGCTTGATTGCAATGCAATGCAAAAAAAAAAAAAAACTTAGTTTCCAAGCATCAAAAAGACTTGGATGTTATGAGTGTCAAAAGATATCCAGACCAAAAGAGCTCAAAAAATTTGTTTCGTGGCTTTATGTAGCAAAATTCTAAGCTATTGACAAGGTATTCAGCAGCCTTTGGACAGCATCAAAGTCAATAAAAGTGTTAGCAATCTAGCCCCTAAAATGATCCTGAGCACTTTAATGGGCTGAGTCCTTATTGAACCACTACTGTAAGTTATGTACAAAAGAATCCACAGATATTAACCAGATCCAATTTAAAGAAGACCTTGTCACAGCTAATTCAACAAAAATGGTCAAGTATCGGGAGTTCCGGCCAGAGTGCGCTGGTGAGCGGGTCGGTTTTTAGGAGCTCCGAGAGACGGGAGACTCCGGTGTGCTGCACGCGAGCTGGTGGGGGCGAACGGCGCTAATTTTAGCCCCCTGAAACAGCCAAACGCGGGGTTTGGCTGAGGAGAAGAAAAAGCGGCGCCCGAGGGCAGAACTCCGGGCTTGCACCCCCCCCCTTTTTGGGGGGTGTAAGCGGAGGAGAGGAGCCGGCGCAAAAACAATTCGCGGAGCGGCAGAAGCACCCCAAAACCTGCCCAGCGAGCACTCAGACCCCTCGGCTGAAGGGGGCTTCGAGGGGAAAACGGCTTGGCGAAACGGAGAGCTTAAGAGGGAGAGAAACAGACGCAAGCCGGGTAAAGAAGGCCGTGGGACTATTTCATGCACCGCGGGAAAACTTGCGGAGTAAGCCTGCTTTTATTGTCACTTCAATCCTTTGATTAAAGAGACTTGTAGAATATAAAGTTAACCTTTCACCAAGGGGGAGAGAAGTTTTATTCTGATCGGGACTGTCTATTAAAAGTCTAAAATAACTTCCTTTACCCAGCCAGCACGTTTAAGTGGAGGCTGAAGAGATAATTTACAATAACAACTCTTTATGAACGCTTTATTAGGCACCCGTGCAGAGGAAACAAGGATTGTTTTACTTACCTTTTAAGTTGGAAAAGAGGGCAAAGACCAAGAAAATGGAGGATTGATTTTGCAGAGTCACCAGAGATTGCCAGCTTCCCCTTTCTTCACGGAAGTGAGAGAAACAAAAGGGAATAAGAGAAAGGAGCATAACTAACTGGGGGAGCGATGTGCTGACACCTAGTGGCTAAAATAGAAATCGCGCCCAAAATTGATAAAGGATAAATAGAGGGAATCAGAGGGAAAGACCATTCTGAACTGATACCTAAGTGAACCAGATGAGTTTGTAATAATTCCGGAGGGGCTCCCAGAAAGAAAGAGAAACCTCAGAAGTGAATCATTTAGAGAGAAGAGAAATAAGTAATGACAGGATCTAGGACTTCATCAAGAAGAGCACAAGCAACAATGGCGGCAAATTCAACAAATAACCAAAAGAGATTGTCAATCACGCCAGAGAATGACTCACTAACAGACATCAAAGATCTCATAACCGAAATGAGTAAATCTTTAAATGAGAAACTGGACTCAGGCAATAAATCTTTAAATGAGAAATTAGACCTAATGGGATCAAAGATAGAACAAAATTCCAGAGTAATAACAGAGATGTCTGACCAAATTAAAGAACTCAGTGGCAAAAATAAAGAATTGGACAGAGCTGTAAAAGAAATGAATGTAAAATTGAATAAACAGGAGGAGTCATTGCAAACAATAGTGGCAGAAAATAAAGAGATGCAAAAAGAACAAAAGAAGGATGAAAAAGAAAGAGATGAGATGAAGAAACTACATGAGGATTTAGCAGACCAGATCGCGATGCTTGAAATGAAAACAAATGCTCTTACCCTTCGCTTGAGAGGCGTGCCAGAGAGATCTAGTGAGCGGGTGGATGAGAAGATTGTGAAAGAGCTAGCTGCCTGGCTGCAAGTGGAGGCGGACGATCTGTGGCTGGATGTGGACAGGATTTATAGAGTAAGAATTGATAAAAAGAAGAATGATAAAGCGATAGGAGACTGTATGGTACATTTGAACTCTGCCCTACTTAAAGACAAAATACTTCAGATGAAAAAACGAAAAGAACTTGTAATAGAAGGACGAACAGTGGACATCTATAAAGAATTGCCTAAGAGAATTCGGCTGAAAAGGCAGAGGTATAAGATGTTGACTGACATTCTGAGGAAAAAGAAAGCATGGTACGTGTGGGAGTATCCGGAGGGACTTACTTTTATTTTCAAAGGGAAGAAGAAAACTATAAAATCATCAGAAGAGGCGGAAAGGTTCAGCAAAAGGAACTGGAAAGAACTGTTAGGAGAGAAGGAAGAAAACAGTGGAGAAGAAGAGTTGGCAGCGGCGGGAGACGGATAGGAGGATAGTAGAGACTTGTGTGTTCAATTTTGGGGGTTCCCTTATTTTCTGTTCCTAGAAGATCTCTCTCTATTCATTACTCTATTTGATTGTGTAAGTTGTTGGGGAATTTAGTTCTTATTTTAAAACTGACGAAGGCTACGGCCAGGTTAAAGTTTAATAAATTAAATATAGTAATAAAGAAATGAATCTTAATGTAATCTCATGGAACATCAATGGTCTAAATAATAAGCTCAAAAGGAATAAGGTGGAGCATGTCTTGAAAAAGGGTGGTTGGAAAATAATTTGTCTCCAAGAGACCCATATATCGAAAAAACATGAAAGAGTATTGATTAATAAACGCTTGGGTAATGAATATACCTCCTCAAATGAGAAAAAAAAGAAGGGAGTAGTGATATATATTGACCCTAAAATCAGAGCAGAAAAGATCTTTCAAGATGACGAAGGTAGAGTAGTGGCGGTAAAGTTATATCTATCTGAGGGAAATGTGGTAGTGGTAAATATATATGCCCCAAACGGAGGTAAAACAGAATTCTTTAAGAAATTATGGAGTCAATTAGGTGAATGGGTCGAAGATGAAGAAATTATATTAGCTGGAGATTTCAACGGAGTAGTGAAACCAGATCTAGATAGATCGAACAAAGGGAAAAAGTACGAGGGGAAGTTGCCTGAGTTGTTCTTTAGAGTAATAGAAAGTTATGGATTACAAGACTGCTGGAGATTAAGGAACCCGGAGGAGAAAAAATATACATTTTACTCAGAAGTACAGAAATCGGCAGCAAGAATTGATTATATATGGCTTACAAATAAATTAATAACCAAATTAGAGAAATGTGAAATTATGGTAAAATCATTAACAGACCACAATCCAGTAATGTTAAGTTTAAAGGAGGGCTATAAGAGAAAGACCAGATGGAGGCTAGATGAGGGGATCCTTAATGATGAAGAATTTGTAAGTAAGGTTAAGAACTCGATAAAAGAATTTTTCCAAATAAACAAGACAGGAGAAGTAGGGGTGGAAGTAATGTGGGACGCTAGCAAAGCCTTTATACGAGGTTTATATATACAACAGAAAAATAAAATAAAGAGGCAACGGGAAAACAACCAAAATATGATAAAAAAGAAAATTGAAGAAAAGGAAAAAGAATTGGTAAAAAACCCCAAAGATTCAAAAATAGTATCTGAGCTTAAAATTTTACAAACGGAATTATCGATGTTATTGGGACAAGAAATTGAAAAGAAAATTAAATGGGCCAAACAAAAAACCTTTGAGATGGGAGGAAGAGTAAGCAAAATGTTGGCGTGGCAGCTGAAAAAGAAACAAGACGAAAGAATAATCACAAATATTAGGATGGATGGGAAAAATTGGGCAAAAAAAGAGGATATAAATAAGTGTTTTATTAAATATTACGAAAAATTATATAAGGGAGACCAAATTGATAGGGAGGACATAGATAAATATATTGCAGGCCACAAATTAGACAAATTAGATAATAAAGAAAAAGAATTATTAGATAAACCAATTTCATTGCAGGAAGTATATGAAACCATAGGCAATTTAAAATTGGGGAAATCTCCGGGTACGGATGGCCTCACTAGCCAACATTATAAATTGTTTAAGGAAGAGTTAGGAGAAGTGTATGTTGAATTAGTAAATAAAATAATGGAAAAAGAAATTATACCCAAATCGTGGCAAGAAGCCTTTATAACCCTCATACCAAAAGGAGATAAGAAATTAGACCAAGTTGAAAATTTTAGACCTATTTCTTTGCTAAATATTGACTACAAAATATTCGCAGGAATTATGGCTAGTAGATTAAAAGTTGTATTGAATAGGTTGATAGGAAGGGAACAACAGGGTTTTCTCCCTAGAAGAAAAATGAACAACAATGTCAGGATTTTGATAAATTTGATAGAGTATTTAGATTGGAACCCCGGTCGGGAAACTGCCCTGATATTCCTAGATGCCGAGAAGGCTTTCGATAACGTGAATTGGGACTTTATGAAAAGGATGGTGAGAGAATTGGGCATAGAAGGAAATTTTTTTAAAGGCATAAACACAATATATCAAAAGCAAAAGGGAATATTGATTGTAAATGGGGACATCTCCGGAGAGATAGAGATATCGAGGGGCACTCGGCAAGGGTGTCCGCTTTCGCCACTCTTATTCATTTTGACAATTGAAAGTCTGCTAAAAGAGATAAAAGAAGATAAAAAGATCAAAGGAATAAAAGTAGGAGAAAATACCTATAAAGCACGAGCCTTTGCAGACGATGTGGTCATAATATTGGAGGATCCCCTAGAAAATATACATTATTTGAAAGAAATCTTGAATAATTATGGAAAAATATCGGGCTTTAAAATAAACAAGGGGAAAACCAAAATCATTACAAAAAATTTAAGGGAAAAAGATAAGAAGGAATTAGAGGAGAAAACAGGATGGGAAATAGCGAGAAAGGTCAAATATTTAGGAATTGAAATAACAGCTAAAAATGTAAATTTGTTTGAAAATAATTATGAAAAGAAATGGAAAGAAATAGAAAAAGATTTAGAAAGGTGGAGCAATTTACATTTGACCCTGTCCGCGAGAATAGCGGCAATCAAAATGACAATATTGCCTAAATTATTGTTCCTATTTCAGATGCTACCAATTATTGATAGGAAGGAATGTTTTGAGAAATGGAGGAAAAGCCTAAGTAAATTCATATGGGAAAAAAAAACACCAAGGATACAGTACAGATTATTAACGGATACAAAAGATAGAGGTGGATGGGGAGTACCGGACCTAAAACTGTATTATGATGCTGCGGGCTTGTGCTGGATAAAAGATTGGGTTGAATTGAGAAACAAAGAAATTTTAGATCTAGAGGGTTTCAATAATATGTGGGGCTGGCATAATTATCTATTAGAAGAAAGAAAAGGGGGATATAAAGAAATAACAAATCATGTTTTCAAGAAATCTTTATTAAAAATATGGGCCCAACACAAAAATATTCTGGAGCCGAAAACGCCCTGGTGGGCATCTCCAACAGAAATGACCATGATGATCAAAGACAGCAGACGAAAAACCTGGCCGACTTACTCAGACATTCTGGGAAAAAATGGAGAACAAATAAAGTTAAAATCATACCAACAGATAAAACAGGAGTGTACAAGCTGGCTACATTATAATCAAATTCAAAGTATTTTCGAAAAACATAAGAAAATTGGCTTTCTGGGGAATAAATCAAAGTTGCAAGAATTATTATTGGGAAATGGGGATAAGGCAATGTCTAAATTATATAATTATCTTCTCGAATGGGAACTTAAGGATGAGGTGGTAAAGGTTACAATGGTGAGATGGGCCCAAGATATAGGAAGGCCCATATATAGTTGCCAATGGGAAAAAATGTGGAAGGAAGGGACGAGATTCACGGCGTGCTCAAGTATAAAAGAAAATATATTAAAGTTGTTTTACAGATGGCACATAACACCAGCCAAAATTGCGAAAATTTGCAAAAAGAATTCTAACATATGCTGGAAATGTAATAAGGAAATTGGCACCTATTACCACTGCTGGTGGGAATGCGATGAAATTCGGAAGTTTTGGAATAATGTTTATGAAAAACTGAAAAAGATGCTGAAATTAACGTTTGAAAAAAAACCTGAATTATTCCTATTGAATATGGCCCCGAATAACATCCCAGAAGAGAAAAAGAATGTATTGTTGTATGCAATTGTAGCAGCTAGATTACTTATAGCCAGAAATTGGAAAGGAGGGAAAGTACCATCAATCTATGAATGGCAGGAAAAACTAGTAGAGTTTATGAATTTGGCCAAAATGACCGCGGTAATTAGAAACATCCCCAAACAAAAATATATGATTGAATGGAAAGATGTAGAGGAGTATTTTAAAAAAGAAAAATTTAATATCGATTTGGTGATTTGTCTAAACTGAAAAAGAAGCAGGAAATTTTATTAGATACAATGATGTAATTAATGAAATAAAGAGTGAGAAGTAAGTTAAAGCAAGAACAGAGGGAAAGAAAGAAGGAAAGCGATGCATGAATAGTAGGAAGTATTTTTGCTGTATTTTTATTCTCTTTTTTGTGTATTTCATGTAATATAAGTAAGTATTTTAGCCTTATCCTCGTTCCTTTACTACTTAAGTCTTATTTGAAATATCGAAATTATGGTTTGAGTTAAGGTTCGGATTAAGTTAGGTTATGTTAAGTTAGGTTATGTTATGTTAATTTCTTTATATTATGCTAATTTCTTTATTTTGTTAATTTTGTTAATTTGTTATTTGTTATTTTGCCAATTTATTTATTGATTTGCTAATTTGTTAATTGTTTATTTGATTTTGCTTTGTCTATTTTGTATCGTTGTATAATTGAAATAAAGTTTTTCTTTTTATTTAAAAAAAAAAATGGTCAAGTATCACTTATTGCCTCCACCTGACATGCGAAAAAGACTTGCCCTCTCAATTTAAAACCTTCATGTAACAAGAAATAAGTGTCTTGGCTGATGGTCTGTGGACCATTTCACCTGATGCAATTTCATATGGTCAAGTTATTATTAACCCCTGCAAATAACTGTTTCCGACAAATTATGGCAGAAGCCAAATGACAGACCCACTGACACCACTCCACAATAATAATGCCCTGTGCTGTAACTTTAATTCAGACAGACCCCAACTGTTGCCTTGTTACTAAGGCTATTTGTACATTGTAAAACCATCTCACTCAATTGTGTTGTTAAAAGAAGCATAGGATACCTGCGTTAGTCATTCGACCTTTTATTGTGCCACTGTGAGGAAGTTTTCCAGAAGCTTGCTCAATTCCAAGTCACAAACTTATAGCTGCTGCATACTGAACCTTTTGTACAAATGTGACCTGCAACCAAGTGTTGAAGTGTACTTTCCCTTGTAGCAGGACTATACCTACTTAGGGGTCTAGCCAGCCATTCTCTCCAAGCAGGAAATTCCATTCCCCCTCTTTCTATTTTCTTTTCCATCTGCACCTACCAAACACCTACAGAACAATCCTTACTATAGAACAGAGGTGGCCAACTTCCAAGAGACTGTGATCTACTCACAGAGTTAAAAACTGGCAGTGAGTTAAAAACTGGGGGGTTCAGATTGAGGTTGTTGAGCTTTTTTAGGAAGGAAAGCCATTCATGTTTTGGGGGGTTCAGGTCAAAGTTGAGCTTTTTTTAGGAGAGCCAAAGTTGCTGAGCTTCTGGGGGCGGGAGCCAGTGATCTACCAGTGATCTACTAGCAGATCATGATCTACCTGTTGAACATGCCTGCTATAGAAAACCAGCATAATTTATGCCAGTGTAAATTACAGTGGTGTAAATTATTTCATATTCAACACTCCACTCAGGAAGAATTTGTGGGGATTCCCATTTTGCAAGCTAAGTCCCACTGGGCTGTTTGGTCATTGACCAAATTGAAAAGAGTTTAGAATAGATAGAAGAACAAGCATAGTCCCTCCCCTCTTCCTCCCTTTTTTTGCTTATGTAGACAAATGGAACCATCCACACACAAGAGGTGTGGGGGAATGTTAGGGATAGGTGAATATCAGTTTCAGTTTCTTCCAGCTTCTCTCCCCTCCCCCATTTTAACGTCAACTCTCTGGGGTTTTTAAAGTCCTCAGAAAGATTCAAAAACACTTGTGTGCAAATTTCTTGTATGCAAAGTTCTTGTATGCAATTTTGCCTAATACACTTTTTTTGTGTGAAATGGTTTCCCCAAATATATTGCAATTTTATGCTATTTTCACTGATACACGTACTGTTTAGCATCAACATGTGTGGACACATGATCTGTCAGAAGACTGGATAGCAAAATTTGGAGAAGTGCAAATTTCAAAGGGTGACTACCTTTCTTTTCACTTATCTGCAATATGCTAAATGCAAATGGAATTGATTTTCTCCCCCATACCCAGGGACCACCAAAGTTCCATAAGTTAGGGTTGACATATTTCAAACAGTGAAAATCCAGACAGAAAAGTCGTTGACATTTTTGAGCTTTTTTTTTTTTAAGGAAAATAGGCAAAAACGACACTGCTGACATGGCTTGCCATACATCCAGATTTTCCCAGACATTTTGCCGATTTCTGCCCAGACTCTGCTTTCAACTGCGGTAATTCGGTTTTGTCCGGGAAATTCCAGACGTATGGCAACCCTACATAAGTACAAAAAACTTTGAGGGACAAAAGGCACCACCACAAACACATCCCAACAGTGATCACTGACCATTAAAGGCATACATACTGTTGGGGGAAGCGTAATGGAGTTGAGTTGCTGGGATGGAGTTGAGTTGCTGGAATCATAAACATCAACATCCCATGCTGCCACATTTTATTACAGGTCCCACTTCTTTCTTTCTATTTTAATTCTACATTAACACGTCTTCAGGTACTGCAGCTTCAGAATTACCATGTTTATTTGATCATAGCAAATTAGCACAGCATCTGCTAAATGCTGAAGTGTGATGGACAACTTACTGCAACAATTAGTCCCAACTTTTGGATGTGTTTCTAGCTCTATAGCAACATTACTGAAATCTGATGTAGGCGCCGGAAGCCATGGACATTCAATTTCATATTGCCTTCTCTTCTGCCTGTTAATTTTAGCATCACTAAATCTAAGTCAGAGGTTAGATTATTGATGCATCTAATTTTGGGGTGTAGATAAATGAAGGATTGTGGTACCCTGGCACTTGCTATAAACATGTCATGAGCTACAAGCTACAACTCAGAAAAAGTGGTGTTCTTTAATTTCAACATAGCTTAGTAGTAGAGCACCAGACATTTTCAGGACCATGGAAAGCCACTATCATTTAGTGTGGACAATATTGCATGGGTGAATGTTCTGATTCTATATAAGGCAGCTTTCCTTATTCATCCAGGTTTCTAACTGATGCATGGTACCAACTCATGTTTCTTGCTATGTGACACACACTTGTGTACTGTTTCAGAGGTCGTATTCACAACATACATTTAAAGCACTCCTATGCCACTATGTAGTTTAAGGATGCTGAGAATTATTGCTCTGTGAGGGATTTCCTACCAACTCTCAGCATCCTTAAAAAAACAAAAACTACAGCTCCAAGAATTCATAGTGAGGAAGTCATGATTGTTAAAGCTGCATAAAGGTGCTTTAAATGTATGGTATGGATGTTGCCTGCCTGCCATGTTAGCCATTGGAGCTGCAGAGTGAGAAATCTAGATCGCCAAATGGGCAGCACCTGCATAAATTACTGTTACAAAATGGCTAGCAAGCCAACCATATAGGCTTTTAGACTATACTCACATTTCAGCAGGCACCGCATGAATCAGACCTGAGCCCACTGAAGGTGGCCTAGATTGTGAATCTGAAATTCTGTGGAGAAGGACCAGAATTCTGCAAGCTGAATAACAAATTTTGGTAAGTAGAATAACTGGTACCAGTTTATTTATTTATTTATTTATCAAATTTATACCCCACCCTTCCAGAGGAGCTCAGAGTAGCATGTGTTTATCTTCGCAGTTTCTTTGTTTTTATGTGTTTGTTTCCTCCTCTGGTTCAGTTCATTATTGAAGATGCACTAAATATTCTCAAGTCTTGAGCTTTGTATAGAACTAGCCTTTTAAACAAGGTGGAAATGTTCTTCATAAAACACTTGCTCAGGTTTTTTTCCTAGTGGTTCTCTGCCGTTGCTCACACTTGTCATAACTTTTCTCCCTACACATTTTCTTCCAGCCCTTGTTCAATGCTGCTTCTTGTTTTATGTACTTGTCGCCTAGATCAGGGGTGTACAATGACAGGAATTATGCCACAGTGCTATGTCTCCAGTTGGGCCAGGCTGCATTATGTTGGAGGACAACTGAGAATGCAGGCAATGTACATGTGTAAGCAAACATTTGTGGGGGAAATGCAGTGTAAAAAAAAATATTCTATGGAAATATGGAACAGCAGAGTCAGAATAAACATATGATCAAAATTGAGGTGGCATTGGAGTCACTGTACAACATACCCAGAATCTGCTGTTAACAAGGAACATTTTCATTGTGACAAACTGGGCACAGCTAAATGGCTGGCAGTCATGATATGTGTTGTGTGGCAAGACATTTGTGTGGCTATTTGTGCCACAGCAGGTAAAGCAGCAATGCCGTAAACAACAACAGAGGCTTCAGTATCAGATAAAATGGTCAGATGTGCCACTCGACCAGTCAATAGCATCACTGCTGCTTACCAAGAGGTGGAGACAGATGACAGTAGCTAGGTCAGTGTGGTGCAAATGCATTGGCAGAGCAAATTGGTGCTCTTGACAGTGTGTTTGCATGGTGCCAACCTCACCACAACCTTGCCTCTGTCTCTCTCCCTCTCAGTAAGCACCAGCTTACTGGCATGACTGGCCGGAGGTCAAGTGAGCAGTAGTGCCCAGTCGCACTATCCGCTACTGAGAACGTCAGAACTCCACTATACCTACAGTGATCTATTGAGCTGATAAGAGTGGCCGGATAAAATACATGGAAGCCAGGGAATGTGTTTGCAAAACTGAGTGGGAGGGATTGTTCTGAAACCATAAAATCAGAGTTACCACAAATGCTTGAAAACAACAACAAACCCACAGACGTATTCTGTGTTATTTTCCCATCTATTTTGATAATAGTCCAGAGGCCAGACTTTTGCACGTGTCTTGTTCTGATTGCATACAATATGTACTCTGCTGTGTACTTACATGACAGGGCTACCAGCTTCAATTTATTAATTCAATTGAACCTGCTGCTACCAAGCTGCTGCAGTGCACTGTCCAAGAGTGATTATTATAATTTATCAATCACTGAATGCTTTGAGGAGCACGCAAAATTGTCCATTCCTTAAAATGTCACATTTTGCTCTGTTTTGGTACTAAATATTTCAGATACAAGCAGCATACACGGCATGGATTTTCAAGTGAGTATGACATTTTGTAAGCAGAAAAGTTAAGGGTGGTACAACAGCGAAGCTTTCAGCCCACACCCAAGGCCTATATTTATCCGTGCCTTCTGTTTAACAGGGAATTAGTTTGTGGGCTGCATATTTATGCCACAATTATCAGCACATTTACACATCGATAAGTATCACTTCCTTTACATAGGAACCTCAGATGCTTCCTTACATTAAGTCTGCATTTCTGTCACACCTAGTTTAGTGTTGTCTACATTAACAGGGAGTGACTCTCCAGGGTTCGGACAGGAGTCTTTACAAGATCTATCTGGAGTTGCTGGGGATTGAACCTGAGAGCTTTTGCATGCAATCCCTATTAAACATCAACAATGAAATTGCCATAGTAGTAACATACATAATACTGATTTAGCGTTAAGCCAATCTAACATACAAAATCATGAAAGAACACAACTGCCATAGTCTCATTGCTGAGCAAAAACATGCAGCTCTCAGTGGTGTGGGAGACCAGTCAACCAGAAGTAGTTTTGGGCTGTACTAGCCTGGAAGCAGAGTCAGCATCCAAAGTCTGGTACAGTCCAAGGGCCAGAAAAAACTGCAATCCATGTGGTCAGACAGTCCAGGGGTCAGGGAATCTGATGATCATGGGGTCAAGGGTCAAGACGAGCAGGAATCAACAAGCATTGTTTCCAGCATCTGACTGCTGCTGGAAGATCTGCTTAAGAAGGCTGAAGCCAGTTGGTTCTCATCATTGCCTTCTCCACTGTGTCCTTGAAGGCTGACCAGCTGCAGGTAGAGTCACTCTGCCTTCTCTCCATTCAGGATGCAGTTCAGCAGGTGAAGCTGTCTCCTGGCCCCTAACAACAAACAAATCAAACTACAGATAATATGTACTAAGCCACGGTACACATGTAAAACCAAACCAAATGGCTGCTTCTCAGATTTCTCCCTAAAGCAGAAGCAGGACATCATCCTGCAGATGTTAGTTGCAACTAAACACTGTTTACATGTTGCTGCTTTCTATTTCTCCCAAATTTAATGCTGAGACCAAGACAAGGGCCAAACTAGAAGATCTGTCAGGAGTCTCCAATGTGCTGACCATGAGTGAACTTGTGTCCACAGTGACCTTCTCTAGCACCCACAGGGTACTCTCCTCTGAACCTTCACCTCACTGAAATTAGGCTTGGAAGAAGCATTCTATTGTTGCTAATAGTTTAAATTTCTCCTAATACATGCATTTATTTATTTATTTATTGCAAAACAATACTCTCTAATGCAATTTATTTTGTATGTTATATTCACTAATTGGTGTGTTTTTATGGGTGCTTTTATGCGTTTTTGTCCACATTTTGTCCATACCTACGGGACCGCCTCTCCTGGTATGCCCCGCGGAGGACCTTAAGGTCCACAAACAACAATACTCTGGAGATCCCGAGCCATAAGGTGGTTCAGTATTGGCCCCAACTTGGTGGAACGCTCTTTCACAGGAGACCAGGGCCCTGCGGGATTTGCCATCTTTCCGCAGGGCCTGCAAGACAGAGTTGTTCCGCCTGGCCTTTGAGTTGGACTTAGTCTGACCCCTGTGTTTTCCTCCCTCATGGCTTGGATTTATGGACTACTTAAAATCAGGCTGCATTTTAAATTTTAATACTGTATTTTAATCTGTATTTTAATTAATTGTTTTTTTATGTTTTATTGTAATTTTATTGGTGTGAGCCGCCCTGAGCCCGGTTTTGACTGGGGAGGGCAGGGGTATAAATAAAATTTTATTATTATTATTATTATTATTATTATTATTATTATTATTACTTTGCTTGGAAATTGCATTGCAAAATTCGGAGAAGTGAACATTTTCAAAGAATGGCTGTGTATCAGTTCACATGTTGCTTTGGAAAGCACACATTTGGTGCATTAGCTTTGAAATGCGAACTGAGTCTAATTATGCTCTTGTCCCTAGTGAACTATGGAGGCAAAGCACATTCTATAGCAGGGAAAGATCACGAGGGTGTGTGGCAATTTTTGTTGGGACCATGGCAGAGGGCAAAGGCTTAAGCCCCACTTCCCTGTGTGTCTGCCTCCCCAAGCTATTTAATAAACATGAAAAAAAGAAACATGAAATCTGATCACACCTTTCACAAGTAAATTGTCTTAGCTATCAGATTCTAATCCATTTAATTTAATATAGTCCCAAATTGGAAACTCTGTTGACAGGAAGTTCAGCCTTAGAAATCAGACCCGATGTGTCAGCCTAGAGAACGGAGGGCAGTGGATTTTTTTCCAAATATTTTGATCACACAATAGGACTTGTGTCAGGTCTGAGGCTTTGGCACAGAGCACCACTGATACCATATTTCCTCTTGTCAGCATAATTCACAGTTCATATTTATTAGAACGTGGCCCAACCATTTTTAATTAGTGTCAAACAACACGGAAGGGAGAGTGAGATAAAAGAACAGGTTGGACTGATGTACAGTCTTACAAGCTCTCTTCATCATTATAGCTTATGTGCATAAAGAGAGAGATAAGGGAAGCAGTACTGCCAGGTTCAGAATGAAACATTATAATGAATACTGACGCCTCGTTGTGGAGTGTTCCATCATCTATCATGAATGCCGACGTTAAAGGATGGTTTTACTGGATACCTTCAATCTCCGCACATTGTTTAACCTCCAGAGAAGGCAGATGGGTTATTTGCTCGCTCAGACAGGCATCCCAATCAGGCATTTAGTACTTTGGCAACTGTGTGATATTTCCTCTGGCAGGTCACGCCTCCCCATAAATCCCCTTGTTCAGTACAATTGTGATGAGGCTTCCTTGTGTGTGCGACAAAATATCACATTGGAGCTCTGCGCTACTTACATGATACCCAGTTGATGTGCAAGTCAGGCTCCTAGTCAATCACGCCCAAATTTATAATTGTTTAAAGGTTTGTTTTACAGTGCAAGCACAACCTTGTTTAGTTAACAATGGATAATGTGTGGTAATGAAATATTAATAATTCAGTTCAATTTTCAGGCATTAGATGAGATAGGGCAACAATCTGTGCTGAAGTTAACAGTTTTCCTCTCTGTTCTTCCCACTCTCCCCCTCCCTATTGCTTTTCAATTTGCCAAGACTTTATTGTTAAGACTTATAGTTCACATCTCAAGTTCTGATGACCTGTGATATGAGAGAGCCAAATCCATAATTAAGCAACATATTAGGGATGTTGAATTACAATGCCTTGTGAGTGAAATGACCAGGTACCCAGAAATCAAAGATATGGGGAGGGGGGTTTACTTCTGCAAGGTATTTATCCAAGCTAGAAAAACCCGTACAGTATTTGGAAGATATTTTACTCTTGCTAGATTCAGTGTCCTACTATCTGCATTACTGCAGGACAGATTTGAAGGAGAACTGTATTCAGAGCGAATATGCCTATGTGGTTTGAAGGAAGTTGAAACTGTTACTCATGTCCTATCAAATTGCCATTACAATAGGGACATTATGTTCAATATTTATCACTCCAAACATGCAACAAACCCCAAGCAGATCTGATGACCACTACAGGGAACCATAAATTACCTTAAAAGTGGCCAAATTCTGTGCTGCTGCTATAAAACTAAGGAGACATGCTCTGAATGAATCTAATGACCAATGTCTTAACATGCATGTTTTAAATTGGCGGTTAAGGTCTTACCCTACATATTTTAATTGTTTTATATCTGTATCATTTACCGTCCTCTACCTTATAGAGTTTAATTTTAACCTATGTATACTTACATGTTCTCTATCACTGTTTATTTCTTTATTTCTGATCTGTGACCATAATAAATCGAGTTCATTCATTCAACTCTTAAAGGTACTTTGATTGGCTGGAACCCAGAGCTGCTTGAGCAGTGTTCCATTCACAACATGGGACTTCTCCTTCCTCTTCTCTCCCTGCATGATCCCAAAATCTGCCCTATAGTATACAGTAGGAGCCAACTCCTAGGGGCTGAAGTCTCCTTGATCCCCCCATAAAATATTTGAAGGGCCTCCCCCCCCCAAAGTTGATGGGCATTGCCATTCAAATGCTGTGTGCGCATCACATCTTGTAGTCGATTATGCAGGATGAAACTTAGCTGGGAACCCCCAATATTGTTCCATAGTTTCTCCCAATTTTTTAAAACTGCTTTTGAAAGCACACAGTGGACTTCAAGGAGAGGTTCTATTGCACAAGCAGATTTCCTTTTTTGTGAGCATTAGATACAACTCACTGCATGCTCAAATTTATATTTCTCTTTTCACCATGCCAGTAGGCTACGACCTATACCATGCATGTACACATCAAAGTATTTTTAAATGTGTGTCTGTTCCTTTTGAAGATTATGGCATGTGATGTGTGTGAAGAGATCAGCAGAGAGAAAGTGTGTGGGAGTTATAATATGAAAAACGCACACTTTTAAACATTCTTGAAAATTGTAATATATATATACATGCATAACTGAACACTGCAGAAACCAAAACACCAACAGGGTTTTTGTATTCCAATGATCCCAATCTATTTCTGCAATAAACTATGTTTCTTGATCGTTTTAGTCAATGCACATCCTTCTTAATACCCTTTATAGTAAGTAAGCTTAGAAAAGAGAGGTGGGCAGGTGAGCGAGCTGTCTTCCAGATACGCTTATTCTACTGCAGACTTAATAAAGACTTGGCAGATTTCCAGTTTGTAGCAATTAATAACTGCAGTAGCATTGCGGGGGGAACACCACATTTAAATATGTGTTTTTGAAGATACTGTCTCTCAAAAAAATACAATTTTCTAGACATATTTTCTTTAGAAATGCACATTAAATTTTTGATTAATTTTTGAGCAGAGAGCTGTGTCACAGTATTTGAAACAAAATTAAAAAAATCTTTCCAGTAGCACCTTAGAGACCAACTAAGTTTGTCATTGGTATGAGCTTTCGTGTGCATGCACTCTTTGAAGCTCATACCAATGACAAACTTAGTTGGTCTCTAAGGTGCTTCTGGAAATAATTTTTATTATTTTGTTTCAACTACGGCAGACCAACATGGCTACCTACCTGTAACAGTATTCGAAGAAATGGAAAATCAAATGGGTAGCTCTGTTTGGATGTGCACTTTAGTATGACATGTGTGGATCAGGTCAGTTTATATCAGAATTTAGGTAAAGGTAAAGGTAAACAAATAATAATAATGCAAGAGACAATAGATCTCGCCCACAGTGCCACCTGCGTCCCTTATCAGAATTTACAAAGATCAAATTCCTTTAAAATGCCTAATAGGAAGGAGAATAAATTCACAATATTTTCAATTATGTTTTGGAGAGAGGCATACACATCTAAACATCCTCCCCACGACCATGCATTGAGGAAAAAATACCATCAAAAGATTATCTAATGCAAGCCTGCCAGTTATATTATCTTCCCTCACTCATTGCTGTAAGAGAAAATTTCCCATTCTTCTAAGATGTCATTTTTTTATTCTAAATATAGGAACTGCACAGCTTTGGTTTAAGTTCTGAGAGTGGCTTTTGCTAAATCTTTTCCTGGGGGGGGGGGATGAAAGAAATATAAAATTAATGGTAACACTGTCGCTTTAATTATACATCAAAAACACCCATGAGTGCACGTGCTTTGGAATTGGTTCACGTTTTACATAATACATGTGATTGCATTTACATAGTTAAGATTTCTGGAGAACATTGTGAACTTGAACCTTGCAACTTAAGGGAAAATATCAACATGCAAGGGAAGAAGAACCATTTTGGGGCTCTCTCCCCAAGAACACCGCTGGTAGATGGGGATAGTATAATAATAATAATAATAATAATAATAATAATAATAATAATAATAATAAATATGGTGGAGAGGGCCACATGCTTCACCTCCTGGCAGCTGAGTCACTGCTGCTTACAGACAGGGAACTAGACAGAGGGCCTTCTCGGTGGTGGCGCCTGCCCTGTGGAACGCCCTCCCAACAGATGTCAAAGAGGAAAACAACTACCAGACTTTTAGAAGACATCTGAAGGCTTTTAATGTTTAATAATGTTCAGGGAGGCTTTTAATGTTTAATAGATTATTGTGTTTTATTTTGCTGTTGGAAGCCGCCCAGAGTGGCTGGGGAGACCCGGCCAGATGGGCGGGGTATAAATAATAAATTATTATTTATTATTATTACTGGGAGGGAGAAGAGTAAAGGATGATGAGATAGGGTTGCCAGATTCAATAGAGGACAGGATTTCTGTGCCTTTAATTGCCCTACTCTCTTTTGAGTCTGGAAACCTTAAAGAGAAACCAGCAGACCCTTTGCTTGGAAATTAAACAAAGGGTCTGCTGGTTTCTCTTTAAGGTTTCCAGACTCAAAAGAGAGCAGGGCAATTAAAGGCACAGAAGCCCTGTCCTCTATTGAGTCCGACAACCCTATGATGAGATTACACAGTGCAAATGCATCAACTGATACAACTCTGAACCTTTTCATAAATTAGCATGCATTTGTGCTCCTTGGGTGCACCACAAACTGGAGGGAAGTGTGTAATACTTCATTCATTTCAGCTGAAATGATTACAGTTTTGGAGGTTCTTAAAGAAACACATTGCAATATGGCATTTCTTCAACATATTAATCCTGCCAATTGATGAATGAATCCCACCTGACCACGGAGGTCTGTTGTATATATGGACTTTATATTTATCAACCATGTTCCAAAGTTTACTTAACCATTCAGCAACAAGTGGCCCAATTAAAGTCTCCTGATGTCTCACCCATAACATTTTTTAAACAGCCCATATATTTACCAGCAAAATGGCTTATTCCCCTCCTACTTTATCGATGAAAACAAAACATACACGCATAGCTGCCAAGTTTTCCCTTTTCTCGCGAGGAAGCCTATTCAGCATGAGGGAATTTCCCTTTAAAAAAGGGATAACTTGGCAGCTATGCATACACGACACATTGCAATTATCCTATAAGCAGATTTTATAGACATAAACATGAAAAGGCGGAAACACCATAAGGTCTATAAAAGGAAATGAGAAGAAAACAGTGTCCTGAATCAGTAATTTCACTAATAAAGGGATCATTCCTATGCAGAAGAAGCTGACACAAAACAAGCCAGTGGAAATCAACCAGCATAAAGTTGCACCAAATCCAAACCTTGTTCAGCAGTGAGATGGAAAGGAAGCCAGGTTGTCAGGTCATGTGACAAAGTTGTCAGGTCATGTGACCAAGCTGAATGAGTTTAGGATCCAGCCTAAGTCCTCCCCACTTTGGTCAAACCCCTGCCATGCCCCTGGGATGTTAAGTATAATGGTTTAATTCACACAGAAATGAAAAAATGTATGTGCATTAATAAAGGTTAAAAGTGGGAAATGGCTAAACGTGTGTTGCTGAAGGGTTGCTAACACTGGAGTTTTTTCTACAAGAGTTTTTCCAAAGAACTCTGATCTGTAACTAGTTAATGGTTACCTGTTGGGGTTTCCCCCCTTTCTATTCTGTACTGAGACTGAACCTTTGATCATGTGATGAAAATTCACTTGAATTTTCTTGAAAATTCTTGAAATCTTGAAAAGGTGGTGGCTGTTACTCTTTCTCTGGACTTGACAGAAAACATGGTTCTCCTATAGGGAGAGCTAGCAGCCTGGAGGTTGGAAAGCAGGCTGGAGAGAGGGAGAGATACCTTTGCTTATAGGTCCGGTTGGATTATTTCATATTTTGTAAGAAGCTGAGCCTTAAGAAGGACAGCAAAGGATAGTGTATAAATATTTTCGATGTTTTAATTCTGCTTTAAAGAATGTTCGGCCAGTAAATGTTTAAATAATATTTTTATAGGCCTGGACAATGTTTCATTTCCAAAGAAAAACTCTTATGCTTCGAGTTGCTTCAAACTGTACAATATCTAATATCTGCAACATGGAACAACCCTTTTTGTGGACTTACGTTGGCCTTGGTTCAGCCAGCTTCAGCTCAAGTGGCTGAGCCAGGATGATAAAATTATGCTGTCATATATTTGCTGAGCCAGTGTTGGCAACTTGACATTGTCTGAGCCAGGAATTGGCCTGCCGAGCTGGAGATCTGCTGCATCCTAAGCTTCTCATCCTGGCACATCTTGCCATAGGACAGCTCCCTTGGTCCCAAAGTGATGAAATACCCAATCAAATACCCATTGATAAATACAAAATGCATAGCATTATATTGACAACTTGCAAGGCTGAATCACGGACATAACTTCCAAATGGAAACCATGCTTCTACAAACACCTCTAGCTTACTTTTCACAAAGCCAATGCTTTTAATCTCTAATGGAGTCCCCCTTTCTAGAATAAAATGAAAATGTTTCACTCCATCCCCAGCTGCTAGATTTCTGGTGGGAGTTTTAGGACACCATTTGCTGGCAGGAGAATTGTGTTGGCCACCATAAAAATCTCTATAACCTGCATTGAAGGGGAGATAGTCAAAGAGTTTAATAAAATCACGGATACATTTTCTAGAAATCAATACTATAAGTGTCTGCACACAAATAAAGTGATGGTGATGGTGGGGATATTGTATTAATCTTATCCAGAAGTAATCTCCGGAAAGCTTCTCACAAACCCATTCCCAACATACTACCACATGTTGTGCTGTTCTAAAGGTTCTCGCCACCCGAGGCAATTTTTTTAGGGGTGTGTGACAAGAGGGGTGGAAGCTTCCTTGCACAAGTATCAATGACTTGGATGATGGGTTTGAGGGCATCCTGAGCAAGTTTGCAGATGACTCCAAATTGGGAGGGGTGGCTAATACCCCAGAGGACAGGATCACACTTCAAAATGACCTGAACAGACTAGACAACTGGGCCAAAGCAAACAAGATGAATTTTAACAAGGAGAAATGTAAAGTACTACAAAAATAAAAAAATGAAAGGCACAAGTACAGGATGGGAGACACCTGGCTTGAGAGCAGTACAAGTGAAAAGGATCTAGGAGTCTTGGTAGACCACAAACTTGACATGAGTCAACAGTGTGATGCAGCAGCTAAAAAACCCAATGCAATTCTGGGCTGTATCAATAGGAGTATAGCATCTAGATCAAGGGAACTAATAGTACCACTGTATTCTGCTCTGGTCAGACCTCACCTGGAGTACTGTGTCCATTTCTGGGCACCACAGTTCAAGAAGGATACAGATAAGCTGGAACGTGTCCAGAGGAGGGCAACCAAAATGGTCAAAGGCCTGGAAACGATGCCTTATGAGGAACGGCTTAGGGAGCTGGGTATGTTAGGCAGGAGAAGAGAAGGTTAAGGAGTGATATGATAGCCATGTTCAACTATATTAAAGGATGCCATATAGAGGAGGGAGAAAGGTTGTTTTCTGCTGCTCCAGAGAAGCGGACACAGAGCAATGGATTCAAACTACAAGAAGAAAGATTCCACCTAAACATTAGGAAGAACTTCCTGGCAGTAAGAGCTGTTCGGCAATGGAATTTGCTACCAAGGAGTGTGGTGGAGTCTCCTTCTTTGGAGGTCTTTAAGCAGAGGCTTGACAGGCATATGTCAAGAATGCTTTGATGGTGTTTCCTGCTTGGCAGAGGGTTGGACTGGATGGCCCTCGTGGTCTCTTCCAACTCTATGATTCTATGATTCTAAGTAGAAGTCCTTGCACAAGGCTTCTACTGACAGGTTTTATTAGGTGATCTGGCTCCTGGTAAAAGAGAGGGGAGATTTCATTAGGCTTCCCTCTCCTGTCATATTAGACTTGATTAGGCTGTCCGCTCTTGTGATATTAGCCTCCAATTCTTGAAATTTCTTAAAATTAATAAAGTTGTGATGTTACTACTACGACTACTACTACTACTTATAACAGTATTTGCATTTGTTAGTTGTTGTTTTTAAGTCTCTGTTCTTCTTATAAGCAAGATAAGATAAATAAAATAAATGCCAGATTAAGAACAGCATATAATACAAAACTCCCAAAATGGACATCCAACAACACAATTAGAAGGACAAGTCCTACTCTACCTCACCTCACTCAAAGATGAGCTGTCTTAAACCCATTTCCTCTCACAATGCAATAAGCTCTCACGAGGCAATAACCCATTCTCTCTCAATGCCCATTTAATATTGTAAACACATTTTCCAACCATAAACTTTCTGTTACACTATGATTGGTGCCCAGTTACATCATCCATGCAAACAACCAGCCAATAAAAACGATTTTCTGTGGTTTCCAGATAGAGGCACAAAAACCAGTTCTCAGAAACTCACTCTAAAAAGCAGGCATAAAAAGAATGCATCATTTTTATGCACACATAGTTGTCGATGGGAACAGCATGAATCAGTTTAAAGATGTAGACTGATAGAATCAAGCAGCATACTGGATATCAATATATTTATACTCTATATCACATGTTACTTTGTACATTAATTTAACGTATTCATATAACATCAAAAGGCCATTAGGCTTGCTGTGAAAGACCTTTAATAAACCACCAATATGCTTCTTACTTTCAATGTTACCAATCAGTTTGAAAAGAAAAACAAATTTTCTCTTTTTAAATTCTGCTTAACTTTATTTTCCAGTTTCCAAAAATACATATAACAAACCCCATATCCCCCCTGCAATGAAACGTTCCATGCATATATTCCTGAACACTCTAACATGCTTCATTAGTTTATGCAGAATGACTATACAATGGTACCTCTACTTACGTATGTGATCTGTTCTGGGGTGCCGTTCACACCCCGAAAAGTCCGTAAGTAGAGCGTTGATACTGCACATGCGCGAAGCGCGATAGAGCATTTCTGCGCATGTGCACGGGGCGAACCTGGAAGTAAACACTTCCAGGTTTGCCACATTCATAACCTGAAAAGCCACAACATGAAGCAAACGTAACACGAGGTATTACTGTACGCCTTAGCTGTTAACTTAGCTGTTTTCCAATGTTGTGTTACAATATTTCTGAGAGGTGCTACATCTCCTTCTTCCTTAAAATTTCCAAGACTTCCAAGTGTAACCAGATTTATTTATTTTTCTGAGCAATTTATTGATTTTATAATAACAAAGAAAAAATAACAACATCATAAACAAAAATTTAAACCATATTTTTTGCTGGACTTTCCTCCACTCCCTCTCTTGGTTCCATTGTTTTATCCTTATTCATGCACGTCCATAAAACCTTATGTTCTTAACAGTCCAATTTTAAAACCTTCTTCATCTTATTACAAGTGACTTTTAAAAGTTATACTAATGTAGAAATCTATACACAAAGCTTTAAAAAGATGCATTATACATTTAGCCTTTAAAAAAGAAAAGGGGGGGTCAAAGTCCTCTTTCTTTCTTGGGTTTCAAATTTTCTAATTTGTTCTGCACAGTTTAATAATTTATTTTGCCAATCTTCTTTATCTTCTTTGGCAGAGGCTTCTTCCATCCGTATCCTGTAACCAGATTTAAATGCACACACCTTTTTGGGGGAGTGGGGAGTAAATATCTCTTACTACCCTTACCTTTTCCTTCCTTTGTTCTGCTGTTTTCCTCCCTGATGGTTTTGAATTGTTTATGCTCTTTGTTTTCAGGGAGTCTATCTATGCTTTGTTTATGTACACTTACACAGTTCTATGCACATTGCTGGCCCTGCAACACTGCTACTGCTATCACCACTAATAGGTAAAGGGTAAAGGACCCCTGGACAGTTAAGTTCAGTCAAAGGGGAACCTCGGTTTTCTAATGTAATCCATTCTGGAAGTCCAATCGACTTCCGAAATGTTCAAAAACCAAAAATCAAAGGGCTGTCGGCAAAGTGAACGGAGAAAATTTAGAAACGCACTTTGGAATCCTAGTTACAGGTAGGTAGCCGTGTTGGTCTGCCGTAGTCGAAACAAAATAAAAAATTTTCTTCCAGTAGCACCTTTCTTCCAGTAGCACCAGCTAAGTTTGTTATTGGTATGAGCTTTCATGTGCATGCACACTTCTTCAGATACCGCTTTGGAATCTGTTTGACTTCATAGGGGCGTTCGAAAACGGAAGCATTCACTTCCGGGTTTTCGGTGTTCGGCTTCCAAAACGTTCGTCAGCCGAGACGTTCGAAAACCAAGGTTCCACTGCAGTTGCATTTTATTTCCTTTCTCTTTTTTGCTAGTCCAGTGTTGTTTATTGTGTATTGTTTACCTGACTTCTCAACATGGAGGTTATTGTCAGTGAGGAGGAGGGGAGTTGACGTCAGCACAGTGTGGGAGCAGCATTTGACGCATATGATTGGCTCTACTGCTCCACTCCATTGTTTGCTACAGTGCTACCCACTTTGGGGACCTTTTTATGGAAAGGAGGGGTATCAGATTAACAAATCAATAAAAATAAATTGCTACTATGAAGACAACTATTGTATGGGGTGTCTTCTTATTTTCCTTTTTTCGATTTTGTTTGCATGGTTTGTCTTTTTTGTTTCTTTTATCTGAAAAATTTCTTCTCAGTCATTAGCCAACTGAGTTGAATTCTCACTTTCTCCCGAAGAGGAAATAAAGTTTAAAAACGGAAGATAGAATAAATAAGATATTAATAATATGGATTTGAGAATTATTACTTGCAATGTGAATGGCCTTAACAATAAAGTGAAAAGGAATAGATTGGAACACTATTTGGGTAAGAAGAAATTAGACCTAATCTGTCTACAAGAAACACATATAACAAGAAAACATCGCCGACTGCTAGTGAATAAAAAATTAGGAGAGGAATTTATAACATCAGATGTTAAGAAAAAAAAAGGGGTGGTAATATATGTGAACTCAAAATGGAAACCAGAACAAATATACAAAGATAATGATGGAAGAATTGTGGTGGTAAGAATTCAAGGGAGACTAGAAAAGATCATGGTAGTTGGAGTCTATGCCCCCAATGAAGCCAAAGCAGAATTTTATCAAAAATTGGAAAACTTACTATTGGATTTTTGCGATCAAAAAATTATAATGCTTGGAGATTTTAACGGGGTGGTATCACCAGAGATTGATAAATCGAGGGAGGAAAAAGGGAAAAAAGAGGGCAGGCTCCCAAAAAGTTTTTTTCAGTTAATAGGAAAGTTAGATCTTCAGGATGTTTGGAGATGTAAACACCCGTTCAAAAAGGAATTCACGTATTATTCCCACCCCAACGATTCGGAAAGTAGGATTGACCAAATTTGGGCATCAAAAGAAATATTGATGAGGTGCAAAAAAATAGAAATACTACCTAAGAGTGTCTCAGACCATAACCCAATAATAATGGAAGTGAGGGGGAAGGAGTTGGTGGCAAGGAGATGGAGATTAAATGAGCTATTATTGGAGGATGAAAGCATTGTCAAAAAAGCGGAAGGGGTGTTAAAGGATTATTTTGAATTAAATTCAAATCAAGATACACCCTTGAATGTAGTCTGGGACGCCGGGAAGGCTGTATTGAGGGGTTTCTTTATCAGCCAAAGTAGCTGGAAGAAGAAGGAAAAAGAAAAGAAATTAGAAAGTTTATTAAAGGAGATTAGGGAAAATGAAATTGAATTAGGGAAGGCAAAAGATAAAAAAAAAGAGGAACTGAAAAATGCTATAAGGTTTCTGCAAAATCAGGTTACTTCATTATTAGATAAAGAAATTGAAAATAAGATAAGATATTTGAAACAAAAAACTTTTGAATTATCCAAAAAGGCGGGGAGATACCTAGCATGGCAATTAAAGAAAAAGCAGAAGGAAAGAATTGTAGACAAACTAGTAGAAGAAGGTAGAGTAATAGTGGACCCTATGGAGATTAAAGATTCTTTTGTCCATTTCTATTCAAAATTGTATAGTGAGGAAAGAATAGATTTAGATGAGACAAAAAGATATCTGAAAAAGACAAATATAAAAAGAATTGATGAAGAAAATATTAAATCACTGAATGAACCATTCTCGATTTTGGAAATACAGAGAACAATTAGGAAAGCAAAAAACGGGAAGTCACCAGGGACTGATGGACTACCTGCTCTATTTTATAAAAAATTTGAAAAAAATTTAATTGAACCAATGAGAAATCTTATGAATAAAATTATTGAAAAAGGGCAGATACCAAAGTCCTGGGAGGAGGCATATATCGCGGTGATTCCAAAACAAGGCTCAGATATTAACCAAATTAAAAATTTCAGACCAATTTCCCTACTTAATAATGATTACAAGATCTTCGCAGACCTGCTAGCCACTAGAATGAAAACATTAATGGAGAAATTAATAAATAAAGATCAATCCGGCTTTCTTCCAAAAAGATTTATGTATAACAATTTGAGAAATGTAATGAATTTATTAGAATATTTGAGTGTAAAGATCAATAAAAAAGCTGCGTTTTTGCTATTAGATGCCGAAAAAGCATTTGATAGGGTATCATGGACTTTTATGAAGGAAAGTGTAAAATATTTTGGCTTTGGAGAAAAAAATATGTAATGGAATAGAGGCAATTTATAAAAACCAAAAAGCTAAACTTATAATAAATAACTAAGTATCGGGTGAGATTAACATCCAAAGGGGCACCAGACAGGGCTGTCCCCTGTCACCATTGTTATTCATTTTGAGCCTCGAACCCTTATTAGAAAATATTAGAAAAGATGAAAAAATTACAGGAGTTAGAATTGGGAAACACGTCCACAAACTAAAAGCATTTGCGGACGATGTTATTATTACAACAGAGGAGCCGCTTGATACCATCCCTCAAATATTGGAAATAATAAAAGAATATGGCAAATTGTCTGGATTTAATTTGAATATGAATAAAACTAATATGTTGACGAAAAATTTATCAAAGGAAGAAATTAGGCAATTACAGGATAAAGTAGGATTGAAAGCTGTGGAGAGAGCAAAATATCTTGGAATTTGGATCACCAACAATAAAAACAATTTAGTAAAAGATAATTACGACAGAGTATGGAAAGAAGTTAAAAAAGATTTGGAGAATTGGGAAAGATTAAAATTATCATTATTAGGGAGAATTGCAGCAGTGAAGATGAATATACTTCCAAAAATGTTATTCCTCTTCCAAATGATACCAATTCTGGGGACAGGAAATAATATTTTTAAAAATTGGAAAAAAGATATTATTAAATTCATTTGGAACCATAAATCAACAAGAATAAAATACAAATTATTAATTGATGCTAAAGAAAGGGGAGGCCTGGCTTTGCCAGACCTCAACCTGTATCATGATGCAGCAGGATTCGCTTGGTTAAAGGAGTGGTTAACACTAGAAAATAGTGAACTCTTGGATCTGGAAGGTTCAGAAAACAGATTTGGGTGGCACGCCTATCTGGTGGATGACAAGGCGAAGGTGCATACAAATTTTACTAACCATATCATCAAACGATCTCTTCTGAACATCTGGAACAAATATAGGAGATTGCTGGAGCCAAAAACCCCCAGATGGGCGTCCCCCGTAGAAATAACTACAGTAAAGAAGGTAAATACAGAGGCGAAATGGAGAAAGTACTCGGACCTTTTAGAAGTGGAGGGCGGAATCTTGAAATTAAAGAATTATGATAAAGTAAAACAATATCTAAATGGGTGGATGCAATATCACCAAATTCATAGTAAATTTAATGAACATAAACATAGACAAGGTTTTTTGGAGGAACCTTCTTTACTGGAAAACTTTTTATTAAATTCAGACACAAAAATAATCTCCAAAATGTATAACATATTACTCGAATGGGAAACGAAAGACGAGATGGTAAAAGAAGTGATGACGAAATGGGCCATAGATGTCGGGAAAAATATACATATGGATGAATGGGAGAAACTGTGGACACAATCTTGGAAATTTACAGCCTCGGAGGGTATTAGGGAGAATATGATTAAATTATTTTACAGGTGGTACTTAACCCCTGTAAAAATTCACAAAATGTACAAAACCAAGGACAATCTTTGTTGGAAATGTCAAAAGGAGACGGGAACGTTCATACATGCGTGGTGGCACTGTGGAGAAATAAAAAAATTCTGGAATCAGGTATTTGAAGAAATAAAAAAAATATTCAAATATAATATAAAGAAAACCCCAGAATCCTTTTTACTGGGAGTTATGGATAATACAATTAAAAAGCAGGATGAGTCATTGTTCTTGTATGCCGTGGCAGCTGCAAGAACTCTGATTGCGTCCCATTGGAAGAATAAAGAAGTACCCAGCATTGCGGATTGGCGGGAGAAATTGTTTGGATATTTAGACCTGGATAACCTGACCAACTCAATTAGGGGATATTCTAATAAGAAATTCCAGTGTGCTTGGGATAAGTTTGGAGAATACATGAAAAGACAGTGCCCCACAATAAAATCCTGGGTTTACTTTTAAGATCTCGTAATGAACAGCTTGGACTTATTTTAAGTTGATTGAATGGATGAAGGTTGAATTTGCATATATAGGATATCCTAGGTTATATATTAGAAGAAATCTGGAGAAGCAGTACTGTAATATAGTGTTTGACGAACCCGTGAGAGAGATAAGTGGAAGTCAAATAGGGGAGGAGGAGATAAAGAGATATAAGTAAAGGGGAGCATAGATGGAATTTTTTTTTCCTTTTTCCTTTTTCTTTCTTTCTTTCTTTCTTTTTTTCTTTCTTTCTTCTTACTTTCTTCTTTCTTTCTTTCTTTTTTCTTCTTCTTTTCTTTTTCTTTAATGTTTTGTTTTCACTCGTAATTCTTTTTTAGGGCCACAAATATTATAATTTAAGTTTGATTTGAAGGGAATGTATGATTCTAATTTTTAAGTAATATGGTCATTATTCCATTATTATTATTATTATTTTCTTTTTATTATATATGAT
Organism: Zootoca vivipara; assembly: GCF_963506605.1. NCBI lineage: Eukaryota > Metazoa > Chordata > Lepidosauria > Squamata > Lacertidae > Zootoca > Zootoca vivipara. Next base: position 16,656,621 of record NC_083279.1, read on the forward strand.
TTTGTATGTTACTATTATAATTTCAAATTTGTGTATGTGCTTATGTGTGTGTCCATTTTAATTTTAATTTCAATAAAGTTTAAATTTAAAAAAAAAAAGAATCTATTCTGTGCTCATGGATCCCATCAGCACATTAAATTTAAATTTTCCATTTATAAATGTACTACGGAGAAATGCATGATAAATGGTAACAGTGGTCTCATGGAACAATGCCTCACCATGTGATGTACCTCATTAACATTGGCCAAGAACAGATTATTCAAAGGTCTACAGCAGCAAAGTAGACAAGAAGAGATTTTACCGGTTGTTATACATGCAAATAAGAAGTAGTGACAAAAATGGATCTCATTCTGAACCAATGGCATCTCCATGCTGTATGTAAAGGTAAAGGTTAAGGGACCCCTGACCATTAGGTCGAGTCGCGGACGACTCTGGGGTTGCGGCGCTCATCTCGCTTTACTGGCCGAGGGAGCCGGCATACATCTTCTGGGTTCATGTGGCCAGCATGACTAAACCGCTTCTGGCGAACCAGAGAAGCGCACAGAAATGCCGGTTACCTTCCCGCCGGAGCGGTACCTATTCATCTATTTGCACTATGATGTGCTTTTGAACTGCTAGGTGGGCAGGAGCTGGGACCAAGCAACAGGAGCTCACCCTGTCACGGGGATTCGAACCGTCAACCTTCTGATCAGCAAGCCCTAGACCCTGTGCTTTAGACTACAGTGCCACCTGCGTCCATGCTGTGTGTAAAGTGATTCAAATAATTCTTCCCCTGCAAATGATACAAAACAATTCATTATTTTAAAATATTTTAAAAATATTTGGTTTTGCTTCAAACTTATTAGCTCTTTCCCATAAACTGTTAACCACAGTATTCTTATCCTTATTTCTTTTTCCAACATCTCTCTCTCTCTCTCTCTCTCTCTCTCTCTCTCTCTCTCTCTCTCTCTCTCTCTCTCTCTCTCTCTCTCCCTCACACACACACACACACACACACACACATCTACCTGCTCTATCTATCTATCTATCTATCTACCATCTATCTATCATCACCTGTCTATCTGTCTATATCACAAGCAACTAAATAAAAATGTTTTTCTTTTTTCTTTTTGAAGCCCACATACATATAGAAACAGTTTTATTAGTTCCTTGAACTATTCTTTCTGCCAACATAGCTTGGTGACTAGCAAAGCGCATGCCATTCGACTCTAATTTCTTAGGATTAAGATAGAATGTGTGAAATGCTTTATTGACTTTTTTTTTTACTAGTGTTATCAAAAGCCTCTTGACTTTGTTCAAAATTACTCAGATGCTTCACCTTAGGGAGAACATCCATATTCCTTTCAACATTCACTTGAGGCAAAATCTAGCATAGGGATGCAATGGAAAACAAACCCTGAGAATATTCAATAGTCTTTAAAAGCTCATTTGGCTTCCTTCAAAATCCCTCAGTGTTTCATTGGAGGAGAGGTCCTTGAAATGTACTTTGAATTTCATTGTAGGTGAAATGGCAGTGGCAACTCTAATTAGAACTGTTTGGCATTGAACACCACCCCAGTCCTTATCTTTTAGCCATGCCTGTACTGGTATGTACCATGTTTGTAACAAAATACATTGAAAACCACATTAGGTTGTTGTTTCCCATTGTGCTGAATCTGTTAGAATAGTAATTACTAGAGGGCTGTTGTGAATACGGGCCCTTCTTGGGCAAGCACTTTAAATGCACATGAGAAAAATCTTAGCACACAAAAGTCAACACTTCAATCCTGAGGAATTCATACAGGTACATTTTCTTTTTCCTGTGAGATGAACAAATGGATATGCGGGGAGAAAACAACCCAGGCCATAAGAACATTCTACAATTGCTGTAAAGGCTAAATATAACCTTGGGAGTTATAGGGAAACTTGGGTGGAATATAAACCAGCTTCTAATCTTTTGATCTAATCTAAGGCATGACTGAATCACTACCAATTATGTCTTAGAAATGCCCTACAACATAAAAAATAGTTTAGAAATAATGAAGCTGGAGATACACAGAGCAGCAGGAAGAGTTGTAGTTTGGCACAAACATTCATCACACATACATGCACATTCTGAATCCTACCATCATTCATGTGTTCAGTGGAACTGATGCAAGAGCGTGAATATTTTTCAACCTCCCCCACCCATCAAACATTTGACTGTTTGACTGTTTTTGCCACTAGATCACCAGTCTCACTGAAGCCCCATATGCACTATACATTGAAAGCAATATCATGTTACAGTCTGTACAACGGAATCTCTGATCTGGACCTTGTGCAGAGTAGAAGTGAATTTGCTCTTCACCACAAGGATGAGTTTCAAAGCTTTCCTGGAAACAGTCTTAAAATGGTTACAAATAAACGTTACAAGATGCAAAGTAGCACGTTGTTCGTAAACAAGCAAGCAACATAATTCACTCTTCTTTTCAGTTCTTAATGCAGTTCAGCAGTATTTCCTCTCTCTGGTTCCAGACCATACCTGCCAAGTTCCTCTCTGAAAAATAAGAAACCGGACCTAAATTAGCATACCGGAAGTAGCGCAGCGGCCATTTTGGAACTGGGCGGAGCATGCCCAGAAGTGACTTTTGATGCTGCTGTGCCCAGTTCCAAAATAGCTGCCGCACCAGAAGTCGCGCTGCAGCCATTTTGGAACTGGGCAGAGCAGCATCAAAAGTCGCTTCTGAGCATGCTCCGCCCAGTTCCAAAATGGCCGTCACCCCAGAATAAACTGGGGAAAAACAAAGAAATCCGTTTTTTCAGCTGGGGACAGCTGGAAAAACAGGTGTTTCCTGGGGAAAACGGGAGACTTGGCAGCTATGTTCCAGAAAGAGGGCCTAAGGAACTTGCCTGTTCATCATCATCACGGAAATTAGTCATAAATTCTGGCTCCATTGCTGACGAAAATGCTGAGGTTGGAGGGAAGCAAAAAGAGGTTTTTTAAATATAATATAAATTAGAGATAAATATAATTTGCTTAGAGGTGTCACACACATACCCAAGGGTCCATAATTGTTAATTGGCTGTGAAAATGCTGAGACTGCCAAACAAACTCTGGGGTATTATTTAGGATTTTGTTCTAGCTGTTATTAATTCTAAATTTTTGTGTCTTTATTAATCTGGACTGCAAGTGTTTTATTTCAAGAAATATGACTGTTTGTTAGCACCTCACCAGCTCTGTCAAAGGTTTCAGAGCAACAAGCACAAACCAATATAAATAATTCAAAATAGTCCTAGAACCAGTTGTTCAACAGACCTCTATTAAATGTCTGTTCTGTTTTCTAGGCTTGCAAAGCCTCTAATTTAAAACAGGAGTAAACCTGACATTCAAAGGCATTTTTCACACAGAGAAACATTATGGAGCCTTTGTCTTTCTGATGTGACAGAACTTTCACGCAGTTCCATGAAATAAGGGTTAATTTATTTTTAATTAAGTTTATTTAATTAAGCTTCACCCTGTTTTTTAATAATTGAATCTCTAATGGAACTCAAAGCTGCAGGGAACCAAATCATCATCACTACATGAAGTGCTTAATTGGAAATGATACAACTTCACAAAATGAATCATTGTTACAGGGGATAAGATCAAATGCTTTGTGAAGCACCTCTTAGATCCAATATCTGGGGTATCGAGATAAATAGTCCCAGAAAGATTTGGATACAGACACCTCTTCATTATTGAACAATTACTAAAGATACAAACTGCCTAGCAAGAAGAGGGATATTGGCAATAAGAATATTCACAAATGGAAAACAGTGCCAACAGCAGTCTAATGATACACAAATAGCATTACTGCACCATTCCCCAGATGAGACTGGGGAGTAGGGTGACTACCATATGCTACATCTCCAAGATAACTTTTGTCTTTTTAAGTGCTTAAAAAAAGACAGATATCCTGCTAGAGTGCTTTCTCACATTTGCACTTCTTGATTATTGTCCTTTTGGGATGTTTTGGGATGGGTTGAATGTGGCCAATGTCTTCTGGCATTTTATGGTCAACATATCAAGAAAACCCCTAGGCTCTAAAGCAGGCATCCCCAAACTTCGGCCCTCCAGATGTTTTGGACTACAATTCCCATCATCCCTGACCACTGGTCCTGTTAGCTAGGGATCATGGGAGTTGTAGGCCAAAACATCTGGAGGGCCACAGTTTGGGGATGCCTGCTCTAAAGCATGATTAAAAAGTTTGTTGGGTGTTCCAAGTAATTAAGTGAAGCAGAACTTGTTGACACTGAGCTGGAACGGATTACGGAGATTCAGAGCCTTGGAAACCAACTCATTGAAAGTTTGAGCAGATCCCTCAAGGAGTGAAACCAAAGCGCCCGCCAGCCACAGGGGAGGCGTCACGGCAGCGGCGTGCACACGGGAAAGGGCTGTGCACATGAGGCAGCGAGCAGCCAGGAGTGGATGGCGGGGTCGTCACGGCCGCCACCGCCTCTCCTCCTGCTGCTACCATTGTTGCAGATTTAGGTGGCCGCCAGGCTCATCTCCAGCCTCTGCCTGGGCGCTGATGAGCGCCAGGCTGCTGCAGCATGCCGAATCCCAGTGGCCTTGACAAGGCGATGAAGATGTCCTTGCAGAGGAAAACCAAGATCCATTCGGCGAATGAGGGAAGTGAGCCGATGCTGGGAGGTGCTGCATCCAGCCTCTGTCTCTTCCCAGGTGCCCTCCAGAACTGGGTGCAAACTTGGCACCCTGGTTCCCTGTGTCACTTGCCTCTATGGGCAAGACGCCCCTGGTGATGGCAATTACTTTGGCCAACACACACACACACACACACACACACACACACACACACACACGTTTGGAAATTGGACTGCAAAATTGGATATTCCATTTTAGGTCAATCCTATGAATACCATTTGAATATATCCATGATAAAATATTCTCTTGAACACTTTCAAGACCAGGGTTTTCTGTGTGTGTGTGTGTGTGTGTGTGTAAAGTTTTCTTAATCTTGCACCCCTTCCAAATCTCTCTCTCTCTCTCTCTCTCTCTCTCTCTCTCTCTCTCTCTCTCTCTCTGTGTGTGTGTGTGTGTGTGTAGATGATAGATAGATAGATAGATAGACCTATTGGTGATAGATTAGCTAGATGATAGATAGATAGATAGATAGATAGATAGATAGATAGATAGATAGATGATAGAGTGAAAACCACAGGTTCCTTCATGACTTAACATTAATACCTGAAGACAAGGAAATCTGAGTGAGTGAAGTGTGCTTTGTGGTTTGATTGAACAAAATCCATACATCCCATAATCTTCAAGAAAAGGGAAGGACCAGACCACAGCTTTCTTATCGTGCCCAGCCTGATTGTTATGAACTCTTTGCAAGATGTCACAAAACTGCCTTGCTTTGATAATAATTGCTCGACGAAATAAGAGCCAGAGCAAACTGCTTGTCATGATTTTTCAAAAATCTCTTAAACAGTTGCCTGCCTTCTAAAGCAATCAGCCTTGATTAACAAGTAGATGGATTTTATCACTTAAAGGTATTTTTCCCCCTTTAAAGAGAAACACATACTAAAAAAACCCAAAAAACAAAAAAACACCACCTTCCTCATGATGTCAGAAGCTCATTTTTCTTTCAGAACACTTGTCAGCCTTTCAGAATATTCCAACTGACCTCACCAGAACTGCACTGGAGTAGGGAAATTGAAAAAAAGGAGAAGAAAACATTACTCCAAAGTTTCCAAGAAATGAATCCATTATGTCAGTGTTTCCTAACCGTGGGTCTCCAGCTGTTTTTGGACTACAATTCCCATCATCCCTAGCTAGCAAGACCAGTGGTCAGGGATGATGGGAATTGTAGTCCAAAAACAGCTGGAGACCCAAGGTTGGGAAACACCGCATTATATTTATTCTTCATTTCTAGAAATTCATATCAACAATAATTCATTTTTCTTAGGTGCAAAGGGGTAAACAAGAACTTTAATACAATGCACGCACGATAGGTTTTCTAGTCTTGTGGTTTCAAGAAAATGCGGAACTTTCTAATAAGGGTTTTAAAAGGTCAAGGGGAAATGTTCCAAGATAATCTTGAATATTTACTTACATACCTTGTTAGATGCCAATGCAAATGCTCTCCATGTGCCATACAAAAGGAAGAAAATATTGAAACAGAATAAAATAGTCAACCAACAGCAATAAAAAGCAGAATTTAAAGCAGTCACAATTTAGTGTTCTGGTGGTGTGATGACTGGAGTAAAGGATCAGCCCGTGAAAGCCATGTTCTCTAAAATCGCACAGCATTGTTCTCCCTTAGGGAAAACACTGGAGGAATTTCCAGGACTATTTCAGTGATATAATGACTGATGGCTTCTCACATTCAAGGATTAGTCGTCTGGTAGAGTTTGCCCTTCCATCTTGAATTTTAATAATGATCTTTAATTAGCTGCAGCCAAAACTGCACTCTGGACAGCTTCCAACACATATAAAAACATAACACCCCCCACCACCACTCACAACACTCCAAGGAAACAGGAGAAAAATACACTCTGCATTGCGAGGGTGGTGATGGGGGAGCATTTAACAGAAGAAAGGGCGGAGGTTCAGCACAGCGCCAAGATAGGCTACCTTTGCTAATAAGGCAAAAGGTAAAAGACCCCTGGATGGTTAAGTTCAGTCAAACTTGACCATGGGGTCTGGTGCTCATCTCGCTTCAGGCTGAAGTTTGTCCACGGGCAGCTTTCTGGGTCGTGGCCAGCATGACTAAACCACTTCTGGCAGGGGCAAGCCATGGTCATTCAGGTTGTGACATTTCAGCACGGAAAAGGCGAATGAAACCAAAATTTTAAGAAAATTATATATAATTATAGCAGTGCTTTATTACGGTAGTTATTACAATTATTTGCTTGAATTTTTTATTCTGGTTACATGTATTATACTAATATCATTTTTCTTGGGTTTGAAGAAAACTTGTTCAAAACTTTCGTTTCAATCCAGTCCTGATATTCCTTGAAGAATTTCCGATGGATGCTCATCAAACACAACCCAGTCAGTCTGTCCTCTCCCATTGTACTTCTGAGCCAGGTCTTTACCCTTTAAAATTTAATTTTCTACAGAAATAACTTACCTTTTGGGAACCAGTTTCTTATATCCATTTAGGCAGCCTTGATGTCTTCTAAATGTAAATAAGAAGGTAAACTAATAGCGGGCGGCTCAGTTTAGTGACATAGAACTCACTAGACCCCTCTAGAAGATTCCCTCTTCTCTCTGCTAGAGCCCGCTTGAGACATCTCCCTCCCTTGAATCTCAATGGCTGGCTGACATAGATTCCTCTACCAGTCGCTAGGTGGCTTTAGATACTTCTCGATTTTTACACCATTTCAGTGTGGTAAACAACTGATTATTTGCCATCACACTACCTATTTTTTTTCCGTTTCATCACTTTATAACCATTTAGATTTTTTTGCTTTGGGGGGCAGTTGCCCCCCCGTGCTGCCCCCCCTGCCCCTCGCTGGGTACGCCCATGGCTTCTGGCACAACAGGACACCGTGACGAGTGCCAGAGTGCACAGAAACACCATTTACCTTCCAGCTGCAATGGTACCTATTTATCTACTCTTGTTGGTATGCTTTCAAACTGCTAGGTTGGCAGGTACTTGCTAGTACTCTAGGGCAGCCAGAGGGTGAAATTACCCTCCTGGTTTTCTGTAGTTTGCCATCATTTCCTGCAGTATGCATGAGAATGTAACCTTTGCATGAAAATGCCAGCAAGCAGAGCTGAGCATATAAACTACAGGAAGTGAAGAGATCCATTCACCATATTTTAGCAACTCTAGTGTGGCACTGTATGATATAGATTGGGATGAGTATACAGATCCATCTTTGGTTGTGGATGGAAAAATGTACACTAACAATTTGCATTGTATGCTGTGGGTGTACCTTAAGTGTTCAGAACAGGGGTGTGCAGCAAATTCAGACAAATCCTGAATCCCAAGCTAAAGCAGTGCGTTTCAGAGTGACCCTGGGCTTTCTGAGGTAAAGCAGGATCTCCATGAGGCACCCTAAATTGCAGTAAAGATAAAGGTAAAGGGGCCCCTGACCATCAGGTCCAGTCGTGTCCGCTTCTGGGGTTGCGGCGCTCATCTCGCTCTATAGGCTGAGGGAGCCAGTGTTTGTCCGCAGACAGCTTCCGGGTCATGTGGCCAGCATGACAAAGCTGCTTCTGGCGAACCAGAGCAGCGCATGGAAACGCTGTTTACCTTCCCGCCGGAGCGGTCCCTATATATCTACTTGCACTTTGATGTGCTTTCGAACTGCTAGGTGGGCAGGAGCTGGGACCGAGCAATGGGAGCTCACCCTGTTGCAGGGATTCAAACTGCCAACCTTATGAACAGCAAGCCCTAGACTCTGTGGTTTAACCCACAGCGCCACCTGGGTCCCCCACAGCGCCACAGTAGGGATCCAAGAATCCACATCATGTAGTGCTGCCATATCTCTGGAATTTCACAGACAAATCCAGAATTCATCCTTTGGAAATAGTGTCCAGGCAGAATTTCCAAAAATCAGTAAAAATGTCTGTGGAAACCCGGTTTATGGTACCTCAGTGGTTCCATAAACCAAAAATTGCACAAGCAAACATTTGCTAAAAGCAAAACTAATGTATTTAACCTTACCATACAATGAAATTTCTAGAAAGGGGAGTATGTATGAGTATGGGAAAGCAAATTCCAGTGGGGGGAGAGGAGGAGGAGAGACTCCATTTTGATTGACAGCTCAGGATTGTTATCAAAGAAATTATTTCTCCCCCCAACTCTCCACTTGGTGCTTTGTGAAAATAAATAGATTTAATTTCCCAACAGTGGGTGCATGTGTGTGAAACCTTTTTTTTTTCCTGAAGCAGACTTGGACCCTTAGCTTTGGATTGAGGCATGCTGTATACTCCAGGCTGAAACTGGAGTCCAAGGTGAATCTTGTGATCAGTGCATACTCCTATCTTCAGACTGTAATTCCTATGAGAAGAACATTGGTAATATGCATCCAGAAACTAATCAAATCATTAAGAGTCTTAAAGAACCAAGTTTCACCTGATACTTCCTGTTACATCCATGCACGAAACACAGATTCAATCATGACATTTGTGACTCTTGCAGGCACTTTTTAATGTTGCACTCTAAAAGAAAAGCTTTTGAACTTTTTCTATTTTTATTCAGAAGAAAGAAGTTTTTCTTAGAAACGTTGACTTAGAGAGACCTGCCCAACTTCTAAATTCCATGGTGTGTGGAGATCAGATCAGAAGAATCTTTATTTTCATCTGCCACTAACCATAACAATAAAATAAAATAAAATATACTGAAGACAGATTATTCATGGTGTATGAATAATCAATACTAAATTTGCCTCCTTCATCTATGTTTGTCGTCAGCTTTTGACTGAGGCCTTGTTGGTAGATTGGTTGACTGATCTCGGAAAAGGCTTGAGAACAGAACATATGTGATGCATCACTTAACTTCCGTAAGTTTCTAACATAACGTCCATCTCTTAAATTTGGCATAATGAATATTACAATGTCAAGGAGGCTTTTTAATTTCAAAGTCCTCTCTTAATCTCATTTACAGAAGAAAAAGCGTCAACACCAAGACAAAGACTAAGAAGAAAGACCCAGCTTGGTTGGCTTCCATATTTATCTTTCACGCATCACTTCCCTACAAAAAAAGGGCAAATGTTTTAATTAAATGTTTAATTAAAATGAGACAAAACCTAATTAGAGCTGGAAAATAAAAATTTCAGAATAGAATTAGAGTGTCATGTAAAATAATTGGCTAATTAAAGTAGAACTGATTAATTTTTGTCTGCTTCTGATTGGTAGCGACACAAAGTTGTTATCTAAAAGGATCTTACTGCCCTGATCTCATAATTTAGTTAATGGCTGCAACCAACATTAACAGACAAATGTAATGGACAGCAATGGTGAGCCTAGCTTACATATTTGGGTCAAGAACTGCCCACCCTAATATACCCTTAAAGGTAAAGGTAAAGGTAAAGGTAAAGGGACCCCTGACCATTAGGTCCAGTCGCGGCGACTCTGGGGTTGTGGCACTCATCTCGCTTTACTGGCCAAGGAAGCTGGCATACAGCTTCTGGGTCATGTGGCCAGCATGACTAAGCCGCTTCTGGCGAACCAGAGCAGCGCATGGAAATGTCGTTTACCTTCCCGCCGGAGCGGTACCTATTTATCTACTTGCACTTTGATGTGCTTTCGAACTGCTAGGTTGGCAGGAGCAGGGACCAAGCAACAGGAGCTCACCCAGTCATGGGGATTCAAACCACTGACCTTTTGATTGGCAAGCCCTAAGCTCTGTGGTTTAACCCACAGTGCCATCTGTGGCCTTACTCAGTCCTTTTTTTCTGGGTGGACACAGGGGTATGCATACCCCTAAACATTTTTTGAATCTAAGTTTGACCTCATTGAGGGGCAGTATTTCAATATGAGTAGGAAAATGAGAGTACCCCTAAACATTTTTTTTAAGAAAAAAAAGCACTGCCCTGTGGAAAAGAATTCTATATGTCCAAAGTTGTGATGTTTCCAAGCCTGCTTTGGTAGTCATCATATTCACAGTTAACTTCTGTTGTTTGCCATTTTAGAACATGATTCATTAAACCTGCTTGATGAGATGGCAAGTGGGCAGATATGATACTTGTTATGTACTGAGCTGAATCCTAGAACAATAGGATTCAGAATCAGCGGGAGCTACCCAATCCAACTCCAGGTGGAAGTGAATCCGCAACCTGATTGGCCTGCTGGAGCAGCCAATCAGGCGGCTGGCAGAAGTGAATCTGCTACCTGATTGGCCTGTAGGAGCAGCCAATCAGGCTGCAGGCAGAAGTCAATCCACAATATAATTGGCCCACAGGGATTCGTCTTCTCTTCTCCTCCTTGATGACTATGAGCTGAATAAAGAGCATGAAATTCACTCTTGACTCCGAGTATATTTCAATACTCCTGTACTTTAGGGAATGAAAACCTGTGTCGATGGCAGAAGCATAGGTGCCAACTCCCAGATTGAAAAATCCAGGATCGGCACCGGAAGTCACGCTGCGGCCATTTTGGAACTGGGCAGAGCAGCACCGGAAGTCGCTTCTACGCATGCTCTGCCCATTTCCAAAATGGCCACAGCGCCAGAAATCGCTTCTGCACATGTCCAGAGACTCCAGACATGCACAGAAGGAGCCTCCCTGGACCGGTAAGAATCCGAGGGATTTACGTGTGTGTGTGTGTGTGTGTGTGTGTGTGTGTGTGTGTGTGTGTGTGTGTGTGTTTAAATCCAGGCTGCCAGCGGGAAACGGCTGGAAAAACAGGGGTTTCCCAGGGAATACAGGAGACTTGGCAGCTATGGGCAGAAGAGTGTTAGTACCATTTCTCCTCCCATCCATTATTGTTTCAATGTACACAAAGGCACAAAGATTGCATCCCTCATGCTTTATGCACCGCTCACCCCTGTGAAGAGAAAGTACACAGTCATCGCTGGCCAGCATACTAATTTGGACACTAATGCTGCAGTCCTGCACATGCTTACTTAAGACGAAGTCCAAGTCAGCTCAGTGGAGTTTAATTCTGAGTAGACATTGTAGCAAGCATGCATACCAATGACACAAATCCATTTGCTTTCTCCTAAAGATGACTGGTCTGTCTGTCTGCCTATCAGTCTGTCTATGGGGCGATCAGTTGCTGGGTGACCGTGGGATAGTCACACTTCTCTGAAGTCTCTCAGCCTCACTCACCTCACAGAGTGTTTGTTGTGGGTGAGGAAGGGAAAGGAGAATGTTAGCCGCTTTGAGATACCTTAAGGGGAGTGAAAGGCGGGATATCAAGCCCAAACTCCTCCTCCACCACCACCACACCTCCTCCTCCTCCTCCTCTTCTTCTTCAGAAGAAGAACCAAACTGAGTTAATTCATAGAGTAGGGTTGTCATATTTCAAAAAGTGAGCTTTTTTGTGTGTGAAATCTACCCCCAAATGAAGTTTTTGAGCTATTAGAAAATGTACAAAAACAAACAAACAAACAAACAAAAACAAACATACATACATACATACATACATACATGCATGCATGCATACACACACCACTTCCAACATGGGTTGCCATATGTCCAGGTTTTCCTGGACATTTTTTAAAGCAATTTTCTGAAATTCTGCCTAGGAACAATTTCTGATGGATGAATTGAACATATGACAGCCCTATCATAGAGACAGGAATTGTCCAAAGTGAAGCAAAGTGAAATTATCCAAAGTGATACAGGGGCTACTTTCAGCTCAATACCTCCAGTTTTGAATGCATATACGGTACTTTAAAGGGAATTAATAGGTACTAATAGTTAAATACAGATAGGTGTAGGTCCTTAAGGGAAAATAATACTTTCTTAAAAAAACCCAACCCTTTTCTAAAATGCATGCTAAGTATTGACACCGTTGATGTCTTTGTTTTGGCACCACTATCTGGAATTCATCATTTATCCTCTTGGATGTCAAACACATAATAGGAAGTGAGGAAATGTATAAGTTGTGATTATTCTGAGAAAGTGTGCATTGCTTATTTGTGGAGAATTGAAATCAGTTCCATGGTGGCAGTAGCTGAAGGCATTGAATGTAGGGACAACTTCATAATCACTTTAGCTGTGGTTCATCTGAAGCCAACAAATTTCCATGCATATGTTATGTTTTCATTGAAAAACATGCATAATATGGCAAATGGAAATTTCTGAAATTATAGCAGCATTTTCCCCAGCCACCTTGATCACATGGCACTGGTATTTCACATTGCTTTCTCAAAGTTATGGCTGTATTATCTTGTAAACCAGTCCTAAAGAGATTCCATTGGATTGATTGTCTTTTGTCTGTACTTCAAGTGTAAGCACTTTCTGTGATGGAACAATGCTTTCCTATTTACATATTATTGGCACTTGTAATTGCATGGATTGTTCCTTTCCCTTGTTAAATGATTGTTAGTAAAAAAAACAAAAAAAAAACCTTTGTTCTTCCCATTTTTTTAAAAAACATTTATTTATTTCCCAATGTGAAGATAGCACTAGATCTTCCAAAATGGAGAAAATTGGCCCATTTACTGGACAACGAGGAGAAAATAACAATCAAATGCATGTCTCCTTTCCAAAATTCAGCAAGTCTTAAATTATGGATATTTAACTTGGGTTAGATCTAATTTAGTTTGAAACATAATCAACTAAGCATTATTTATTTATTCAACCATTCAATGTGTGCATTAGTTTGTTCTGTGTTTGAGTGTCTCCAATATAATTGAAGAGTTTTTGCATGTTATAGTTACATTCATTTTTTTTATTATTCTATACCATTTTTCTCTTAGGGATAGAGAATAATTCCACACCAATTGATATTACTGATCCTTCTGAGTGAAAATGACATGAGAACATATTGTCATTCAGTACCCCATGAGTTACTGAAATACTCATGAGTGCTGAAAGGGTGAAGGAGCCCTTAAGAAAGTGCTGGCTAGCCCATTTCTTAGATGCCAAAGTGTGTGTTGGCCAAACACTCTGACTAACATGAGGTTGTGATAACTCTGAAGGGAACCTATTAACTTAAGGATGTACCCATGTAGGGAATGGGAAGGCTGACCAAGCAGTGATCTCCATAAAGTATTCTGTATGTGTCTACATCTCTCCATACCTAGTCCCCTTTCAGGCTTAGGCCAATCATATGTCAGCTAGGTACACAGTGTGTAGACCAGGCATCCCCAAACTGCGACCCTCCAGATGTTTTGGCCTACAACTCCCATGATCCCTCGCTAACAGGACCAGTGGTCGGGGAAGATGGGAATTGTAGTCCAAAACATCTGGAGGGCCAAAGTTTGGGGATGCCTGGTGTAGACAGACTGGCATTTAGGAGGCAGGATTCTAGAGAGCCCCATCACTTGTTTGGTACCCACAAGACCTGAACATCTGAAGAGTACTAATATATAGGGTGTGCATCAGCTCTGGGTACTTCCTGAATTAGTAGCCAAATAGACATGCTTCAAACAAGTCCCTACCACCCACCCACCCCCATATTCCAGAAGTAGACTGCACTACTAACAAGGTGCCTCAAGTCAGATCAGGGACTCCTTGAAGTCCTGAGTTGTTCTGTGGACTCAGGTGCCTGCCCCAACTGCATTTTAAAAGCAGTTCCTGCATATACTGCTACTCCATACTGACTAGGAAAATGCCCTGAACTTGAGTGGTGGGGAGAGGATGGAGAGAATGGAAGAATGGGATTTTCATGGACTGGTCTAGGACTTTATCACAAAACATGCTCCAGAGGGTTGGTGGAGCCTTCAGAGCAGGTTTTGAGCTTTTGAGGGGAAAGAAGGGGAGGTCTTCCTACATGTGTGGCATGACGTGCATGCTGGATTGGATACAACCACAAATAATTTGTTTGTCTGTGTCAGAGGCCACTCCCAAATTCCTCAGAGTTTCGGATCCCCTTCAAAGACACATGTACATGTCTGCTTTGTGGTGTGATTTTGTGCTGCTGTAAGTGTGTGGGGGGATATACCATTGCCACATGAATAGGTCAGCTATGTGCTTCCACCTGATGGTTGTTGTTGTTACTGTTACTGTTGTTGTTGTTGTTGTTGTTGTTGTTTTGTTATACCCCTCCCATCTGGCTGGGTTTCTCCAGCGACTCTGGGCAGCTTACAGCATATATAAAAACATAGTACAACTTCAAACACTAAAAGCTTCCTGATATAGGGCAGCCTTCAGATGTCTTCTAAAAGTTAGGTAGTTCTTTATCTCCTTGACATCAAGGGAGGGAGTTCCACAGGGAGGGTGCCACTGCCGAGAAGACCCTCTGCCTGGTTCCCTGTAACTTTGTTTCTCACAGTAAGTGGATCAGCAGAAGACCTTTGGGGGAGGACCTCAGTGTCCGGGCTGAACGATGGGGGTGGAGATTCTCCTTCAGGTATACTTCTCTCCCAAGACATCTTGCAGTTACATAGGAGCATGCAAATGTGAAGCGGACCCCTTGTTAGCAAGATCAGTGTGCAAAGGGTGGAGTCTTGGAGCAGCTTGTAAGCTCAAGAGCCTGCCTTCAGAGATGGAAAGCCTAAGAATCACACTGTGGAGCTTATATTGCATTACAGTGAAATGAAAACATGCTTACAAAGAGTTACTTTGGATAGTAAGTAGGGTAATGCTGCAACATAATACAAACTAGAATTAAAATGTTTTCATGAATGTATTTACCCAGTTGTACTCTTTAGGTTAAATAGACAGAACTGTGACCTTAAAGCCTCACTGAATTGTTGCACAAGTTAACAACAACTTGTGATAAGGCAACTTCATAGTTGCAATTATATTTACACCAGCTAAACAAACTGTGTACTCAAAGGATCAATTTGTACCTGTTTACTTAATTGCAGCTGCACGTATTGCCATTTGTGTGAGTTCCCTGAAGAACACATAAGGGATATATACCAATTAACAAATTACAGTGATACAGCATAAACTTAATTGATGTTTAAAGAACAAACATTTTAATTCATGGCTATGGCGAAGATAGGAATGTTATACCATTGTAGTTGTATATATGCTAGACTCATTTGCAAAGTTCAAACACATACAATTTGTATCAATATTTTATATTAATTCTCCAGCTACTTCACTTCATTTTCATTATACATTTCCCTCTTAACTACTCTCTTCTTGATAGCAGCATAATAAATAACACTAAACATTTGTCGAATGTTTTCCCCAGGAACTCAAGTTGTATACAATTAAGCCTTACTCAGAGTAGACCCGCTGAGCTCAATATACACGGTTAACATTAATTCATTGATTTCAATAATTTTAGATGGCATGCAATGAAACCTCATATCTAGCTATTTACAAGGTCCAAAGTCTCCAAAAACGGCAAGAGAGATCCATTTTTTTTAAACTCAGTGAATAATGAAGCTAGTTTTGCCAACAGTGAACAGCACTCTGTTTCCATGGATATGTTTTATTGGAACTTGGAGTGATACACAACTAACCCCACTTGGTCTTGTTGACATAGTTGAGTTCCTGAAGGAGACATAATAGACAAGTAACCCTAAGGTCTTCTCGCTGGCTGGGTAAGAGCAAGAAAAGTTTAAAAATATGTGACTCATGCTCTGAAGAGATTTAGATTTTCCCTCTTTAAGATTGGGATGGTGGGACTTCTATAGGGAAGGAAATTAAATTGAATTAATTTTTTATCCATCCTTATTTTTGACCTTTCTGATCCATCCTGCTTTATTAATATACAAAAGTATATATTTCTCTAACAAAAAAGGGCTGAAAATAAGGAAGAACTGCCCTGTTCTTATTTGTCAAAGCAAGGTTACGTTATAAAGGTACGTAGCTTGAAGGAGGGGAAATTTTTTATAGTGATTTCCTCTCGCATTCTAGGGAAGGAAGGGTAACACTCAGGCAGGAGGTCTCTGATCTCAGTCAGTACCTTACTTATCTCAATTCTTTTTTGTAATCCTTACATGAACCCTGTAAGGTAGAAAAGTGTGATTGTCATAGACTGGGAGGGGCTGGGGTTCAGAGTGGCATTCTGCAGCCAGCTGCGAGATTACACTTGGAGCTGGTATGTTCATGACAGTCAGAGGGAGAAAAGGTGAGATGCTGCTGAACCCTCATCGGTATTCCAGGAAACAACTGAAACTGCTCAGACATCACCAATGCTACTTACAGAAGCAGCAGAAGCAGTGCAGTCCACTCCTATGCATTCTGATTTTGACAAATGCTGTTCCTAGCAACTAATACTTCATCATGCGTACTGTCCCAATTCAGTGTTGAGGTAGATTCTTTTATATAAATTACTAAACAGGAGCATCAGCATGGAGATGGATGAATCAGGAGTGAAGTGGATGCAACTTCTGGAAAGCATGTGAGCTGATTCAAAATTATTTTATTTGTTTATTTGAAATAATTCCTAATCTTTTTTAAAAAAAAAATCTAAATTTTTATTTATGCATTTCCCAAAATTACAATTAGTCCAACATTTTCCAATTTACATTCCCTTGGAGTTCAGCCTGTCCTTACTCCAAACCTGCTAGCATTTTAACATGTTTACAATACTGGTTTGTGTGGTTTTTTTAAAAATAATAATAATAATCTACAAACATTTCCCAATCCTCCTTGAAATAATTCCTAACCACCCTCCATCAAAGGCGGCATCCATATAAGGTGACCAGACACAAGACTAGATAGTGTTGTATATAGTGAAAGTCAATTCATGTCTCTTAATGTGGATCGTTGGGTAGTCAAACTGGTACTATCCAGGCACAAGAGAGAGAGAGAGATAATAGCAGGCTTTGAGGAGTCCCAATAAGTTAACCCCCCCCACACACACTTTTTAAGATGGCTGTATGCGAGCTCGATGAGGACTGAGCATATTCAGTGGCTACAGAACATTTGTTGATTCTTGAAGAAGGGAAAGAAAAGACCAAGGGAGTGGGGAATAGAATGGAGTATCCTGGGAAAGGGTGGCTGGTGGACCTCAGTCAAAGAGAAGACTACAAGGGCATTCAGTTGCATCTGCTTGCAGTGCCCTTTCAGACTTCCCATTCAATCCAGGGACCATGCAGCTTCATGCCCCCTCCACAAATTCCATTTATGAATGCCTCTATATGCTGTATGTTCTAATTGGGCATTTAATACCGTCCACATCACTTTCATCACAGCCACATATAAAAGTGCCATGAGAAATTCTGATAGGCCAAGCAGAATATAGATAACCCCTTCTTCATAACTCATCAAATGTATCCTAGGGCCTGGGTTTCTGTTCCAAATGTAGTAGTTTACTGGATGCATTTTTTCTTATATATAAAAAAATGCACCAGCATCTATTTACAGTTATCCCCATTTACTTGGAAAAGAAGGCTTTCTTCTAGTGTAATATCAGTGGCACACAGTATCTCTTTCCACCTCTCTCTTTAATGGAATTTAGTATTTTAATTATTGCACAGTGATCACTCCCTCTGCTCCATCATTTAAATATGCCTTTCTTTCCTGGAGCTGTGCCTAGAGCACTTAAAAAGGGACCATTGGCTTTGCCTTCCCACATGATGCACTCATGCTGAGCTGTGAAATCATCCAGCAGAGATTTATGGGCTCACCAGCTTTCTAGAGAGCTAAAGAGGAAACATTAAAGAGATTTTCTAACCTTATGGCTATAGCATGCTTCAGCTTTCTGGCAATAAAAAGGTAGCAACAAAAAGTAGGGGAAGCCTAAATCATTGATTTAATCTGCTTCCATAAAGGGTATAGTGGAACAGGCTCTCTGTGTCTCCTGTACTTTAAGTCCCTCTGAAACATTCTCCCTTATAATGACAACACCTTGTAGATGAGGTTTTGGGGAAAGGTTGATTCCAGAATGAAAATCTTTAATTTGTTTACTTATTTTCAACCTAGTACCCTCCAGATGCTCTTTGACTACAGCATCCTTGACCATCAGCATTACTGTCTGGGATTGATGGGAACTGGAATCCAAGAATAGCTACAAGGCACCCTGATGGGGAAACCTTATGGGGAGGGAGCCACAGCAATCATAGAGAGCATCACTCTTTCATTATAAAATCTGATTTTTATTTGCAACTTTTGGAGTGGCTTGCATACAGAAGGTCTCATGGTTCCGTCTTGGCACCTGCAGATTGAAATAATTTTGGGAAATAGGGCTGTCTGAGAATCTGGGGAGCCACTGCCAATCAGAATACAGTGGAACCTCGGTTTATGAACACCTCGGTTTATGAATTTTCAGTTTACGAACGCCACGGACCCATCTGGAACGGATTAATTCACTTTCCATTACTTTCAATGGGAAAGTTCACTTCAGTTTATGAATGCTTCAGTTTATGAACAGACTTCCGGAACCAATTACACCCATGCTTCGGGTTAAGTACGCTTCAGGTTGAGTACTCTGCGGACCCGTCTGGAACGGATTAATCCACTTTCCATTACGTTCAATGGAAAGTTCGCTTCAGTTTATGAACGCTTCAGTTTAAGTACTCTGTGGACCATCTTGAACAGATTATTCCACTTTCAATTACATTCAATGGGAAAGTTCGCTTCAGTTTATGAGCACTTCCGTTTATGAACAGACTTCCGGAAACAATTGTGTTCATAAACCGAGGTACCACTGTACATCAAACTGGGCTTGATGGACCAGTAGTCTGATTCAGAAGGATAGGACTGTAGTAATTTATGCAGATGGCAACTAATAATGACTGTTTCAGCACTATGTTTTCTCATGTCTGTATGCAACCTATGCACAAAACTTTCCTTCCTTCCTTCCTTCCTTCCTTCCTTCCTTCCTTCCTTCCTTCCTTCCTTCCTTCCTTCCTTCCTTCCGCCTCTCTCTCTCTCTCTCTCTCTCCTCTCTCTCTCTCTCTCTCTCTCTCTCTCACACACACACACACACACACACACACACAGAGAGAGAGAGAGAGAGAGAGAGAGAGAGAGAGAGAGAGAGAGAGAGAGAGAGAGGTAGAGAGAGAGCTTTGGGGGGGGGGTCTAAAATCCAGATAACCATGTCAGTAACTCAATGCATCCATCAGGGCTTTGCATTTGTAACTCAGCTTTCAAAATACAAGGGGGAAATGTCAACATCCCCCCTGAAAGCACACTAATCCTTAGTCATCCCTAAATAATTCTGGGTTGTTGCCCATGTGTCAGGCACATATGAATACAGTAGATTTGCCAATAGGGATAGCCAAATCTGTCATATTTCTGGTCCATGTTACTTCAGCATGTCTTAACCATAACATTCTATTCCACCCCCCTACATTGGTTTGGATTTAAAAAAAAAACAACCTTGCAAAATATGTATTTAAATTGTCATGTTCATAATATTAAAAAGTGTATTTCCACTCAATATACTTGCCATGTTTCTAACTGCTGAAATGTTCAGACTACTGCAAAATCCAGTCAATAGCTGATTTCTGATCTATGCTTTACCCTGAGAGGTGTGGATCTGGTATATTTGTATAGGAATTGGCAAGTACTGAATTTGTCAAGCGTCACTGCTCTGCAATCTCTTTTCTTCCAAGTTCACAACAGTGTGACATTGGTCTGATTGCCAGTGTTACAACTGGAGAACAATTCTTCTTCCCCAGAGGTGGATCCCATGTCCCTTCAGTAACATTTAAATAATAGAATCATGTGGATTGATGGCCACTTAGAAAATTATCATGTCATGGCTGAACACCTCTGGCTAGATTCCATTCATATCTGGTGAAATGTGAATAATGGAATCTCACAGGACATGTGGATTATGCTGGGAAGGAGGCAAGCCATGACATGAACATTTTCCAAGTGGTCATCAATTCATAAGATTTGTTAAATTATTTTTTAAAAAACACCCCCCCCCCCCCAAAAAAAATAAAAAATAAAAAACAAAAACAACCCTGAACATGAAGGATTACTTCTACTGTCTATATAGAATCATAGATTTGGAAGAGACCACAAGGGCCATCCAGCCCAACCCCCTGCCAAGCAGGAAACACCATCAAAGCATTCCTGACAGATGGCTGTCAAACCTCCGCGAGACTCCACCACACTCCTTGGCAGCAAATTCCACTGTCGAACAGCTCTTACTGTCAGGAAGTTTTAATGTTTAGGTAGAATCTTCTTTCTTGTAGCTTGAATCCACTGCTCTGTGTCCGCTTCTCTGGAGCAGCAGAAAACAACCTTTCTCCCTCCTCCATATGACATCCTTTCATATATTTGAACATGGCTATCATATCACCCCTTAACATTCTCTTCTCCAGGCTAAACATACCCAGCTCCGTAAGCTGTTCCTCATAAGGCATTGTTTCCAGGCCTTTGACCATTTTGGTTGCCCTCCTCTGGACACGTTCCAGCTTGTCAGTATCCTTCTTGAACTGTGGTGCCCAGAACTGGACACAGTATTCCAGGTGAGGTCTGACCACAGCAGAATACAGTGGTACTATTAGTTCCCTTGATCTAGATGCTATACTCCTATTGATGCAGCCCAGAATTGCACTGGCTTTTTTAGCTGCTGCATCACACTGTTGACTCATGTCAAGTTTGTGGTCTACCAAGACTCCTAGATCCTTTTCAAAGGTAGTGCTCTCAAGCCATATCTTTCATGTTATCTAAGCAATTTGCACAGGAATTATAGGAACAATCTTTGATCTTGATCTGGAGTCAAACCCAAATAGTCAACCTTTGAACTGTTTTTAAACATATATTTCTCTGTCTGTCTGTCTGTCTGTCTGTCTGTCTGTCTCTCATTCCATCATATTTCACTCTTTTTTTTCTTCTTCTCTCATATATATGCAAAATAAAGAAATATTAATACCACCAATTGTAACCATCAGATAAAGACTGAAAGTTAAAATACCATCAAACTGAGGGATGTGCAATAATAATAATAATAA
Organism: Zootoca vivipara; assembly: GCF_963506605.1. Taxonomy (NCBI): domain Eukaryota; kingdom Metazoa; phylum Chordata; class Lepidosauria; order Squamata; family Lacertidae; genus Zootoca; species Zootoca vivipara. The sequence goes on from NC_083279.1 coordinate 16,678,028, forward strand.
TAATAATAATAATAATAATAATAATAATAATTTATTTATTTATACCCCGCCCATCTGGCTGGGTTTCCCAACAGAAAAATAAAACACAATAATCTATTAAACATTAAAAGCCTCCCTGAACAGGGCTGCCTTCAGATGTCTTCTAAAAGTCTGGTAGTTGTTTTCCTCTTTGACATCTGATGGGAGGGTGTTCCACAGGGCAGGCGCCACCACCGAGAAGGCCCTCTGCCTAGTTCCCTGCAACTTGGCTTCTCGCAACGAGGGAATTGCCAGAAGGCCCTCGGTGCTGGACCTCAGTGTCCGGGCAGGATGATGGAGGTGGAGACGCCATACAATTATGTTTGCATAATGAGTCTCTTAAGTCTGTTCTGGAACTTTCCTCTGTTCTCTCCCGACTGTAGGATGTCAGACACGCTGAGGAATGGAAATAAATAGCATTTTGGAGCATGATGACATTCAACAATAATTATATTTCAGCAGAGAAAGCTTCTGCATATGAAAGCAGGCAGTGACTTTTTGAAGGGAATTTTTAATCAATAATGTATCATAATAAGGAATTGTTTTTTCCCCCCACTGGCATAGCAGTGTCAGACCACAGGTTGGGCAGAAAGTAATGATTTATTGCCATGGGAAAATATTTCATTATTTTGCAGGGCTGGGTCAAAATATATGTATGAAGTAAGACCATTAACTTGAAAATATATAAACTAGATGTTCTAAATTATTATTTTATTTTAATGAATTGACCTAATTTTGAATACATGTTTTCTTCAACTCAAAGGAAGGAAAGAGAGAAAATTGTGTTGCATGCATTGGTTAAAAGAATCTGGGGGTCCTGGATCTCTTCCGAAGTCCACTTCCAGAGCTAGGGCCATGCCAGGACCACAGGAACCCCGGGGTGAGCTTTGGTTGATTTTACATGTTGTTTCACTTGCGCCTTGATTGAGGACCCCAGGACATCCCCCCCCCAATAAATTCACACAGACACATATTTTAGTTTAAGGTTGATGGGCAAATTTAGGCCACAAGTTTTCATCGATGTTGCTCCCTCGTTTGGTGTTTACCCTTCCAGACTTCCTGTTGAGAGGACAGGAGTCAGATACAATCTTGCCAATGCCTAAGCCAATACCACTCACTTTCTGCCATCAAGGTTGTGTCATCTGCATATCTGAGGTTGTTGATATTTCTTCCGGCAATCTTAATTCCGGCTTGGGATTCATCTAGTCCAGCCTTTCGCATGATGAATTCTGCATATAGGTTAAATCTGCATATAGGTTAAATAACACACTATTTTAACAATTCCTTCAGTAGCACCTTAAAGACCAACTAAGTTTTTATTTTGGTATGAGCTTTCGTGTGCATGCACACTTCTTCAGATACCTTCAGATACCACTATTTTATCTATTTCTGTTGTGTCAGGGTTGTTGTGACTACTCTTGAGTAACGACCTTCCACATGCTTGTCTTTTGGAAGCTTTTATTAGGGCACATTATTTACAGTGTAACGGACTGCTGGATTCATGTCTACTCGCTCGAGTCAGATTCCTGCACTGCCCCCCTCCGCGTTTTAAACCAACATAAAAGCCTCGGAACTGTGAAGCGCCTCCCTTTTCTCCTCCTCCTCAATTCCGGTATCGGGGGGAAGGGTCTCCGTTCTGACTGATTCCTGCCCTCTCTTTCCCCCCTCCCTCTCTCCCTGCCTATGGAGCAGGGGCTCTTGGATGTTGCCAGAGGCCTGACACTCCCTTTCCGTTTCCCGACTCCCTCCATCAGACCCTTCACTCTCGTGACTGCTGGGAGACGGGCTGCTTCGGATGAGGGGAGGCTGTTCTCTGTAAGCCCTCCCCCTTACATCCTGGAACCTATCAATCGGCTTTCTGAAGGGCCTGCTGTTGCTTTAAAATTTCACCCTTCTCCCCGTTTCTAGTGTATTCCTTCCCCCATATTCATTTGGAGATCATTACTTTTTTATAAAAAAAACACCACCACCCCCAAAAAAACTCTCTTATAGGTCCAGTGTTTAATGATTTTGAAGTTTGAGAGGGGTTTTTATTTGTTCATGTTGCTATTTTGTGATTTATTTATTTGTCCGACAATTGCCTGTAGCCTTGAGTGTCCATGTGATGAAAAGGCAAGCGGTGACATTTGGAAGTCAATAAATTAAAGCAGAATAACAAGATTACATGGAGCAGCAAGGAGTTTCCTAAACAGGTGGCGAATGGCTCCACCGTTAACCATCACCAGTTGCAAGTTGAATGAGATTAATATGCCTTCCTTTACATAATTGCATCAATTAATATAAATAAAATTTCATAGCTTGGGTCATAATATGTTATCATGCTCATTTGAGTGGCTGAAATTACCAATATGAGCAACTGCCACTCATTAGTACAAGCAAAATGGAATCCCGAGAACCACTTTGTAAACAGACCCGTTTCCTGCTCATTGTCACAAGGTGTTGCCAATGAGTATTCAGTAAGTGTCTACTTGAGCAAATTAAAATGGGCTGCAGAGGAAAACAAGGGGAGCAATTTCTATACTGAGGAGACCTGAAAAATAAACTTCATTCCTCTTCAAAAATAATAATAAATTGCGCTGATATTGAGTGCCATGAAATGGCTACTGTGGGATCAATGGCATAACAGAAAATTAGAGAGAGTACAGACATATTCCTTCAAAATTATAGACAGGGTTTCATATGCCAGCTTCAACATTTCCTTCATTTGGTTCAGGAATTTTATTTTCAGTATAACCAGGATGCCGTTTTTGCACCTACACACAAACCCCACTTTAAATCGTTCTCCAAAACGTGGAAGGGAGGAAAAAGGAATACTGTGACATTCAAGGATCACATCAGAAACCGGGACGGCTTCTGTAATTCCGGGACTGTCCCTGGAAAAGAGGGACACTTGGAGGGTATGTGAAAATGAGGCTAGTCTTCATAAAAGGAGAAAATGTTGCAGTGAATTTCCTTCCCTCCATTAAAAACCTTTCCCCCATATTTCCCCTTCCTTTAGTTCTGTTTACTTTAGAGAAGCTGGGGGGGGGGGGCGGACGACAAAAACAACAACACCAAAGCGCTTTTTCCTGGACGATCTTTTGCCTTCCCAGTAATGCTGGTTAGCAATGTTGTTGCTTTTTAGACAAAATTTTATTGTTGTAATAGGTGATGCAGAAATCTGCCTCAGACAGCTCAACAAGAGTATTGATTTACTCCTCCATTTAAAAATAAGATGAGACAATGGACAAGAAAGGAAATCATTCTCCAGGGTGGAAAGGATTTGAGGTGAAAATGTATTTAAGTGTAACCTTAATACACCGAGAAGCGGGGAGGAATTTCTGCTGCCTATGAGGCCTTCAACTCCTTTCAAGTTTATTCCTCACCTCTCCTGCCTTGTTCACTCCTGCATACAAAAGCCAAATACAAGTGTGTGCGTCTGTGGAGGGGAACTGTAGTCGAAAGTGCCAATTGTTTTTGCTAGGTGCCTAAATAAGTTTAATGTGCGATCTCTGTCATGTCTACTCAGATCCAATCTCATTGAGTTCTGTGGGGATCATAGCTGCCAAGTTTTCCCTTTTCTCACGAGGAAGCCTATTCAGCATAAGGGAATTTTCCTTTAAAAAGGGGGATAACTTGGCAGCTATGGTGGGGATTATGCAGCAAATATGTGGATATGATTGAGCTGTGAAAGTCCTGCTTCCCCCACATAATCTGAGATCTTCAGCAGTGATCTTTAGCTGAGTGGCCCAACCTCCTCCTCCTGCAGCTTTTATGGATCCATGCATTTTTTTTTTATTTTTAATAATTAAACAATTGCAATAACCCATCAAAATGATATCTTAATTGGAAAGGTGTTTCTAAAAGGCTTGTTGTGGCCCAGCCTTCTGAGGGAGGTATAACATAGAGGATCTTCTCAGTAGTAAATTGTGCTGGGATGCTCAGGGGAAGCAATTAATAAGTGGAAAAAAGCCACCGTCAACAAGATTCAAGAATGTCTTGCCTAAATTGGCCCACAAAGCCAATGGAACACAAAGCCACTTGCCTTGGATCATGAAAAATTTAAGTGCTGCTTCTGTTCACAGGAGGGCCTGGGATCTTGTGAATGTTCCCACTGGCAGAAAATGGGGCAAGGGAGGTGATATTTTCAAATTCCTCCATTCCCTGCCCCTCTGTGCCACCTCCGCTTCTGCTCTCTAGAGCAGATTTTGGGGTGTAGGGATTGAGGAGAAAAAGGGCTCAGTTTGCATTTTAATATGACACTGTGCAATTGGCTGCCAACCTAGCAGTTCGAAAGCACGTCAAGTGCAAGTAGATAAATAGGTACTGCTCTGGCAGGAAGGTAAACGGCGTTTCCGTGCGCTGCTCTGGTTCGCCAGAAGCGGTTTTGTCATGCTGGCCACATGACCTGGAAGCTGTACGCCGGCTCCCTCGGCCAATAAAGCGAGATGAGCGCCGCAACCCCAGAGTCAGTCACGACTGGACCTAATGGTCAGGGGTCCCTTTTATGCAATTGGCATGTGGACTAAAACACAGCTCCTCTTTGAAATTTGCAGTGTTCCCAAATGTGCAGTGTAGTTCTTTAACTGAAACAGGTATGCCAACCGTGTGGGACTGAGGCCTCTTCAGGCCACCCACCTCCGCAATGTCCTCTGGGACTGGGCTCAGCCCTCCCAATCTTGAGGGGACAGGGGAGGCCTGGTAGGGTGTCGTGCCAGGCCGCACGGTGTTGGGAGACGCCATGCAGACCAGCATGGCCTGGTGTGTGAATTTCGCAGGAGGAGGCCTGGTCAGCCTCTCTTGATGTGACAGTCATCATGCATGACACAGAAGACACATGTGACGTCACACACATGTGGCACGCATTGTATGTGTCACATCAACCTCCCACCCCAATGTGGGATGCAACTCTGCGCCTCTGAACTGAAACATGGGGGGGGGGGTGTATACTATGTGAAAGCCTGCACAAAATGCATACATTAAAGAAAATACTTTTAAAAATTACATTATATTAGGGCAATTGGCTTGCCAAAAATACTAGGTCGGGCAAAATTGAATACAAAAATACTTATACTGAGAAAAACATGAAGAGATGGTTCTTAAATAGTTCATAACCAGTACTTAACCCCATGCAGATTATCCTATATAAATTCTAGACTATCACCATATTGTTGGAGGGGATGCCAGCTGGTTGGGTATTTACACACATTGCTTGTGGGATTGTGGGAAAGCACAAATGTTCTGGCTTTCTATCTTTCAAGAGATTAATGCAATTACGAATTGTAAGATAACGCCCAAACCAAAAATGACTCTTCTAAACATCTTTGAAGAGAATGATCAACTAGTACACTATAAGGACTGCTAGAAGATCAAACCTATCCATTCTTAAGGAAATCAGCCCTGAGTGCTCCCTGGAAGGACAGATCGTGAAGCTGAGGCTCCAATACTTTGGCCACCTCATGAGAAGAGAAGAATCCTTGGAAAAGACCCTGATGTTGGGAAAGATTGAGGGCACTAGGAGAAGGGGACGACAGAGGACAAGATGGTTGGACAGTGTTCTCGAAGCTACGAACATGAGTTTGACCAAACTACGGGAGGCAGTGGAAGACAGGAGTGCCTGGCGTGCTATGGTCCATGGGGTCACGAAGAGTCGGACACGACTAAACGACTAAACAACAACAACAACACTATAAGGAGTTGATTATCCATATGCTAACTGAGTCACAATAAGCACAATAATTTTGGAGGGATCTAGCCAGAACAGATATTTATTACTGGTACATGAAGGTATGGGAATCAGCCTGTCACAGTGGCCGGAGTGGACTACTTCAGAGTAACGACGCTACGCAGCTCTGCATTTTATTCTTTTATTGGTGCTGCGTATTTACAGTGCTCAAGTCATTGCTATTTACACGGAGCGATGTTGTCAGTCGGTTTCAGAACCTCCTAATGGCTTTTGGCGCGTCTTTCTCCAACACAAAAGCTTTGGCAGACCCATCCTCTTGCCCCTCCTCTTCCTGCGTAATTCTGGAGTTGGGGGGATGGGTCTTCCCCCCTTACTTGCCCCTTCCTGTCCCACCTGGGACCCTGGCTCCTCTACCTTGCCTGAGCCTCGGACACGACTTCCTGCTTCCCCACTGGAATCGGAACTCTCCCTGCTTTCCCCTTTGCTCGGGGACGGGCTTGAACTCAGGAGGGGAGGGACTTCGCGATATCCCCTGTCCCTCACATCCACCCCCCTCCCAAGCTCTCCTTCACCCCTCCCCAGGCCCCCCCCATGTGTCGGTGACGACTGGAAGCCTAAAAACTCGGTGCTCTCCGAGCCCGTTGGTGTGAACACCTCCTCCCAGTCCTGCGAGCCCCCCCCTTCCGCCTGGGAGGACGGGAATCCCAAAAAGTCCGTGGCGTCAGAGCTGGTGGGGGTAAAAATGTTTTGCCAATCTGCTCCTTCCTCTGACTGGGTGGATCTTGGCGACACCCATACCTCATCCTCTGGTTCCTCAAACTCCGCTTCCCAGCGCCATGGTGAGCTGTTCTCCCGTGCCTCCTCCTCCTCCCCCTCCCTTTCCATGTGCCAGGGCTTGGGTCTGTGGGGAAAGAGGGCGTGAAATTCTTCCACCAAGAATTCCTCCTGTATCTGAGTGGCGGGAACCCATTCATTCTGGGACGGTGGAGCATCCTCCCATGCCATGAGGTACTCCAGGCCCCCCACCCCCCACCTTGAATCCAGGATGGCCGTGGCCTCATTGAGTTGCTCCCTGCTTTCCCTCTCCCCCCCTCCCTCGGGGGTTTGTTCGCTGTCTCGGAGCCTGCTGCTTTCCCTGTACGGCGACAGCAGCGATCTATGAAACACTGGATGCACCCTCATGTCCTCTGGCAGTGCCAGCCTGTATGCCACCGGGTTGACCTGTTGCGTGACCGTGAAGGGGCCCAGCCATTTGGGTGCCAGCTTTTTGCACCTCCCTCTGGTGGGAAGGCCCTCCGAGGACAACCACACCTTGTCCCCCACCCTGATGACCTCCCCTTGTCGCCTGTGGCGATCTGCCCCCTTTTTGTACGCTTCCTTGGCCCTCTCCAAGTGTTCTCTGAGCTGCTGGTGCACCGTCTCCAGTTCCTCTGCCCAATCCTCAGCCTGTGGGCCCTCCTCCTCCTCCTCCCTCTCCCTCTCTGGGAAAGATCTGAGGTCGCGCCCGTAATTGGCCTTAAAGGGCGACACCCCTGTGGAGACGTGCACTGCATTGTTGTAGGCAAATTCTGCTAGTGGCAAGCGATCCACCCAGTCCGTTTGCCGCTGGCTGACGTAGCATCTCAGGTACTGCTGCAGAATGGCGTTGACCCTCTCCGCTTGTCCGTTGGTCTGCGGGTGTCTAGCCGTCGACAAGCTGACCTCCACCTGCAGGAGGTTCATGAGCCGCCGCCAGAACCTGGAAACAAATTGGCGGCCACGATCCGAAATAACCCTTAAAGGTAATCCATGCAGTCTGAAAACGTGATCAACAAACAGTTTGGCTGTCTCTTCTGCCGAGACTGCCCTGGCACACGGTATAAAGTGACACATTTTGGACATGAGGTCCACCACCACCAACACTGCAGTCTTACCCCTGGACGAAGGCAGATCTGTGATGAAGTCCATGGACACCACTTCCCACGGCCTGTGTGGTGTGGCTAAGGGCTCCAGCAACCCTGGTGGCGCTGCTCTGACCACCTTCGCCCGCTGGCAGGTGGTACAGCCCCTTACATAGTCTCGAACATCTTCCCTCACCCCTGGCCACCAGAAGTGTCTCATGACTAGGTGAGTGGTCTTGTCCCTTCCAAAATGCCCCGCTGTAGGGTTGTCGTGCATCTGCTTGAGGACCGTACGTCGAAGCTGGGTGGTGGGTAGGTACAGCGCACCCTTGTAGAAAAGCAGCCCTCTGCGTTCTGCAAAGTCGTTTGCCTGCTCCCTCCCCCCTCTCAGTTCTCTGAAGATGCGGTTGGCAAATTCATCCGCTGCCGTCAGTGCTGTGAGTTCTGCCTCGCTCACCACTGCTGCTCCGCAGGACCATGCCGACGGGGGGAAAATGTGCCTTGGGGCTGGTGGCGCCTCCTCCTCCATGTACTCTGGCTTGCGGGAGAGGGCATCCGCCCTGACATTCTGCTCTCCTGGGATGTAGTGTATGGAGAAGTTGAAGTTCGAGAAGAACTCCGCCCACCGTATCTGCCGCTGGTTGAGCACCCTGGCAGTTCTCCAGAACTCCAGGTTCTTGTGGTCTGTGCACACCTGGATGGGGTGCTTGGCGCCCACCAGGAAGTGTCTCCAGTGCTGGAACGCCGCGTGGATCGCAAGAAGTTCCCGATCAAAAACTGTGTAGTTTCGCTCGGGCTGGGTCAACTTCCTGGAGAAGAAGGCACAGGGTCTCCACTCTCTGTTGGCGTCCAGTTGCAACAAAATGGCGCCCACAGCCTTATCAGAAGCATCTGTTTCAATGCGTAGGGGCGCGTCCTGAACCACGTGGAACAGGTTCTGGTCTGAGGCGAACACCCTCTTGAGGCTTTCGAACGCTGCTTGCGCCTCTGGTGTCCACCTGAACTTCTGCTTGCCTCTCAGGCAGTCAGTGATGGGAGCCGTAACTCGAGAGAAGTTCTTGATGAACTTCCTGTAGAAGTTGGCAAAGCCTAGTAGGCGTTGGGCATCTTTGCGCGTCCTGGGGCTGTGCCAGTCCAGGATGGTCTGCACCTTGTCCTTGTCCATCGCTAGCCCCTTGTCTGATAGCTTGTAGCCCAGGAAGTCCACCTCCTTGGTGTGAAACTTGCACTTCTCCAGCTTCACATACAGGTGGTTCTCCTTCAGGCGCTGTAACACCTCCCTGACGTCCTTCACGTGCTGCACTGGGTCGTTGGAGTAAATAAGGATGTCATCCAGAAAGACCAAGCATTTCCTGAAGAGTAGGGACCCCAGGACGTGGTGCATGAAGGCCTGGAAGCATGCTGAGCCCCCTTGCAACCCGAAGGGCATCACCAGATATTCAAAAGAGCCCAGAGGCGTGAACATCGTGGTTTTCCACTCATCGCCTTCCCGGATCCTGATCAAGTTGTACGCCCCCCTCAGGTCTAGCTTGGTGAAAATCTTGCCCCTGCGTGCCGCTGTCAGGAGATCATCCACTCTGGGCATGGGGAAAGCCACTGGCTCTGTCACCGAATTCAGCCGTCTAAAATCCACCACAAGACGGCGCTGTTGCGTGTCTTTCTTGTCCACCCAGAAGACCGGGCTGCCCCCTGCTGCCTTGCTTTCTCTGATGAACCCCCGCTTGAGGTTCTTGTCGATAAAAGCGCGCAGATCCTCCAGGTCCTGGTCTGACATGGCGTACAGCTTGGCTGGGGGTATAGTTGCCCCAGGCACCAGGTTGATCTGGCAGTCAAAAGGCCTGTGTGGGGGCAGGTGGTCGGACTCCGCTTCACTGAAGACCTCCTGCAGGTCCCAGTATGGTTTGGGTATCGCCTCACCCCCTTTGACGTGCATGGTGGCCACCGTGGCTATCGGAGGCCCCTCCCCTGGTTGGTGCTGCATGCAATGTTCCAGGCAAAAGTCCGATCCAAAAGTGATGCATCTCTGATGCCAACTTATGGAGGGGTCGTGGCGCGCCAGCCAGCTCATGCCCAAAACGATTGGGGGGTCTGAGATGGTGGTGACGTTGAATGCCAGTGTCTCTGAGTGCCTTCCAACCGTCATTCTCATGGGGGGGGTTTGATGAGTGATGGCCCCTCCCAGCAGCTCTCTGCCGTCAATGGTTGCCACGTGCAGAGGAAAATCCAGCTGCAGAAGCTGGATCTGGTGCTCTTCTGCAAAGTTCCTCGAGAAGAAGTTCGCTGACGCCCCACTGTCAATTAAGGCGAGGACTGTCAGGGGATAGCCATTAGGGAGCGTGAGCGTCACTTCTAGAACCACTCCTGCTCTGGGAGGGGTGGGCTGGCTCTGCTCCTCTCTGTGCGGGTGGGTGGGCTGGGGCTGTTGTCTGCTGACTGTGCCTGGCTGCCGCCCCTTGTCTCCTGCAGCCAGGCTTTCCCGTTTCCCTGCTGTGGTGCTGCGTCAGTGGGGGAGGGCACAACCGTTCCCGCCTTTCCTTGCCACTCCCTGCGATGTGGGCAGTCTCTGACGAGATGCTGGGGGGAGTTGCAGAGAAAGCAATTCCCACCCCTTCCCTCCTTGCGTCTTGGCGCCGCTGGGGTTTGAAAAGCCCCCGCGCGCGCGCTATCAATCTGCATGGGTTCCTGGTCCTGACTGGCCCCAGGCGTGGCTTGAAAGGGTTGTTGAGGGAGTGGCTTCTCCTGCGACCGTGGGAACCAAGCCCGCTTTGCGCGCGTTGCTTGCTTGTCGCTCCATCTGGATTCCTGCCTCACCCCCACCGCCAGAGCCGCTTTGCTCAGTTGATCCATATTACTGGGCTTTGGACCTCTCGAGAGCTCATCCTTCACCTCCTCATGCAACCCCAAGTAAAACGCCGCTTGCATTGGGGCAGACTCCAGATCCCACCCCAATCTGTGCACCAGCATGGTGAATTTCGCCCAATACGCGCGAACTGTCATATTTCCTTGGCGTAAATTATGAAGTTCCTCCTTAGTCTGGTCCATATGACTATCGGACGAATACATCGTTTTCAAACCTTCTAGAAATAGTTTGACATTCTTCATGCAAGGATTCCTTGTTGCAATTAACGGTCTTAGCCACTCCCTGGCCGCCCCTGTAAGGTGCTCCACAATAAACGCTACTCTGTGCTCATCATCAGGGAACTCATCGTGGTGCAGCTCAAGAGCATACACAATCTCAGTCTCAAAGCCCTGAAACTCCTTCGGGTCTCCATTGAACTTGCTTACTAGGGTCCCGGCTCTCCTTCCTGGCAGCACTTGGACTTGGGGTGCCCCTCCCGCCTTGTTTTTCTCTGCATCCAGCTTGTTTTGGAGGTCTACCGCCACCGCCCTTAAATGCTGCTCTTTTTCCTGGAGCTCTCTCACCTGTTCCGCAAGTTGTAGCCGGTCGTCCTGGACCTTCTTAGTCTCCTCTTTAGCTGCCTTCAATTCTCCCTGCGCCTGCAGCGACAGCTGTTGCAGTTCTAGCTGGGCTTGCTCAGCGATCTGCCGCCACTTCTCCGCCTCTGACACGCTCATCCCGGCAACTCCAAAGTAGCCCAAAAATGATTAGGAGGTTGCTGTCACAGTGGCCGGAGTGGACTACTTCAGAGTAACGACGCTACGCAGCTCTGCATTTTATTCTTTTATTGGTGCTGCGTATTTACAGTGCTCAAGTCATTGCTATTTACACGGAGCGATGTTGTCAGTCGGTTTCAGAACCTCCTAATGGCTTTTGGCGCGTCTTTCTCCAACACAAAAGCTTTGGCAGACCCATCCTCTTGCCCCTCCTCTTCCTGCGTAATTCTGGAGTTGGGGGGATGGGTCTTCCCCCCTTACTTGCCCCTTCCTGTCCCACCTGGGACCCTGGCTCCTCTACCTTGCCTGAGCCTCGGACACGACTTCCTGCTTCCCCACTGGAATCGGAACTCTCCCTGCTTTCCCCTTTGCTCGGGGACGGGCTTGAACTCAGGAGGGGAGGGACTTCGCGATATCCCCTGTCCCTCACACAGCCTTACTAGAAAAAAATGGCAAATAAACATTTAGGGGTCAAAAAAAGAAAGCGGGGGAAATAACTCTGTTTGTTATGATCTTACTGGTTATATTAATAATGCAGAACATAACCAATCTCTCTTTCTCCCCAGCCTATAAAGGGTTATGAAGAATACAATAAAACAGCAGTTCCTGCAGAACTTTAGAAGATAAGGTTAGTGTGAAATGCAGCTCATCTGGCTGGACAATAAGGGATATCCATGTTTTTGTTTTTATAGACATGTTATAATTTCTAATAGACAAAAAAATTGGAATGCATTACTGATGTCTCTGCATCCTTTTTTGTTTCTGCTTCAATATTTTATACCTGTTTTCTGTGATGATTTTGTTTTATGCCATATATATATACAGTATAATGATCCCAGTTTTTGTATTTAGACAGGCATTTCATGAAGTATCACTGCTGTTTTAAATTCTGTTTGCTGCTTGACTTTTGTGTGGGTTTCCATTTAGTATTGCTGTTCAACTTGCTTGGACAGTCTTATTTGGGCTGTATTTTTGTATTTGTAAAGTTTTTAATTGCACCATGTGCTAACACTAGCAGGTGGTGGGCTGTTTCTATAACAAACAAGCAAGCAAAACTAGAAATGCACAGAACCGGGTTATTAAGCAAAGATAGATCAGCAAAATTTCTCTTCACAAGGAGTTGCGTTTGATATATTTATGGTTCTAATGCTCAGTGTTTTCTTTATTTTTGTCCTGTCCCTCCATGAGGCCAAACCATTCTGTCTAATATGTTATTTTTCTTTATATATGGGTATTTTTAAAAAGGGATAAAACATAGAGCCACCCCCCTCTTAGCTTCCCTCAGATTTTGTCATTCATTTTATTATTTTCAAGATCAATCAAATTCTGCTTTGCTCTACAATACATTTACTTTCCCAAATATGATTGGAATTAGTGTGGGTCCATTGAAATGCCTAAAGATGTCTAAGGAAAACAAATAATTGTTTATCACAGTCACAATCCACTTCAGCCAAACTTTGATGTGGCAGCTCTGTGTTTTAAAATAATGAAAAGTTGATTCTGTTGATAATATAAACTGAACCTAGTTCTTGCTGCCAGGCTGACACGGTGTGTACCTCACATAACACACACAGTTATTCCTTACCTTCTGTCCCTAGAACTTAAGTTCAGATGGGTTTTCTCCCCTGAAAATGTGGTCATCAACAATCTTGTAACTTTTCCTTTAATGAAAGGCTGCAGAGAGAGCCATACTTGTTCTTTTCATAAGATCACATTGTATTTGCCACTTGCCTTTTCACAAAGACATCACTTCAATGCAAAACACCGTCTTTTGCATTTCAAGAAGCACCCTTCATGTAATGATTTATTCCACTTCCTAGATTGGATCTTGAGATATATGTCTTTAACAAGAATGATATTCTCTTAACAAATTAACTATCACTTATATGCTGAAGGGAAACTGCTGTTTGAATCACAGAGGGAGCATTTATTATAAATCTCATTCGGCTAAACACAAAAGACCTGCTCTCAAATGAGTAAAGATTCAGAGAACATAACTGCTCTCTCTTCAATGCTCTCAACATCCCTCTTGTCAGCACACGGCAAGCTGTTTCTTTAATCTGCTAAAGGCAGAATTATACTGATCCTTGCACAGAGATAACCTTTGCCAGGGACACAGAGTTTGAGGACTCTGAACCTGAAGTGAAGGGCATTCACAGCAGATAAGCCTACGGGGCAAGTTCCCCCTCTGGCCTTAGGATGTGGCAATGTGGTGCATGGAGGATTCAACTGTAGAAGACTCAGTGAGACCAGAGATTCCTCCACTTCATCATCAAATTAGAAAACTGGGCCCCTGGTTAGTGGAGCTAACATAATGTCTGCTGTTACGTAGGTTTATTCCCAGCATGGTGCTGAAGCAACATCCAAGGTCTACCATGCCTTGCCCTAGAACAGGACAGCCTTCAGACCAAGTTTCCAGGAGTATATTATGGACTTGTTCTTCCTGATCTTTCCGCAGATCCAATGCTATTTTTCTAGAAAAATAAGTTCCGGAATTCTCCATAAACACCACTCTCATTCTCTTAGAATGGCAATGGCGCCTATCTGAGAGGTGCCAGAACTCACTTGAGATGTGAGTTCCTGTGAGTTCCCCTGCGTACATCTATCTGCATTATTGCATGACATTGCAGAAGGAGCAGATACTTGAGCTCTCTTCAGTCTCTCGTGTGATTAGAATCCCCTCCTTTGCTATCCCTGCCACCTAGACTCACTACCATCCATGTGTTTGAGGATAAAGTTTGAAGCAGGCCATGTGCTCTGTGCTGGTTTCCTTGTGTGGTCTAAATAATGGGTGGCTTTGTGATTCAGATCTTCTCACCCCAAGCATGGGTGGTGAGGCCAGAGATTGGGGATGTGGTGGAGGGTCTGGGTACTCTCCCCTTTGTGCAAATTTAATCACATGAGAAACCGAATGTCCAAATAGGGCCCTGTAATGTGTGGGGTTTGATTCTCCCTCATTTGGAGGAGCCTTACATCATCATGCAATGCGGGTTCTCCTTCATGGGGAGCATGAGTTGCGGTGGGGGCCTAATAAACTACCCCTGACTTGCTGGGGTGGGGGCTCTGAGTTGGCCACCGTTCTCATTGGACCCAGGCTGTTGTTGGGGAGAAAAGCATATTTCAATTTCTAAGGGACAGCCAGGGGTATAAAATGCAAGCACATGATTTGTTCCTCCTCTTGGCTGCGTTCTTCGGATCACCCGCCCTCCCTCCCTATGTTTAGGCCTCTGTGTTGACCTTGCTGTGCCTATCATGGGGTTGTCTGCTTGGCAGGGGCCTGGTAGGAATTTTTCCATTTGGCTGATTGGCTGGTGCCATCTGGTTTTTGCCTACTGCATAGCAAATAGTCACAACTTGTAAGGTTGGCGGTTAGGCATTGGTTATTTTGGTTGTATGAGGGGTCTTGTTGACTGTGTTGGCCCCTCAAGTTAATGCCTGAGTGTTGGGGAAATTCCGGTCAGTAATACAGGGGCTCGATATGCAGTGTCCGTAACCTCCGGTCGGGGACCAGGGCCACGCGAGAGCCCCTGGGAGCCTGAGGGGAGAGGGGAGGGCCAAGCACTCGGCTCCCTGTCTCTGCCTGTAGGGTTTCCCTTTGTTGACAAGGCTAGTTTAGTTATGTCCTTAGGGGACAGTTGGAGAACCAATGCCTACGCAACCACTCCCAATTTTGTATTTTAATAAAGTTGTGGCCAAATTCATGCCAAAACCCCAAAACAAAAATTCTGTCTGTGGTGTGAATTATTTTGAGGGGTGGTTTTGGGGACCTCAACACCCAAATAGCAGCCCTTCATACCGTTCCTGGGGAGGGCATGAACAGCACATGTAACAAAGGTGAATTCATACAACTCTTTAGGACGATGGCCTGCTGTAACAGTACCCTATGATGGTAACAAAATGTGAGGCAGAGGGCAGGACTATGTAAAGCAAATAACATTTGGCTTCTGTTGAAAATGGCACCCCCTTATCCAGTTGCTTTTTGAAACATCTCAATCAACATCTTCATGTGTCCCAAGTATTGACATCAGTGCAACATTCATTTCCCAACATTATCATCATTGCTGGTAGAGTTATGTAAAAGCCACACTGTAATTATGTCGGAACACTTTGGATGACAATGTTAAATAGACTTCCATTCATCACAGGACTAGTTCAGATAAGGTCCTAATGGTCTGCAAAATCAGTAACCACATGCTAAAATTAAGGCCTCAGGACGGTCGATAAGTGAATTTCTCCTCCAAACACTATCTTGCTAAACAGTTTGCAGGCTAGTTTTGTCATGCTTGGATGAATGAGAATTAATCCATTGATAGAACTGGGTCATGTAGCTAAGTTTTAACAGTCTAGAAGAAAATTTAATAGGCTATTTTTACGTGTGTGTGTGTGTGTGTGAAAAGTTACACTCTATACCTTTCAAAGCAGGGGGAAAAGTCACCCAACTAATAGCTATCTAAAAGACGGTCTCAGAATTCTTCAAAGGCTGTATTATTAGCTTTGGGTCAGTAGCATTTGTGGTATTGACTTGTGCTGTAAGTTCTAGGCAGAGTACAAACCTTCTCTGAAATCTATAAGAGGCATAACAATTCACTGAGGCAGTGTTACTTGCTGTTCATTTGGGTCTTCGTAGCCCATAGGTCCTGTGAAGGCCAGTTCTAACATGCAACTAACCACCTTTAATTGCAAAGGAAGAAATGAGGATTCGCTGGGAAGTGGAGCAAGAATAGTGAAGTGTTCTTCAACCCTGAAGCATAAATATCTAGATATATATATACGGTATATATATATCACACTTGAATAATTATTCGGTGGCACACTTTGCTAACGGAATACACTTTACCACCTGGCTGTGTTAATAGCTAAGAACTTGTTTCATACAAAAATGTATAACAGAACTTCAGCCTCAGTGGCTATTGCCTTTATTTCCTTTTGTTCCTATTAAAAGATGAGGAAAAACCTTCACTACTTCTACAGTTGGAGAACGTATTCCTCCGGAGGCCAGATGGGGAGAGTCCTGTTACACATAGGTCCTCCTTTTCAGGCTTTTCCTACACATCTGGTTGGCTTCAGCCCAGAGGCTCAAGAATGCAGGTTGCCAACATGGTGCTCTCAATACATTGTTTAACTATCATTCCCATCTGCCCCAGTCAGCATGGCCAATGGTTGGGAACGTTGGAAGTTCAAATCCAACAATCTGAAAGGTTCGCCATTGGCTTGTCCTGCTCCAGGAGGAAATGGATCTATACAGTGGTACCTTGGGTTACAAACTTAATTCGTTCTGGAGGTCCATTCTTAACCGGAAACCGTTCTTAACCTGAGGCGCGCTTTCACTAATGGGGCCTCCCACTGCCGCCGCGCCGCCGGTGTGCGATTTCCATTCTTATCCTGGGGCAAAGTTTGTAATCCGAGGTACTACTTCTGGGTTAGTGGAATTTGTAACCCAAAGCATTTGTAACCCAAGGTACCACTGTATACTCTTCTGTTAAGTGCTCCTGGAAATGCTATCTTTTAGTTGGGCAATAGGGCGGTCCATAAAGAAACCTTTTTTAAAAAAAAAAAATGCCTGCTCCAAAGGTCTTATCTTACTACACTAGGGATTATATAGCTATATCTAAAATTTCATGCATATCAGTTAATATCTTGACCCTGCCAGTGTGAGAGAGCCAGTGTGGTGTAGTGGTTAAGTGGTAGATTCATAATCTGGAGGACCGGGTTTGTGTCCCCGCTCCTCCACATGCAGCTGCTGGGTGACCTTGGGCTAGTCACACTTCTTTGAAGTATCTCAGCCTCACTCACCGCACAGAGTGTTTGTTGTGGGGGAGGAAGGGAAAGGAGAATGTTAGCCACTTTGAGACTCCTTAGGGTAGTGATAAAGCAGGATATCAAATCCAAACTCCTCCTCCTCCTCCTCCTCCTCCTCCTCCTCCTCCTCCTCCTCCTCCTCCTCCACTGAATTGAAATGTCAGCCTTCATGACATAGGAAAATGGCCAAGTAAACAGCTACTTTTGTGGATGAGGGTCAAGATATTAACTGATATGCATGAAATTTCAGATACAGTGAAACCTCAGTTTATGAACACCTCGGTTTACGAATTTTCAGTTTATGAACGCCGCGGACCCTTCTGGAACGGATTAATTCACTTTCCATTACTTTCAATGGGAAAGTTCGCTTCAGTTTATGAACAGACTTCTGGAACCAATTGTGTTCATAAACCAAGGTACCACTGTATAGCTATATAATCCATAGTATAGTAAGATAAGTCCTTTGGGGCAGAGATTTTTTTTAAAAAAAAGTTTTTTTTATGAACCACCCTATTGGGCAATCCAAATCAGAATATGGGCATGATGCAAAAGTCTTTATTAAACAAAATATTTAGTATTTAACAAATATAATTATCAGCAGTCTCCAAAAGGAAACCGACACCTTTTACAGTATGAGCTATGCTTTTGACTGGCAGCAAGGGCATCTTACCCTCCGTTAGTATCATAGCTCAGGCTGTGGGTGACATTGCTTACGCATGTAGCCAAAATTGTCCTGCCCATCAGCAGTTTTAGTGAAATCCTGAGATTTGCAGGTGGCAGAGGACAACCCCTACCCACCAAAATACAATCCCAATTGAACTGAGCATGCTGAGTGGCCGTGAAATGCTGGTCGACTGTTGGGGATGAATACATGACCAGGGCACCCAGGTCTTTCATAAGCAGCCCCAAGGAAAATGGGGAAGGAAATGCACCCATATCTTTCTCATGTCATTGGTGGCTGAATATAACAAGACTTTCACCCTCCCCTTCACAAAAGGCAAAAGAGGAACAGGAAGTAAGAGGGACAGAGTTTCCCTGATAAACAGGAACCATAGAAGCATTCAATATATTTTTTCTGAAAGAAACAGTGTGAATACAAAGTGTTTGCATCATTTTAAAAAAAAAACTATTTTCCTCTCCCTACACAGATGTGTTTTATTATTATTATTATATTGAATGGCTTCTGTCTGTACACAATTATGTTAGAATGTTGAGCTTCTTTTCTTTTAATATGAGTTAAAGTTTAGTCAGTTGCTGACTAATTAAAAATAATAATTTGACTTGTCAGTCTGGAGATTAATCATCAGCCTCTCAGAATGGAATTGTTTAATTGAGACAAATGCCTCTGTGATTTATTGGGTGTTCTTGGCCTTTTCTTGAAAATCACTGCAATATTGTAGTGTTACACTTTACAACACAACAGCCATATAACTCTGGTATTTACTGTTTGTTCATTTTTACCCTTAAGTACTCATAAATTGTCAGTCAAAACAATGGCTTTGTCCTAGAGATTTCTCCCTCAAATCAAAAACAAATACCTGCCTGCTTTCTCTCAGGGTCTAATGTCCTACATTGTTGACATTCTGCATCTTTGGGTATAAATATAGATGTCAAAACAGATGCTACTTATAATTGATCTTGACTTTAGATTCAGTAGGCCAGCGTCTGCATCAGAGATAAGAACTGTAATGTCTGTGTATCTCAGATTGCTGCCTCACATCTCATCAATCACCTATGTGTCCTTGCAGCCATCTGATAGGATACCAACATTCAATCTAAGTGTAGTGTTAACACTTCTATTGCCTTTTTTTCCATCTCAGCCTGTGTCTCCTTTGTTTCCAAACAGTTGTCTACATTTTCAATGAGCCACTTTACCATTTTGATCCTTTGCAACCTTAGTCATATGTTTAGTTCAGTGCAACAGACTCAATGGGTTATACCCAATGCTGTACCCAATCCCATTCATGCAGTGGGATTTCTGCTTCGTTTTCTCTACTCGTGCATGCCCAAAATCTGATTTGGAGCATCCCTCAACCCCCTAGAGCAGATTTTGAGGGTGTTCAGGCAGCAGGCAGCAGAGGAGGGGGTGGAGAAGTTTCATTGCAGAAAGGGAAGTCTGCTAAGTGTATGGAACAGCAGTGTTGGATACAATCCGATGTCAACAAACCCTCCACATAATTGTAGGTTAACTTACTCTATTTTGTAGCACAGAGCTGGGGAATCTCAGAGCAAGGAGCCAAATGTAGATCTCTAGACCACTCTTAATGGCCCTTAGGATACTCCCCAGACTTTATCATGCACTACCCCAGTTCCATGCCATTCTGATTGCCCTCCGCCAACTGGAATATGTCATTGAAATGTGATATTTTCTTGTTTGCCTAGAAAGGGGATGGAGATGTGTGTATGTAGGGGCTCCTGATTTTGAATGTTTGCAGTGCAGCCTATTGAACAAGAGCAAGATTCCTATTATAACCTGTTATTTTTGCCTCTGTTCCCACACACCTTCTTCTTCTTCTTCTTTGGCGATCACTCGTAGCCGAGTAAGATTGTCTTCCATGAACACAGTTTTAACAGTGAGTCTGTAAGTGACTGTGGAGGCCAATTCTGGATCCACACGTCCTTCCACAGTGGAGCCATAGGTTTCCGGGTGGGAACTGATCACAGTGAGGGTTTGCCAAATGTGCCTTCCTCTTAGCACATTTCTCTCTTCCGTACTGAGTTTGAGCGTCTTCAAAGCCCATTACACCTTTGGTAAGGGTTGTTCTCCAACTGGAGTGGTTGCAGGCCAGTGTTTCCCAGTTGTCAGTGTTTATACTACATTTTCTTTTAAGATTTGCCTTGAGAGAGTCATTAAACCTCTTGTTAACCATCAGCATTATGCTTTTCATTTTAAAGTTCGGAATAGAGTAGTTGCTTTGGAAGATGATAATCAGGCATCTGAACAACATGACCAGTCCAACAAAGTTGATGTAGAAGAATCACTGCTTTGACACTGGGGATCTTTGCTTCTTCCAGTACACTGGCATTAGTTCACTTATCTTCCCAAGTGGTGTGTAACATTTTCTGAGACACCATTGATGGAATCTTTGGAGGAGTTGGAGATGGTGTTTATAAGTTGTCCATGTTTCATAAGCATACAGTAAGGTTGGTAGTACAATAGCTGTATCCCCTAGAAAGCTGTCCACAAGGGAATGTGGCATTTGGACAGGGTGTGGTGGGGGAGAATGAAACTATTAGTGGTCATAATATTTGTTCTAGTACATGGAAAAGGCATTTCAGGAGACTGCAGCTAATCATGGACTTTGCTGCTTTCAATGGACTAGGCCCATTGGTAATAGCCATTCAACTTGAAAATTGTTTGTCCTCACCTGTGAAGAACAATGAGGGGTGCATAGAAGGGGTGAGATGATCTTTTGGTTATCCTGGTCCCGAGCTTTATGGCAAATTCTATTTTATAGATAGAACTCTACTTTGGAGAATATGATTTTCAACTACCACAATTTCTATTATTTCTGTTTTCTGTCTTAAAAGAGGCGGATGATTTACAATTAGTGCTAGGAAGAATGTCCATTGCTCCTTTCACATCAGGCACAAACTATAACCTAATTAGTCTGCAAAGACCTTCCCCATTTTAGGACTGTAGCATATTGCAGATGGGACTTTGATAATACTTTCTGGCAGCAATAGCTTGTTTTCTTTTTGACCCCACATATACACACAATTCCATTGCCCTCTGTTATACTGATCTTGAGAAAGATGTCTGTGAAATTCAAAAATTAGTTCAGTACTTTGTGACTAGGATTTGGTCCTCATAAAGGCATTAGGATACCATGTCTCCATATTTTCTATTATTTGTGTTCTGTGTATTGAACAAATGGAGTCCAACAGCTACAAATTTTATAGAAAGTAATGTTTAATGCATTTATTAGACACTAGAAAATGTGCAATTCTGTAAATCCTGTGCTATACTGATTGTGTGAAAAATATAGTGTGTGATTCAGAGAACATGCGTATGTGCCTGTTTCTCTGTGTTTTCTGTGGGTTTTTTGAGATTTTTAAGGACTATGGGACTCAGGCAGACATTGGTGCACAAATGTGCAAACCTATGTCCAGTATCAGCCAGTGAGGCCCATGCATGCATTTAATAATTTAATGCACATACAATTTTTTTAAATAAATAAATGGTGAGTGATAACCTAGTCCTCCACATTTTAATGAAAATGGGTTCATTTATATAACTGGAGAGTTAGCTTGAATGATTCAATTGTTTAATAGCTACTTCTTTTCAGAAATGTTTGCTCTCGTTGAGATGCATTCATACCCATATAAGCTAATGCAGTTTAAAGTATTCAGACTACTCTGTGAGGAAATGTTGAATAAGTGGTTTGCATTTGTCTAATGGAGCTTCAAAGCTCGGTCATTTTTATAGCAAAATGTGCAGGGTAAACACTACGGAGACTGTTATGATAATTAATTTTTCAAAAGTGTTCTAAGAAGTCTATGTTTAACCATTTAAGTAATTAGCTACTATGCCACACACACACACACACACACACACACACACACCCAATCACTTTATTGGAAAGTGAACCACTCCTTTTCAACTTTGGGAACATCTTTGTAAGATGTTCATAGTTTGACTGGTGCAGCAATAAAACTGACAGCTCCACACAATGCTGACGTGACAGATGAATGGTTTGTTTGCTCCCATCCTTCAAAACCACAGACAGGGAAGCAAAGTGGGTTGACTTAAAAGGGGGCTTCAAGGATGTCAGATTACCCTAAGAATGACCATGCTAAAAAAGTGTTCATCAGCCTGTATTGTGTGCCAAGACCCTGTGACCCTACAATTCCCTAGAGGAAATGAATAACCACACAGAACAATAACATGTTGGGTTTGGGGCTTGAATATGGCCAAAACTTGGTTATTGCAGAGAATGGTTTGGTGTATCATAGAATCATAGAGTTGGAAGAGACCACGAGGACCATCCAGTCCAACCCCCTGCCAAGCAGGAAACACCATCAAAGCATTCCTGACATATGCTTGTCAAGCCTCTGCTTAAAGACCTCCAAAGAAGGAGACTCCACCACACTCCTTGGTAGCAAATTCCACTGCCGAACAGCTCTTACTGTCAGGAAGTTCTTCCTAATGTTTAGGTGGGATCTTCTTTCTTGTAGTTTGAATCCATTGTTCCGTGTCCGCTTCTCTGGAGCTTCAGAAAACAACCTTTCTCCTTCCTCTATATGACATCCTTTTATATATTTGAACATGGCTATCATATCACCCCTTAACCTTCTCTTCTCCAGGCGAAACATACCCAGCTCCCTAAGCCGTTCCTCATAAGGCATCGTTTCCAGGCCTTTGACCATTTTGGTTGCCCTCTTCTGGACATGTTCCAGCTTGTCAGTATCCTCCTTGAACTGTGGTGCCCAGGTGTAGGGAAAGCTGTGGCTGTACCACTCCAGCCCATCAGCTAGGAGCGCATCTAAACTACAACTGTGTGTTGGAATTACACCAAATGGAGGTACCCCCCGTGGGGTCCCCGTTGGAAGAGTGCTATGCCCCCGCCTGGGCATCAGACAGAAGCCACTCCTCCCAGATCCTTTTAAAATGATACCCTTTCTCAAAGAGCCACAGGCTGAGGAACCGACTGCCAGGTAGGTAACAATTTAAAGACCCCTGGGTATGGGCCCAAGCATCCCCATTTGCCAGCTGGGCCCGCCGCCAGGGGAATGCCCATCCAAGGACTGGCAACATTGGCCAATGTCCTGCACCTGGGTGATTTTGCCTTCTATTAGCCAGATCACTTTCGTGGTCTGGGGCCTGGCTGCAACACTGCTCACCAAGGAAGGTGAGCGGACTTATATCGCAACTCTTGTTATAGTTACTGTGGCTTGTTTTAGGATTTTAATATTCTTAAGAATATGCACACCTGCCAAACCCCACTTTTCACACGGTACACAGAAAGAGTGTTCGCTTTGCATAATCAGAACCATAATTTCTTTCTGGATCAAAATGTTCAGGTAATAAAAAGTGTTGCCTGCAAGCCAAGCCTTCAAGTGGTTCAAGATTTCATTGTGAGTGTGTTGAATGGCAATAACAGTGGGCAGATGCCGTAACACCGAATCTAGCCATTGTAGTGTATAACCATGTGCAATCAATGATGGCAATAGGATGTTTCCTAGCGGTAGGTAATGAAAAAGGAGTGCAGACAAATTGGATGTGAATTGCCTGATTTTAATGCCATTGTCTCTGATGCTCACCTTGGTATCTGGCATTACCGTTGTTCAAAAATCTAATGAGAAAGAGAAATCTAATGAGAAAGAGGGAAAGCGTTACGTTGTTTTTCTTTTCTGTTTTTGTGGCTGAGTGGGAAAGCATTGTACATGACCTATCAGCTGACAAAGACTAATATGAACGTTTATAACATTCTTTTGAATATCTTCTTCTGAATCTCAGTAGAGCTTCTGCAGAAATGAGACTTCTATCTGAGTAGAGGGACCCAGGTGGCATTGTGGGTTAAACCACAGAGTCTAGGGCTTGCTGATCAGAAGGTCGGCGGTTCGAATCCCTGCAACGGGGTGAGCTCCCGTTGTTCAGTCCCTGCTCCTGCCCCCCTAGCAGTTCGAAAGCACATCAAAGTGCAAGTAGATAAATAGGGACCGCTCCTAAACACCTAAACGGTGTTTCCGTGCGCTGCTCTGGTTCGCCAGAAGCAGCCTTGTCATGCTGGCCACATGACCCGGAAGCTCTCTGCGGACAAACGCTGGCTCCCTCGGCCTATAGAGCGAGATGAGCGCCGCAACCCCAGAGTCGGACACGACTGGACCTGATGGTCAGGGGCCCCTTTACCTTTACCTTTATCTGAGTAGAACTCCTGCAGAAACTTTATGGCATGCTCTAGTCTTTGCTAATAACACAATGCCAGGATCCTGGAGCTGTGCAGCCAGAAGAGCCCACACAACAGAATTAATGTGCAAATGAAAAGAAGGACCACAATCAACATGTTAGATGCATCCCGCCCCCCACCCAATTTTGTATTAGAAACCACTGGGTCCCTTGGTGGCTGCTGCACTGGTGCCATTTTAATTTTCTAGCAGATGCTTCTTTCTCTTCCCTGAATTAAACACAATGGCCATCCCATACAATCAGGGGCCACATAATGACTAGGAGGGAATTCGTCATCAGCTACCCACTCACCCCAAACTAGAGCTCTTGCTGATGAGCAAATGGATTTACTATTCTACATCACCTACATACCGGTAAATAAAAAAGGTAAATTTGCAGACTCAAACATTAAACAAGAGGGTCCTGAAAATCACTGCCCCACTTCAGAGTGCCAGATTCATTTCCCTCGTCCCTCGCCAATCATCCTCAAATCAAATTAAGCCAGCCTTTAATCCACCCTGCACTCTTAAGAGAAACAGAGAGCAATAGATCGGCCTGTTAGTTTTGCATGTTTTCATTGTCATGTCTTTTCTTTTCTTTTCCTTTTTGCTTATTTTCAAAAATGCACAAAGATTGCATTTAATTTGTATGCATTTTATACATACTTTATATGCTCTTATCTGCATTCTTCCATTAAAATACACATTTTTGCATGTTTTTTCAATGCACTTTTTTCACACCTTTGCAAAATGTACATTGTTGTGCAAGGTCCCCCCCCCCCCAGATTAATAGCTGCATTCTGATCTGCACATATGTTCAGAGCCAGGGAATTAGATTGGTTTGCTTTAAAATGCAAGCGGAATTAATTTCTCCTCCATCCCTAAAACAAACCACCTTTAAATCATTTATTTTGTTGATCTTGGTACAGAAACCCTGCCTAATGCCTGCATTGTTGTTATTGCCATGCAATAAAAAGATTAACTATATGTTTCTTCCATTAAATAAACCTATTATAGAAAGCTGGGTTCATTAACATAATTGCTGAGTCTGCAGGAAGACACCAAAGGTGTTTGCAGTGGTGGAAAAATGATTATTTCATCTCTCGACAGCTGCTCCTGGGATTTAATAGAGATTCTGGTTGTCTCACTGGTGACAGCTAAAGCCACATAAATCCCATTTGTTCAGCACAAGACATTTTAATAGCATTCTTGCAATTGTTTCTGAGCACCTCATATATATATATATATATATATATATATATATATATATATATATATGTGTGTGTGTGTGTGTGTGTGTGTGTGTGTGTGTGTGTGTGTTAGAATAAAACTTCCGGCATGTAGCTCTTGTCAACGAGAAAGATCGGTTGGAAGAGGAAACACAGTTGAAATGCAGGATTTCAAATGTGGCCCCAGAAATATTTAGTTTATTTGAAATATGAAATAAAAAATAATAGTAGGCATCTGGAAGGTTTAGTTCTGTAACAAGGCTCTGCTATCCTACATTGTGATTCCATTAAAAACAAGAACAACACAACGCCTTTCGTATCTAGCTGATATTATATGCAGTGCACATTGTGGACACCCAGAGGTAAGACGTACAGACGAACTAATTGCAAGGAAAAAGAATAAAGGAAATCAAATCTTGTTTAAATGGCTGTGGATTTTTTTTGTTTTGAAAACGGAATAAGAACAAACATTTGTATATGGGCATATGGGCATTGCACAACAAAGCTCATTGTTCTGGACGCAGCAATTTTAGCATAATCATCTGGGACATACGTTCTGCCAAAGCCATCAATCACGCCACATTTATGCTGCTGCCTCAATCTGCTCAGTTCCTGCTCCTTCTGTTGTTTGCTTTTTTAAAAAAAGAAATAGTCAGGGAGCAACGACTGCCCTCTCCCAAACAAAGTTCAGACTTGCTTTCAAGGGGCAAAACCCTTTTTTTTCCAGTTTATCGATGACTTGCCTGCAGAAAGCACAAACTAGCTAAACACCTGAAATAAGTGAGTGCTAAATGCCATGTGTTACACATGTATCTAGAAATATCTTCAGTCACGGCACATCCAAAGATCCTCGCAACAAGACAGGTTAGGCCAAGCATTGGTGATTGGCCCATGGTCACCAGTGAGTTTCATGGCTGAATGAGGACTTGAAACTGGTGCCTCATATCCTAGTCTGACTAGTCACCACCCCATATTCCCTCCAGACCTCCAGAGTATACTGAGGATAAATTAGACGAGACACAGAAAATGTGATAATGATATTTCTCCTTCCGTTCCTTAAAAATTAAACACAATGGCTGGAAGCTATAAATTTGATCAAAGCAATAGCGGGGAGAGGATCATTTCATGCTGTCATCTTGGACTATTTCCCCAGTCAAAATACATGTGGTTGCATGCACATATAAACCGCCTTCCTAGCCAAAAATTGGCTTGGGGCCCCTTTGCCAAGAGGTGTGACTTAGAGAAGCTGTAACTGACGTCACCCTCCCACCTTTCCATGTCACCCTCCCACAGGGAGCCACGGGGAGAAACTCTCTCATAGGTCACCACAAGATGAGGAGGGGGGTATAAGACCTATCTAAAGGTAAAGGACCCCTGACAGTTAAGTCCAGTCACAAACGACTCTGGGGTTGTGGCGCACATCTCGCTTTACTGGCTGAGGGAGCCGGCATTTATCTGCAGACAGCTTCTGGGTCATGTGGCCAGCATGACTAAGCCGCTTCTGGCAAAACCAGAGCAGCGCACAGAAATGCCATTTACCTTCCCGCCGGAGCGGTACCTATTTATCTAATCACACTTTGACATGCTTTCGAACTGCTAGGTTGGCAGGAGCAGGGACCGAACAATGGGAACTCACCCCGTTGTGGGGATTCAAACTGCCGACCTTCCGATCAGCAAGACCAAGGATCAGTGGTTTACACCACAGCGCCACCCGCGTCCCTAGAAGACCTATTTAGTTTAGTATAAGACCTATTTAGTTATTTATTTTTCATTCAATTTATATACCACCCTTTATCAAAAGATCTCAGGGCGGTGTACAACATTAGAAACACATTACAAAACATCAGTGATACTGCCATGCCAACTCTTGCCCTGTCTGCTGCAGTCAATAAAAATGTGGCCTGGTTTTGTTTTGTTTTTAACCCCAGTAGGCAGTGTCTTGCCTGCCTATGAGTCCTTATGAGTCACATAATGTGCTTTCCAGGGCAAATATCTGGAAACAGCTGGAAATAATTTCAATTTTAATAATACCTGGAAATACCTGGGAATGATTTCTGATTTCAAAATGGCACATATTGTCAAAGGGCTAAACATCACTACCAATGTCACTTGGACACACCCACACCTCTTTTGCAGTTTTCAAATTCAGAGTCTACTCTGTTTCAGTAAACAAACAGTCAAGTGATTACTCACAGATCTCCCACAAACATTCTAATTTGTCCTAAGACTGGCTTTAATCAACAGGACTTACGGATGTGAAAGTTGGTCTTAATTAAAGTTAATGCCTTCTGCTCTGCCAGCTGCTTTATTGTGTTTCCCCAAATTCCCCATTTCAGCAACCAAGCATGAGGTGAATCTCCCTCAAGTGATGGAGAGGGCATTGGATGGGGCGTGCCTGAAAGAAAATTTCCCCTTAATGTAATGACATAAGATAAACATGGTGGATCAGACCAATGGCCCATCTAGTCCAGCTTCTTGTTCTCAAGCAGATGTCTGTGTGAAGCCTGAAAACTGCACTTGAGAGTCCTTAAAATACTTAGAATCATAGAATCATGGTATTGTATAGTTGGAAGGCACCCCAAGGGTTATCTAGTCCAACTCTCTGCAATGCAGGAATCAACTAAAGGATCCATGACAGAGGGTCATCCAACCTCTGCTTAAAAACCTCCAAGGAAGGATAGTTCACAACCTCCCGCGGGAGACCGTTCCACTCCACTGCTACTCTTACTGTCAGAAATTTCTTCCTGATGTTTAGTTGGAATCTCATTTCTTGTACAGTGGTACCTCGGTTTAAGAACAGCACTGTTTACGACCTATTCAGTTTAGCAACTCCGCAAAACCAGAAGTAGTGTCCCAGTTTGCGAACTTTACCTCGGTCTAAGAATGGAATCCGAACGGTGGAAGGGCACCGGCGGCAGGAGGCCTCATTAGGGAAAGAGCGCCTCTGTTTAATAATGGTTTCGGTTTAAGAATGGACTTCCGGAATGGAATAAGTTCATAAACCGAGGTACCACTGTAATTTGAAATCATTGATTTGATTCCTACCCTCCAGAGCAGGAGAAAACATGTTTGTTCCATCTTCCATGTGGAAACCTTTGAGATATTTGAAGATCTCTATCATGTCTCCTCTCAGTCTCCTCTTTTCCAGACTAAAAATATCCAGCTTCTTCAACAATTCCTCATCAGGCTTGGTTTTAAATAATCCCTGATTGGTATCCACATCATCTCCTCTTAAAAGCTTTCTAGAAAGAAGCCTTCCTTTTCATACTTACATTTGCAACTATATTCTACGTCACCAACAATCTAGGAGAGCTCTCTCACACCTACCTAACTTTATTCTTATACATGTAGCAAACTGCAGATGCATAAAATTTGCATGTCAACAGTCTCTGGCCCTAAAAATACCTGCATTGTTTTGCCAACACTCCAGCTGCATGGACCACTGCATGATATATATGCTGTCCAGGGTGGGGGATGCCTACCCAAGAAAGTTGAAACATCACTTAAACTAGGTTTGACAAAATGTACATATTGAAGAATGTGCATCAAACAAATTTATGGGGAAGAAATGAGTTTGTTTATTTATTATTGGAATGCAAAATTCCAAGACAATGTTCGACTTTGTATATTATTCTCACTCTTATAATGTGACATTCTGCCTGAAATATAATAGCAGCCAGGGACACCTAAATTGCATAGCACTTCTTAAAGCATAATCAACATTTTGCACCTGGAACCACAAGATTAAAAAAATTATATATAGATGAAATACTGTATTTTTATTTCTTTCATGAGGATTTTGTTTTTGCAATATTTGGGGTTTTTTATAATTAAAAAATGGGTCAGACATGTGACTAAACTCAATCGTAATTGAATCCTTCCCATAATACAGATTTTTACAGAGGGTTCGTCTAGTTTCCTATGATGGAAAATCATAATTCAGATAGCAAGCTTTGGAGAGCTTTGGGAACAGACATACCATATCTGAAGCCATTGGCTTTTTGGATGCGTGATATTCAACAGGAAACATACAAAGGCATGACTGAAAGAAGCTCTTCCAATAAAATGCCACAGGCTGCTCTTTCAATTTTACATTGTCTCTCAGCGTGCTGCCCGAAGTGCAACTTTTAGATACTGTATGCTATTGCTAATCTTTGTTGAGCCAATCATTTATTTATTTTTAAAGGAAGTATGAAATTATCAGCTGATGGAGGTGAAAAATCAAAACTGATAATGATTTTATTATTTATATTGATACCAAGAATTGCTCATATATTCATGCACTTTTCATCTAATGAAGTTACCCTGCAGCTAAACATGCACCCCCTCAGCTGGTAGAAAGGACCATAATGTCTTTGAAAAAGAACGGAGCTATGCTAACTTAAGTACCCAAAGGACTGGAAAGGAATAGAATTTGCTTTCTTAAACCTTCAGATCTCTACAGCCCAAGGGGTGCAATTTTGTGTGCATATATATATTGAAGGTAAAAGTGATCCATTATAGTAGAGGGACTGTTGCATTTTATTAAATCCATGAAAGCCAAGAAATTAAGTTGTGATTCTGTAGCGAGTGACCGCAATTAAATTATCTTTCCTTTATGAGATCGTCATGGTTCTTACTGTATAAATATGCAGCAGCCCTATTTCTGAGAGAGAAATGTGGAGAGGATTTACACAAAGAGGTGTAATATGGAAGAGACTGCACGTTCTCTTCAAAGTCTCACATATGGCTCCATATATTTACTGCAAATTGCTAGTGGTGGAACAATCCTAAGTGGGCTCAAAGAGGAATAGACCGCTGAATCCACCAGCTAGTGCTGACAAGGGTTAGCACACTTTAGATCAGTAGCTTCTTGCTTCTAAAACTCACTCGAAGCAACTCCATAAATTATAGCTTGTCTGTCCTCACCAACTCCTCCAGGCAGTGTGTTCTTGGAGTCTCCACACTCCCATGTTCTAGGTCAGTGAAACCTCCAACGAGACAATCATCCAGCTTTTCACCTCCCACCCTTCCTATCATTAATAAAGACACACATATACAATTAATTTTAAAGGGAGTTAACCAATTAGCAAAGCAATGCTTCAGCGTTTCTGTGACCTTAATTGGAGTCACAAGATTTTGCAGCTGTTACATTACATTACACCACACAGGTTTTCTTGTCCACAGTACAATTTATTCTTTGTAAATTACATTGCGTGGACAGGCGGAGTCCCCCAAACCCACAGGCGACCCCCCCGAGCGGAATAAATACACGAGACAACGTGCTATGGGATTCAAATTGGCTACAACTTTATTCAAATTCAGATGTAGGGAGACCTTGGCTTCAGGCATTGGGCGTTATCCTTCCCAGTCCCCAGCCGGGGTTCTGGGAGGCTTCGGGGTCATCCACATGTATGGGGGTTGAGGCGGGCTCTGAAGAACATATGTTCAAGCCGAGAGAGCCCACCCCCTGTTCGCCGCCGCTGGTAGGGGGAAGTGATGACACCTATTGGCATGGTCAAGGCTTCCCCCAATACCCCGATCTTGTTGCTGCAAAGGGGGTGAGGTCTCCGCCTCACGCCCCTCCCTCTAGGAAAATCGCCAAAGAATTCCGCCCAAGGCCTGATACCGCCAAGTTGTGACATATTGCTACGGGAAAGGCAAAACCTGCCAATGCAGGGAAATTCCTTTCCGACCCTTCAACAGCGGCCTTGACGTAGCAGCGCCTGAGAACCTGTAGAGAAAAGGTTAACCTGCAAAAGAACATGAATGAAGGGTGTGGAGGGTGGGAGAAGCTCTGGAACCAACTGGTGCTTGGAGGTAAGATTCAAATGCTATTGTCCAAGCCAGTTTGTCCCTCCCCTTACCTGGCCATCCCCTGGCAACACCTCCCTAGGCAGGATTGGATGCCAGGCTTGGGTAGGCGGAGACCCCTGGCATCCTACCTGGGAAGGCGGTGCCAGAACTGAACTTCCAGGGAGCCGCCCTCTGGGATAAGGGGGCTGGGCGCGTCCATGCAAAAAGCGCCCCCCATTTATGTGTGGAGCGGTCATTTTCGTACAAATACTAACAGAGGTCAGGTCGTCCTTCTCTACTGTTTCTATTGGTGACCATAGACTTGGAATTTCTACTGAAGAAAAGATCAGAATTCCATGTAATATTTGCTACACAATGTTTATAGTCAGCACGCAAATAGGAGGAACTTGGTACTGTAGTCTGCTTCTGTTTGTAAAATATTGCTAATGCTAAGTAGCCTTCCATAATGACTCAATACAACGAACTGTAACAATGAAAGAATGCTCATGATGGACTCCGAAAGCAACCCTGTCTTTGGCTGAACAGAATTAATCTGCTTTGTTCAGTGACAGTTTTGTGACGGAAATAAATTGCATACGATGTGCAGTCATAAGGTCACATATAATAAAGCAGTTGCCACTGAGCACCCAAAGCAAAACTTTACGGAGTCTCCAAAATATATATAAAAAAAAGAAAAGGGGAAAAATGAAGAGGAATTACAAATTATTGCCTAGGCAACTCACTTTTAGAAATTGTTAACACATGTCCTTGGACAGCCATGCACCTGTTCATGTCACTGATGTCAATTCCAAGATCTTGGGCAGAGAGTTGCAGCTCACCACAGGGGTGTTGTTTTGCTCACCTATTCTGGAAGTGGGTGGAGGAGTCATAACAGAGCACGGACTCCAATGAGCATGCAAAATCAAGGACTGATTTTATTATGGAGTTGGAAAGTGATTAATGGGTACAGACAGAAATGCAAAAGTTATTTAGGCACAACATTTCCTGGACGATAGCTTAACTTAGAGAAATGGAGAGAGTGTGAGAGAGAAGTGGGGGAAGAGAGACAGGCAGTCCTAGAGACAGACAAGAGGGACAGAAATAGATGGGAAATTGCACGTCTCCAAATGCCATGATGATATTATTATTTAAAAAAAAAATGTTTACGAAAAGCACATATTGGGGAAACATGCAAAACAAGAGAATGTATATTGCTGAAAGTAAAGTACAAAAATGCACTATATGAGGAGAAATTGCTTGCAAAAATGGACACAGAAATGTGTGTGCAAGAAGGTTCTGTGAGCACACCTAGAGTAGAATAACCTAACATAAAATTGAGCATGTGAATGGATGGTTGGTTGACCAATAGAGCAGTACACATGGAGAACACAGCTCCAGGACTCCCCCACTCCCACCCTGAGCAGGAGAAATGATACCATCTTCCATAGGTATGGGAATAGGGTGATACTGAGAAGCCAGAGAATGAGGAAAATTACCAAGAGGAGGCCAAATACTTCCTTTCTTTTCTTTGATGGAGTTCCTACTTTATCCAAGCAGTTTTAAAATGGTAGCACTTCTCTGCAGGACTGTTTTCATTTCTCATTAAAAGCTACATTTTCAGTTCAACCTGTCAAAGACTTTTTGTAAAACCTCAATGTGTTTTAAAATGCATGTTACAAATGTCTATTGTTTTATTATCAGTTGATCCTAAGCCAGGGGTGTCCAAACTTTTTTTCAAAGAGGGCCAGATTTGATGCAGTGAACATGCGTGAGGGCTGACCAAAGTTGTTTTTATAGGGTTGAAGTTGTTGAGCTTTTTTAAAATAAAAAAAAATTACCCCAAAGCTGTTAACCTTTTTTTAGAATAGAAGCTGTTGACCTTCTTTTAGGATTTTACCCCAGGAAATAAACTGCAGCAGGGGCTGGATTAAACTGACCAGTGGGCCGGACTTTGGACATGCCTATCCTAAGCAATCAGGTTTTGCGCCATATAATGCTGCTATTTGGAGAGTGTATGTACAGTGGTACCTCGGTTTATGAACACAATTGGTTCTGGAAGTCTGTTCATAAACTGAAGCGTTCAGAAACTGAAGCGAACTTTCCCATTGAAAGTAATGGAAAGTGGATTAATCTGTTCCAGACAGTCTGTGGAGTACTTAAACTGAAGTGTTCATAAACTGAAGCGAACTTTCCCATTGAAAGTAATGGAAAGTGGATTAATCCGTTCCAGACGGGTCTGCGGAGTACTTAAACTGAAGCGTTCATAAACTGAAGCATGGGTGTAATTGGTTCCGGAAGTCTGTTCATAAACTGAAGCGTTCATAAACTGAAGCGAACTTTCCCATTGAAAGTAATGGAAAATGAATTAATCCGTTCCAGATGGGTCCGTGGCGTTCATAAACCGAAAATTCATAAACCGAGGTGTTCATAAACCGAGGTTCCACTGTATTTATATGTATATCAGTACAGCTGTCTGACTCTCCTTCAGGACATGGCTATGGGGCCATGACCGTGAACTCTTGAACTCCAGAGTTTAATATTACACCACTGTTAATCAGCAATGACAATTAGCACTGTCCTCAACATTTCTGTACTGTTCTAGGAACTCTATAATGGCTCTTTAATGCATCCCTTTCTATGAATGTCTGTTCGGCTCATTGAAGTGAATGGGGGAGCCCATGGAACAAGGGAATTCCCTGAATTCACCTGAGAGTCCAAGGCGGCAAAGAATAGCTGGATCAAAGCAATTACATGGAAGAGAAAATCCCACTGATTTCAACACAATGGCCAACTAAATGTTTTTAACATCACAGCCCTAGTCCCCTATTTTTTGTGGCTTCATGTAGAGCAGGAGGAGGGGAAACTTCCCCTCTTACAGTGGAAGAGCACCAATCTTTGGAGCACTACTCTAGAGAATAGAACATCACAGTTCTATTTTAACTTTTTATTTTAGATCTCCCAATCCTACAAAGAAACCCAAACCTTTCTTGGGTGCTTAGAAGCCAGGACAATGACAAGAATAACGTGACATATTTTTCCCCTTCTGTACAGTGTCTTTTTTAAAAAAAAAAAGAGGGGAAAGCTCAAACTGTGTTCTCAAGTTCAGGGACTGCCATGAAGGGAGTGGAGTTAGAAATATCTCATGTATACAAAAACTGGCTAAGTTTTGAAGGAACTTTGTTTCTGCTGCAGCCTGGAGTGGAGAACTTCCTGAACTATACAGAAAATGGATCAATAGTAGAGTCTGGGCAGCATACTGCTATAGGATTGGATGTGATGGTGAGTTGAATATCATAGTTCTGTCCCCTCCAAGCTTATTTCTGTAGCATGTGATTCTGTAGAAGAAACACTGTCAAAATGGTGAATCCAGTCTTTGACCCCCAAAAAGGTTTGGTATAGAGGCAGAGGAGTCGTGATAAATTGCTACATTCAAAACTCCTCCCCCTAATTTTTGGGGAAATAACCTGACTTTGGTGTGCCTGACCTCTCTTATTAGCAGCCTGTGGAGAGGCACTGGGAAAGGTGTCAGCAGAAGCTTAAACAAAGCTCTTTGTGGAATACAGAAACAGCTCTGTTTCGCCTTGAGAGCATGTTTTGAGGGGAAGATCTAAGAAACAAGTCTTCCGACATGAAAATTGCACTGTCTCTCATAATTATACACATATTATTTGTGCAGCAGGAAATAGTGTTGGTGATTTATTTCTTAATACGGATCACACGTTGTACTTGACTTTAAAAAAAAAAATAGAGAGAGGTTTAATTCTGAACGTTCTGGGTTTTTTTCCAGTCAACAGTGTCTGACGGTTGGCCTGTGTGTGTGTGTGTGTGAGAGAGAGAGAGAGAGATGAGATATCATTTTTAGAAGCTTTGAAGAAGCAGGGAAAAATAATTTCTGAATAGGATTGCTTTGGCAGCATTAACGAATGTGACATTCCTGGCTGATGTTTACTAAGTAGCAGGCTGGGCAGCAAACATCCAATTACTAAAATGCCAAAGTTTGATTGGAAAATGATTTGGTGGCCTTGCCATATTGGAGTTGCTAAAAGTGGGTAGAACTGGGTTTAAAAATCACCATCATAATAACAAGCTCTTTGCCAAACATCTCTGTTTCCGCTTGCATAATTTATCTCTCTATCTCCAGATCCAGGGAGAGGGGAGAATCTTCACAGGAAAAAAATAATGTGTGGCTTCCTCTATTCTCCAGAGACATGATGAGTGGTACCAGATTTCAGGAGGATTTCAAAATGTAATGTCTAATTTTAATATTTCGCCTTATTATTTATAGGTTGTTTTCCACTTCTTGTAGTTTGAGAGTTACCCTATTCCCCCATAATGATTACAGCACGATATGGAATATCAGGTAAGCTTGGAGGTGGGCTAGGAGCCCACAGGATACATTTTGCTGTTTTGCTCAGGGTCATGCTGAAATTTTGAAGGTATTGTTAGGAAACTCTGTTCCTCAGTTCAGGTTAACTGGTGAAGCGAGAAAATGTTGACTATTTTCATTCCTGTGCCAGAATTCAGAGTAGGGTTTCTTGAAGTATCACATTATTGTTGTTGTTGTTGTTGTTGTTGTTGTTGTTGTTATTGTTATTATTGTTATTATTGGGTTGGTTGGTTGGTTGGTTGTATCTCCATTGGAAGGCATCAAAGGATGCCTGAACATGCATGTTCCAGCTTTGCCATTGGTCGTACTGGGAAGGGAAGGGGAGTGAAGGGACCAATGTCTCAATGGACAATGAGAATGGAAAGTAATTTTTCTTATCATTTCACTGTGGGTACTACTGGGAAGGAAGGAAGAAAAAACCCATCATTTCAGTATGATGCTGTAGTGGTAACACCTTTAACCTGCCGGGAGTCATTAAGGAAGATCATATGAGATGTCTTCATGACACCATCCTTCAGAGGGATTGGCACGGGATCCAAACATGCTTTTGTGGTGTTGTGGTGGAAACCGTACTATGGCAATGATATTACATTCTGGCATAAGAAACCAGCCATAGTAGCCAACTCCCAGGGGCCAAGGTCCCTTCGGCCCACCCAATAAAATATTTGACGAGGCTGTGCCCCCCCCCAAAAAAAAACATTCATGGGCATTGCCATTCAAATGGTGTGTGCATGCCACATGATGTGATTGATAAAGCTAAAAAAGCCAATGCAATTCTGGGCTGCATCAATAGGAGTATAGCATCTAGATCAAGGGAAGTAATAGTACCACTGTATTCTGCTCTGGTCAGACCTCACCTGGAGTACTGTGTCCAGTTCTGGGCACCACAGTTCAAGAAGGACACTGACAAGCTGGAACGTGTCCAGAAGAGGGCAACCAAAATGGTCAAAGGCCTGGAAACGATGCCTTATGAGGAACGGCTTAGGGAGCTGGGTATGTTTAGCCTGGAGAAGAGAAGGTTAAGGGGTGATATGATAGCCATGTTCAAATATATAAAAGGATGTCATATAGAGAAGGGAGAAAGGTTGTTTTCTGCTGCTTCAGAGAAGTGGACACGGAGCAATGGATTCAAACTACAAGAAAGAAGATTCCACCTAAACATTAGGAAGAACTTCCTGACAGTAAGAGCTGTTCGGCAGTGGAATTTGCTACCAAGGAGTGTGGTGGAGTCTCCTTCTTTGGAGGTCTTTAAGCAGAGGCTTGACAGCCATATGTCAAGAATGCTTTGATGGTGTTTCCTGCTTGGCAGGGGGTTGGACTGGATGGCCCTTGTGGTCTCTTCCAACTCTATGATTCTATTAATGCGGGAAGGGACTTATCTGGGCATCCCCAGTAATCTGTTCAAGTTAGCACCCCTGAAAGGAGCATATATTGTATATCTGAATTAGTTGGGTGGGATCTTTTTGATTTGTTTCACATTCTCCCTCAAGAGCCATTGTGGTGCAAATGCAATGGAAGATTGGGATTAAAATCATTGCAATAAATAAGCAAATGAATAAAATGTATGCTAGTTTGCTGCAAAATAGAAATCACTTCTCAAATCCTACAGTGCAGAATTTAAATCCAAAAGGAAAGATATGCATACCCGAAGAAGTCACAGCCATAATAACATTCAGCTCAATAGGCTTAATTATGCCACATGAGGTGATTTATAATTATAATTAATTTTAAAAGCACATGTTTAATTATCTTTCTATTTGGTCAATGGAGCAGAAACTGTCTTAACTCGGACTGGATCTAGCCCTTGCTCACTGTTGCATGTCACTTACCCCCCCCCCCTTAAAAGCACACACACACAGGTAATTTAATAAAATCCTAGTTCAAAAACGTACACATTTCCTTCATATTCCTACCTTAGCAACACCATTCATAGCTGCAGCTGATCCCTGCCCTGATTTCTCTGGGTCACAGAGTTCCTCTCGCCTCATTTTTGTAGGTATATGAATTCTTGTTATCAGCCACAGACTTTAAACTATTTTGCCAGCTTCTAATGGGCTGAAATGGCCAGCAGTTGCACTAGCTTATTTTGTCACATAATGCCTTTGCCCATGTGTTTGCACATCAAGCCCCCAAACCCACCCCATGGAAATAAAGACACAGTGGAGACAGAATTTAGTTAAAAGATTGATGGGCAAATTTAGGCCACAGCTTTATTGAATACACAAGTGTGACTGGTATTGGCATTGGCTTATAACTGGCTCCTTTCTACCCTGCAGGGAGCCTGCAAAGGGTAAACTAACCATAGCTGCCAAGTTATCCCCTTTTTTAAGGGATTTTCCCTTATGCTGAATAGGCTTCCTCGCGAGAAAAGGGAAAACTTGGCAGCTATGAAACTAACAACAGGGGGAGGTCCATCAACGTCTATTGACTGGTGCTCACCCCTGGGGTTCCCGGGGCTCCTGGCATGGTCCTAGCCCCTCCCTGGGCTTTGGACAAGATCCAGACCCCCAGATTCCTTTAACAGAATACCCTATCAAAATGGAGGGGCAGGTGATGGCCGCACCTCCCCTCCCCACATTCCCCTAAAGTCAATGCCTAACCGCCACAGGAGCCCTGCGCTCGCCACCAATACAACCACACCTGCAGCCATTCCTTCAAGCCATGTGCAATCTCTGCCAGCCATACGTCATTCCCAGAGTCAGAGAGATGAATGCCATCAACAACATGCTAGTACTGAACATTACCCCTTTAAGTGCCTCCTAAACTCAGCCCTACCCATCTTCTTAAAATGCCATACCATTGCCTGCAAAAGTTTGACCGGGCATGCTTAAATTAAGTAGCTGCCTTCCACAAATGTCACAAGGCAAATGTACAAAGTATCAAAAAACAACAACTAAAACATAGTTGCAAAATAGTTAAGAAAAGAATATGACGGGTTTTTTGTTTAAAAGAAAACCCTTCATACCTTTAAAACATTTATTTTCTTAGCTTACTATTTAAAGGGCATTTATGATGCAAAACTATAATATGAATAAATAAATTACTCTGGCAGCATAAAGGATATTAAAAAATCAGGGTACGTTATTTGATCCACTCCTTGAATGTTAAACACTTAGCAGGGATGAACAAAACAACAACTTGTCATTTGAGTTCTTTGGAAGTCTCCTGACATTGTTTTCTTTAATGTATAAAAAGAATTGTA
The DNA here is from genome assembly GCF_963506605.1 of Zootoca vivipara. NCBI lineage: Eukaryota > Metazoa > Chordata > Lepidosauria > Squamata > Lacertidae > Zootoca > Zootoca vivipara. Next base: position 16,716,486 of record NC_083279.1, read on the forward strand.
GGAACCGTCAACAGAGGACAGTTAGCTGTATGACTGCTCTATACAGCTTTCAGGTTTTCCTATATACATAAGAATGGGAAATGCTGTTACACTCTGCCATGCCAACTGTGGAAAGAGCAAAAGCAAGCCAGTCAAGGCAAGCTGTTTAATTGGGGGGGGGGGGGTGGAGTGGAAGCAAAGTGCCACTAAGTGTTCCTGAAGTATGGTAATGGAAGGGTGAGGAGCCCCTTCATCCAGCAGTTGAGCAACTCACTGGGCAAAGCACACCCATCTGTTAAACTTGCCTGCAGTGGGGAGAAGGGAGAGGCACTGCAAAGAGCAGTTTAGTAAGCTGCTCTGTGAAGCCCTCCCCCCCAGGTTCTGTTAAACCTTGCTTCAGGTGGGGTTTGCGAACTGCGGGTTGGGTGAGAGCTTGCATCCAGCCCCCTTTCTTCAACCCTCCACCAAGTTCTGAAAGCCTCGTGATTTGCACTAGGATTCCAAAAAATGAGGCTTCAAAGTGATCGCTCGTAGCCAAGTAAGATTGTCTTCCATAAACATGGTTTTAACAGTGAGTCTGTAAGTGACTGTGGAGGCCAATTCTGGATCCACACGTCATTCCACAGTGGGGACATAGGTTTTCAGGAAGGAGTTGATCATGGTGAGGGTTTGCCAAATGTGCCTTCCTCTTAGCACATTTCTCTCTGTTGTCCTGATTTTGAGCGTCTTCAAAGCCCATGACACCTTTGGTAAAGACTATTCTCCAATTGGAGCGCTCACAGGCTAGTGTTTCCCAGTTGTCAGTGTTTATACTACCCTTTTTTTAAAAAATTGCCTTGAGAACGTCTTTAAACCTCTTTTGTTGTCCAGTGGTATTTTGTTGTTCACTTTCCATTCTTGAGTTGGCAATGGGAGGAACTGTGGGGTTTGGGTGAAATGCAGTTGGCATGGGGTTGTTGGTCATGTTAGTGAGTGGAGTGAACAGGGGCAGTGCTCCCAATTAAAAACAGAACATAAGAAAAGCTTACTGGATCAGGCCAATCGCCAATCTTACCCAGCATCCTGTTCTCACAGTGGTCAATCATGAGCAGCTTGCATGCAGAATTTGACCACAAGAGCACTCTTCCCTCCTATGGTTTCAGCAACTAGTATTGAGGCACCAAGATACAGTATGCCAAATAATTTTGGACTGTCCTCTCTTCAACACTCTTTGGAGAGACCTACTGGTGACTCCTTTGAAGCTCAAAGCATCTATTTCCAAAACATCTGTAATCCAATATCTGCTGAGGGATGATGTTCAGGAAACTACTGACATTGTTTCAGGATATTTAGATAGCTGAGATTTTTAAAGTCAGATTTAAAACTACTTAATTTGTTTCATGGTGGATACTGAGTCTTTTATATGTTTTATGTGTTTAATATGTCTAGATTACCAATGTTTTGTGGATTCTTTTATGATTTTATTGTCAAACCCATGCCAGTAAAGGCTGAATGAATGAACTAGTATTCAGAAACATACCACCTCTAACCTTGGAGGCTGTTCTACTCCGAGCACCAATTGCTGGAGACATCCATTGGGAATGAACTAAGCTCCTGCTTGTGACCTTTCCAGGGGCAGTCAGGTGGTCACTGTGAGCAATAACCATCTGGGAATAGATTAGGTGAGGAGAACCTATGGCCTCCCCTCTCAATGTTTCTGGACAACAACTCCCATAATTCCCAGCCAATTGGGCCAATTGTCAGGGATGATGGGAATGTTAGTGTAACAGCATCTGGGAGTGCAGAGGTTTCCCACTTCTGAACTTGATGGATCCAGCAGGGCACATTTTATGTACTTGAATGATTAAGATAAATAACATATTTCAAGTAGGTATCAATTTGGATGTGCAAAAAGACAAGATAATCTCTTCTTGTGTTTTTTTTTCTCTTTCTCATTGTTATCTGTCCACTATGGGGTAATTAGATCAGGAACTAATTGTAACAGAGACTAATTAATTTCAGCAATTGTTATTTATATGAAACCATGAAACCATCGTCTTTTCCTGACAAATTCCGTCAGATGTGCAAAAGGAAGTGCTTGACATTTTGCTACTAAAAGTTAATTGCTCTCCATCTCCAATTTGAGTGACCCATAATAAGAACTGAATTGCTTAATACACTATTTGGAAGAAAAGTAGGTGTGTGGGAGAGATAGGATGAGAGGGAGAGAGAGAGGGAGAGGGAGGGAGGGAGAGAGAGAGAGAGAGAGAGAGAGAGAGAGAGAGAGAGAGAGAGAGAGAGAGAGAGAATGGGGGGGAACCATTTAACTGAAAGTATGGATTGCTTCATTAGGCAAATGTGTTGCCACCAAATAGTTCAGAAAAAGGGATCAGGGCTGGAATAAATTTGGAATCAGAATCTTTGAAATATGAAGAATATATGAAGACACATGAACGTATTTGCAATCAAGTTGCCAGACCTTTAACATTTTTTTGGCATTGGCATACTAACCTGAAAAATGAAATTTTGTGGGCAAAGCATATCTTTCAAGTTGGCAGGTGAATGCAGAATTGATATTACAATGCAGGTGCTTAAAACCTGTAGTTATGCATATGATATAGGCAATCAGTACAAAGTTGTCTAGGGCCCCTTTTTTCTACTTCTACCTGACTATATGTAATGCATATACAGAACTCTAGAAAATCAAAGGTTCCTCATTAACACGAAAATAGGGAACCTGCAACAGAGCTTTGGATTGGAAAAACTTTACTGGAGAAGAATTTCAAAGAAACATACACTGAGTTTTGGTCCTTCTAGCCAACACTGACTCTCCTTATTTTTCCAGCTCTACTTATGGATACCAGAGTTGAACCTGGGACTATTTTTAATGCAAAATATGTGTTACACCACTGAGCTATGGGTCTTCCCTAATTATATGCCAAAGATCTTAGGATCAGTGTTTACACAAGGCCTGATTTACAGATGTGATAGGTCAGCTGGAGAAACTGTTAAGTTTTTATGTTTTCCCCACCATGAGCATTAATGTGAAATCAGATATTGACTTCCGGGGAGGAATCATGGCAAATTAGATGTCTCCTGTCAACACTCCATTGACAAAGATAATTACTGTATGCGGTAATTAATGATAGCCAAGCCATGAATCTTGGTTATCACATTATCTCTGGAGGAACAGAGATAACAGGGATTGACAGGGAGAAAATGGCCGCTTCCTTGCTGAGGGACCAAGAAACATTCAAGGGACCTGGACAGGGTGAGTGACTGAGATGGAAAAAATGCAATCTTGTCCAAACACTACATAATAGCCCTAGGGGTCAATCCTTAGGCTAAATCTCCCTTTATTCAAAAAAGGAGGCTGCCACTGAAGCCTTGAACGTTTTCAGTTACAGCTCTCACTTTTTGAGTGGAAGGAAAAATAAATGTACTTCAGATGCCTGAGCCTGAAGACAGGAAAACAATGCCTAGCAGAAGGAGAAACAGCTGGATACCACTTTGGAGTGAGCATTTTGAATAACTTTTGTATATACAACTGACAGGTGGAGAATTGGAAGTGCTTATTTATTTATTTATTTATTTATTTATTTATTTTTCCTGATCATCATTTTTTTTATTCCTTCTGTTATTTCTTTCTGTTATCTTTTCTTCCCCATTTTTGCTTTGCTTCTGATTCTGGTTGTTGTTGTTGTTTTATGTCCTCTGCTCTGTGTCAGTGAGGTGGTTGGTGAAGGACTCTGTGTGAGAAGCAGGGAAGGGAAGATCTAGGCTGGGAGCATGGGAGAAGAAAGGGAAGCTTCCTGCTGAGAGCAGAGAGGGTCCACCTCTTCCTGTGTGAGACAAGAGTTAAGATCTATGCACCTGTGAGATCTCTCTCTCTCTCTCTCTCTCTCTCTCTCTTAAGATCTACCTGTGAGAGATCTTTTTTCTCTTTGTTTTTGTTTAGATTAGATTGCTTTTTATTGTAATATATTATTAAAGGTCTTAATAAAATCTTACCTTTAAAAAGGTAGAAGAAACTCCAGACACACGCAAAAAATGTGAAATGGGATATCATGCATGCAGATGGGAATTTTCCTTCCTTCCTTCCTTCCTTCCTTCCTTCCTTCCTTCCTTCCTTCCTTCCTTCCTTCTTTTCCCACCCCCACCCAAATAATTACCATTGACTGTCACCAAAGATGAAGAACCTGTTGGCACACCCTAGTCTATTCAGATGTTTGGAGACTTTTTGGAGTCTTCACCCAAGTAAATTTCCCTTCAGCCCTGCTGTAGGGAAGAACATATAAATGAGAGGAGTGCAGAGGACACATATCTTAATACAAATAATTAGTGAGAAATAACTAGTGCTGTGCCAAAATCTGTCCTTCAGTTTCTTGAAAATGTTCTTCCTCTGTTGTTGTTGTTGTTGCTGCTGTTGTAAAAAAGCTTATTTTTTTCTCCCTAACTCATTCTCAGAACACTTACGGTAGGAATTTCTTTAGAACAACACTGGGTGCATGCAGGATTTTGAGCTTACTTTATTTTTTGTGAAGTGACTGAAGGTGGTGTGTGCACATCCCCCCCCTCTCCTTTCCTTTCAACCTTGCTGAGTGCTCTGAAACCTTTTCTGCTCCTCACACATCCTTCAAGCTGGGGGGGGGGAGCCCATGAGAGGATTTAACACATCATGTCTTCCCTAGGGTTTGAACTGAAGTGCAGTCACCTGAGAAGGTGGCAAAATGCAGAACACCAGAGAGCTGATTTGCAGACTGATACCATTGTGGCATAAAATTAGCCAGCATGAGAATGGATTTGCGTGTGGAGGTCCCCAAAACCACCCCTCAAATAACACACACCATGGACAGAAATTTTGTTTAATGGTTTTTGGCATGAATTTGGCCACAACTTTTATTGAAATACAAATATCAAACAAGTGAGTGGTTGCGTAGGCATTGGTTCTCCAACTGTCACCTAAGGACAGAAATAAACTCGCCTTGTCAACAAGGAGAAACCCTACAGGGAGAGACAGGGAGTTGGGTCCAATAGGCTCTCCCCTCTCCCCTCAGGCTCCCAGGGGCTCATGTGTGTTGCTGGTCCCCTACTGGGGTTATGGACACTGCATAGAGACCCTGTATTCCTGACCGGAATCTCCCCTAACTCAGGCATTAACACAAGGGGCCAATACAGTCAACAGACCCCATATACAACCAATAACCAATGCCTAACCGCCAACCTTACAAGTTGTGACTATATGCTATGCAGTCGGCAAAAACCAGATGGCACCAGCCAATCAGCCAAGTGGAAAAATTCCTACCAGGCCCCTGAATACAGGCGACCCCATGAGAGGCACAGCAATGTCAACACAGAGGCTAAAAACAGCGGAGGGAGGGTGGGGATCCAAAAACGCAGCCAAAGAGAAAGAGAAACCTCTCTCTTTGGCTTTTATACCAAGGGGGCTGACCCTTCAAATTGCAACATCCAAATCTGCCCAGCAACAGCTGAGGACCTATTCCACAGTGACCACTCATGCCCCCACCTTTGCAACTCAGGAGTGGTTTGGTAAGCCCCCACCGCAAATCATGATCACCATGATGGTGAACCCGCATTGCAGTGCGGATATTAAGTGTGTCTGCATTATTATTATTATCATTATTATTATTATTATTATTATTATTATTATTATTATTATTAACTCATCTGACTGGGTTGCCCTGGCCACTCTGGCTGACTTCCAACATATATAAAAACATAATGAAGCATTACACATTAGAAGGCTTCCCTATGCAGGGCTTCTTCAGATGTCTTCTAAAGGTTATATAGTTACTCATCTCCTTGACATCTGATGATAAATGGTAACAAAGACCATTCCTCAAGCTACCTCTTTTTGTTCCAAGGTTATTTCTACTGATATGCTTCTAGATGGACAGATAGATGATAGATAGATGATAGATGGATAGATAGATGATGATGATGATGATGATGATGATTATATCCTTTATATCTTGCCCATCTGGCTGGGTTTCCCCCGCCACTCTGGGCGGCTTCCAACAAGTAACAAGTAACATAATACAAGAAAAATATTTGGAAAATAAAGTAATCACTATGACGTTATGCCACATTGGTAAGTGTCATTATACAACAGACGGAACAGGTACAAATGTTTTTTTTCAAAACTGGATGAGGAGGTGGACTTGGCCCCAGGATTAAAAACCCAAGGGGCGGCAGACTGGAGTGAAGCCTGCAAGCTCTGTCCGATCTGCTCTGGGGCGGGGCAGGCACTGCAGCCCACCTGCCATTGGCCAAATGGGCAGGCAAGTTGTGATCCACTTCCTGGGCTTGGGTGTAGCTGGAAAGTGTTCACCCAAGTTCGGGGAAAAACCCTCGCCTCCAGCATGACTGCTAGATCGGGGGGGGGGGCATTGTTGCTGTCCCACAGCGGCACCTGACTAGGAATCATTACACAACAGATGAAAAACGCATGAACGGTTTTTCAAATTTCCCCTTTCTTCTCTTCTTTATGCTTCCACCGTCCTCTTATTTTTATGCAAGGCCACCCCAAATTCACCCAAGGCTACTACCACCCTCCTGGATCAATCCAGCACCCTACAGCAGGCAATATCGCCCACTTTGGGAAACACTGCCCAGTGCTTGAAACTCAGTTGGATTCACTCCTTCGTAAGTAGGTATAGGAACATAGCTTAGGGCTAGCCATGTTACCTTGCCAATGATAATGGTTATTCATCAGAACATTTTCCTACCACCCAGGCCTAGAAAATAGAGCATCATCACTATATCTGAAGGCAGCCCTGTTTAGGGAAGTTTTTAATGTTTGATGTTTGATTGTGTTTTTAATATTCTGTTGGGAGCAGCCCAGAGTGGCTGGAAAAACCCAGCCAGATGGGTGGGGTATAAATAATGACAACAACAACAACAACAACATCTCTACCTATTGTCAACCTGCACATTATCAGTGCAGTACATGTTGTTTTAGGAGTTTAGTACAGTTATACCTCATGTTACGTTCACTTCATATTACATTTTTCAGGTTGCGTCCCGTGGTGACCCACAAGTACCGGAAAGGGTTACTTCCGGGTTTTGCCACTCGCACATGTGCAGTAGCACTAAATCGTGCTTTGCGCACAAGAGCCAGATCACGCCGTGCACCTGCACAGATACGGCACTTCAGGTTGCGGGCATTTCATGTTGCGAACGGGCCTCCGGAACGGATCCCGTTTGCAACCAGAGGTACCACTGTAGTACCATGTAACTTACTACATCACTGTGCATTTAAAATCTCATGTATCTTTGAGACACATGGCATAGCTAGTTGCAGAACTAAAGTGTCACCACAACAGACACATTGTTCCCTTCTTTTAAAGTACCAAACTTGTTTTGCTTTCGCAAGATGTGGGGAGGGAGGGGAGAGGAAGGGAGAAAGCAGCAAATGGCTGCTAATGCTCCAATTTTACATTCACACTTGTGCTTCAAATTATTGGCTAATGTGCTTCTCTTATTCTTTGAAGGTAGCTTCTCTGCTAGAGATCATTTTCTGGGTATGATAAATTATTTGCCACTGGAGTATACTGTGAAGGGGAGAGAAATTGGGAGTGGGGAGGAAGGAGGGAGTTTTCAAGCACCTCAAGGACTTCTTTCTCTAGTAGCAATGAGATCAACCCAATTTTCTTGGAGAGGAAAGGAGGCAACACACACACCCCATGAGAATGCAAAGTAATCACAAAGCAATTAAAACATATAATGTATAATGGATGACCTCAAAGACAATGGCAACATAAAGTTAGAGTGGAATTTCTTGAGCAAATTTAAAAAAGGCACCAATGAAAGGTTTCGGGTCGAATTAGCCGAATCGTTAAGTAGAGTATTATTGTTTGCTGACATTCAGGTTAGTCACATGACCAGTTGACTGGATTCAGCTGAGGACACCTACCCAGTGCAGGCACTATGCATTTGCATGAAGAGATTAATTTTCTCGTGAAGCATGCACTTTGTGCCCACCAGACACAATGAATATCAAAACTGCTAAACTGTATTGTCAGTCTAGCACATTGAGACCATGTGTTCATTGTACGTACATTTATTATCAAAATCCAGTGTGAACAGCAGAAGGCAGGACCTTAAGCACCGCGAATGGAATGTAGAGGCTTCGACAAATCCAAATGGTATCTAGGTAGAAAATGCCATTCTGCCACTGATGCATCTTTTCAGCCTCCAAGGGCAAGGATGGACCCTGGCTCAGTCATAGAGCATCTGCTTTGTATACCACAGCCATGATATGTGAGTACATTTAAAGCAACCCGTGGCAGGGCAACGGCATTTCCATTTGCCTACCACCAATCTTCCCTCAGATTGGCCTGGAATTAGCTATGGTAAAGTTCTTGTAAGCTCTTCCTTGGTTGGAGTATGTTGGAGATACTGCCAGAGCAGATTGCATGGCGAGGCCCTGGACCCCCCAGCTCCCTCCGAAATAAATACACCAGCACAAGTATATTGGGTTAATGGGATAAATAAGGCCACAACTTCCTTGGTTACAGATGTGAGCGGTTTGGCTTAGGCAGTTGGGTGAAGCAAGACTATATCCATAGCTGCCAAGTCTCCCGTTTTCCCTGGGAAATCCCCGTTTTTCCAGCTGTTCCTAGCTGAAAAAATGGTCTTGTTTTTTCCCCGGTTTATTCTGGCGCGACGGCCATTTTGGAACTGGGCAAAGCAGCATCAAAAGTCACTTCTGAGCATGCTCCACCCAGTTCCAAAATGGCGGCAGCGCTACTTCCGGTCTGCTATTTCCGGCCCGGTCCCTTATTTCTCTGACAGCAACTTGGCAGGTATGACTATATGCTGACTCCTGCCCGACTGCAGGAAGTCTCTTTAAGGGTCAACCACCGGAAGGGGGGAGCCCTATGGTGTACATAAATTGAGCCCCCCCCACCGGGTCACCATTGGGGTTGTGGCATGGCCCTTGCCCATGCCCAGGCTTCGGACAGGAACCACACCTCCAAATCCCTTTAATGGGATACCCTTAACATGGGGGGGCAGGAGGAAGCAACAGCCTCCCATCCCATGATAAGGCTTACCCAATGCCTAACCTTACGAAGTTGTGATGATTGCTACTAGGTAGGCGAAAACCAAATGGCCAGTGCCAATTTTGGCAAGTGGAAAAAATCCTACCCGGCCCCAACAACCAGGCGACCGACATAAGTCATAGCAAGGTGTGGCGTTTCACCTCTAGAGGGCCTAGAAGGGGTTAAGTTACCAGGGAGGGAGACGGCCAATGGGAGCTCTCCAGCCAGAAGCAGGGTGTATATAGGGAGAAGCAGGCGGGCAGGAGAGAATGAGATGAGAGTAGTTGGTGGATTTTGTGAAAATAAGAGCTGGTTATTATTGTGGTGGCTGTTAGATAGTGAGATAGTCAGACAGGATACAGTGTTATGAAATTAGTGATAATTATTATTAGTTATATTTAGAGGTAATAGGCCGGTAATTCATATTTAGAGGTAATAGGCCGGTATAGGAACCACCTGTGATTTGAAACCGTTTAAGCTTTGTACAGTAACCAATACGCATAAGAACATTCAATAAACCATCTTGTTTTATTTTACAATATCCTGGTCTGAGGTGTGTGAGTGACTGAAAGTGTTTAGTTTGTCGTTGGCACATCACCAATAGACCGTCAAACGTCCGGGGGTGATGTGCAGGTCAGAGTGACCGCGACACAAGGCCATAGTCAAAACACGCAAGAAAAGAGGGTGGGCGGGCTGGGAGATCCTGAAATGGAGGCAAAGGGGGCTGCCTCCCCAGCTGCGCCACCATTTAAACTGTTGTAGCCATGCCCCCAAGTGTGACGCAGCCGGGGATGCTGCTGATGTGGTCTGCGTTCCTCTGCCCACTACCGGATCACTGAGAGGACCTGGATTCCCACCGCAAAGCAGCCCTCCGAAAAGGGAGAGCTGACTTGCAAGTGGGGAATAATAAAGCCAAATGGAAATTGACTCAGGAGATGCTTTAAGGGGCATTCTATGAGAGCCAGTGTGGTGTAGTGGTTAAGTGGTTGACTCGTAATCTGGGGAACCGGGTTCGCGTCTCCGCTCCTCCACATGCAGCTGCTGAGTGACCTTGGGCTAGTCACACTTCTCTGAAGTATCTCAGCCCCACTCACCTCACAGAGTGCTTGTTGTGAGGGAGGGAGGGAAATGAGAATGTTAGCCACTTTGAGACTCTTTAGGGTAGTGATAAAGCGGGATATCAAATCCAAACTCCTCCTCCTCCTCCTCCTCCTCCTTCTTCTTCTTCTTCTTCTTCTTCTTCTTCTTCTTCTTCTTCTTCTTCTTCTTCTTCTTCTTCTTCTTCTTCTCCTGGAAGGAGCCAATGAAATTCCTAAGGAGATTGACCTGGGTCTCATTTCATTCATTTCCTCAAGTTAGATAGGCAATGAAAACAAGAGTATTTGATTGGGTGGGGACACTTGCAGACGACACCATCATGAATATATGGTTGAGGATGAAGAAGAGAGGGGAGATAGAGACTGGATGATCAAATAGCCCAATAAAAGCAACTAGAGAATCACAATAGTACTAAATGAGGACTTTGAAAATAAAAACAAGGATCGTTGCCAAACCATCAATTTGAAGTAAACAAGGAAGAAAAGGACTGTGAGGGTATTTTTTCAATTACTAGGTAATTATGAGCTACAAATGTACTGTGACAACACAGAAGGAAGGAAGGACTGTGGGGACTTCCCTCTATTCAGAATAAACCACTTCAGGAAACTATGGGCAAAGGAACTGTGGTAGGAATGACAGCTCAATCCTTTCCCTTCCTAAACTGCAACACAGCTGCTACCCCACACAACTGCTTCCCACCCCACAGATGGGATTTGTGAGGATTTGAATTTGAGGAAGATATCTAGGAATGGGTGAGCACTGGGACCAAAGAAGCAAAAGAAAGAAAAAAAAAAGGATAAACACAGCATCTTACAGACTGTCAAAAAATCTTCCTCCCAAGTTTTTATTATATTAAAAAGAACAAAGTAATCATGTGGAAGTCTGTAGGTACTACAAGTTTCCCACATAGCCATGCCCATGGTTTTCTTATTTTCTCCTGCTTTATAACTTTAAAAGTAAATTCGCAGTATCTTTTTAAGTTACTTCGATGTAGAAAAAACACACACACCTATATTACTAGAATACCAGGTTTTTTAAAAATCTTTCTGCAACTTGGGGTTTATCAGAACCTGAGAAGTTAGCATTTGTTGTAGGCTGAAAAGTATTTGTGTGGCAATGTCCCTCCTTCCCATGTAATCAAGACTCATGACACAGTGATTGAGATTTAATTGGGTGGTTAAGGCCACAACTTTATTAATTAAGCATGTTGAGCGGAATTGGCTTAGGCGTTGGAACCTAACGGACTATATCCGACTCCAACCCGTGTGTTGGAGTCCTTGAGAAGTTAACCACCAGAAAGGAGCCCCGCGATGTAGATCTACTAGAGCTCCTCCTGTGGCCACCGAAGGGGCGTGCCCTACGGCCCAGGCAACTCCCGGCTCAGGACCAAGCGACGCCCCCGGAATCCTTTAACGGAATTACTTCTCCAATTTAGGGCAGCTGGTGACGCAATCAGCCCCTCCTCCATCTATTGTTATGCAAATTTCCAACGCCTAACCGCCACTCGAGCCCCCCCAGGCTCGCCGCCAATCCGCTCGCATGCCTCATCAAATAAATTGAAAATTAATTAGATTATTCAGGGACTTCTTATGCAGTTAGGGGGACGTGATCCTAATCTCTTATTTTGCCTAATTAAATTCTCTAATACGTAACCAATCTTTAATTCCCATAATCAAGTTCTCAAGCCAAACATCATTCCCCTTGGGCGACAGATGAACGCCATCGTGGCGATAAAGGGCTGCTTCACTCTGTTTCAAACTTGGATGCGAAATGGCATGACCGTTCAACGATAGGACTCTGCGAATCACAAAAGAATTCAGGAGCCGTCGGGCTTTGTTCAAAGCGATAGGGCAACGTCCATCGCGCCAACTGCGCCTCTCTAACAAGGATGACCAAAGCAGCGTCATCCCCGAGCAGCTGTCCATCAGGGAATCAAAGTCTCTGAATATTTTCAATTTTAAGTCCACTGCATTGCGATAAGCAAGGTCATTCTCTCCGAGCTGTATCACCAATAGGTCGGGGTAGCCGAGTGAAGCAGCCCGATTTTTTATGGCCGGCAGCAACTCGTCCCACAGCATGCCTCTCCTCGTGATCCAGGACACTTGAACAAATTCAGGGAGTCCCAGCCCATTCCCCAGGCCCACCTCGATGGCCCTTTCCCGGGCCCAATGGACTATGCTATGCCCGGCTATCCAGATCCGTACGACGCAAGAGCCTGAAAAACAAAGAGTGACAACCGGGGATCAGCCAGGCAACCGAGTCGCCACTACGCCCGAATGTACCTTTTGTACGCGTTCGATTTCCACCTCCCCAAGTCCTGAATTCTTTCGGACGAAAGACCCAAATGCATGGCTGACGTAGCTGCGCCAATCCTGAAAGAGTGAGCCGAGAATTCAGTGGGATTATAGCCGCAGGAAGCAATGGCCTTGCGCAAAACCCTAGTGAATTGGTGTCGGGTGAGCCTGGCGCCTTCCTGGTGGACAAGCAGTGGGCCCGGGCCGGGGGGCCGGAGGTAAAGAAACCGCCTGGTATCTTTCACTGGACATGGACCTGGGGAACCTGTTGCAGGGAGTTTAATAGTCGCTCCCCTCCCCTTCTGGTCGGTTTTGGAACACCGTATGAGCAACTGCATTTGGGAGTCAGACAGTGATACGTCCTGTATCAGTATGCCCCGGGTGATGCCCTGTGGGGAGTCCTCACACACGACCTCGCCCACTCTAAGCGCCCCGAAGTACGCTATAGAGAAAGCTGCAGAGAATAGGCGTGCTTCAAATTTGGACCAACAGAGGGACCTCAACTGCCTATGTACCTGCGACAACATGTCAAAGGTAATGGGTCGCCTAGGGTCGCTGGCAGGCGGCTGGAGCCTGCGCCAGCCTTCCATAGCTCTACGCAAATGGAAATTGTCACATGGGTCTGTGAAATAGAGTGATTTTGAAAAGAACGTGATAGCAGCTGTGTGAATGTTGAGGGTCTTCGGCGCGCGCCCCAGGTTCCTCAAGTGCACTACATACTGCATGACTTCCTCCTGGGTAGGTGGGCCCAGTAGGGAGGCAGTTGACCCCCTCTGCCTGAACTTAGTGAAATCGGACCAAGCCCGCTTATACGAGCTCAGTGTAGAAGGGGCAACCGAAGCTAATACTCCCTTTAGTATTTCTCGCTTCCAAGGTTCCATAGGTGTTCCGGGAACGGCTCCGGCGACTGGCTTGCCTCCGGTGCCAGCGATCGGAAGCGATCCATCTGGAGGCGAGACAAAGCATCTGCAATGTTATTATTGACCCCTGGCACAAATTTGGCGGAAAATTGCATATTCAACTGCAAACTGAGTAACACGAAGTGGCGTAGGAGAGAGGACACCCTCATCGATCGCGTGGATTGCCGGGTTAGGACGCTGACCACCGCTTGGTTGTCGGTTCTGAAGCAGACCCGTCGATTCCTGAATTCTTCGGACCATAAATGCACGGCTACTACTATGGGGAAAAATTCTAAAAATGTTAAGTCGCGCGTGATGTCTGTACCTTGCCAGCTAGCCGGCCAACGCTGCGAGCACCATCTTCCTTTGAAGTAAACCCCGAAACCTAAAGCACCTGCCGCGTCGGATTGCACCTGGAAATCAGCTCGCAGTAACATGGTGTCCTGCCATAACGACACCCCATTGTAGTTTTCCAGAAACACTAGCCAGGATTCAAGGTCGGCCTTGACTTCGCGGGGGAGCCGCTTCCTATGAAAGGGTTTTGTTAGGCCTACCGTGAGCCTGGCTAAGCGCCGGCAGAACGGGCGTCCAGGTGATATAACCTTGCAGGCAAAGTTGAGGTGTCCTAGAAGTGATTGCATTTGCCTAAGGGTAAGTTTTTTAAGGGGGATGAGTTGCCTAATGGTCTCTTTGAGGGCGATTAGTTTTTCAGAAGGCAGACGTGAAGTTTGCGCAACCGTGTCCAATTCTATGCCTAAATATGTAAGGCGCGTAACGGGCCCTTCCGTTTTTTCCGCTGCCAACGGTACCCCCAATTCCTCTGCGAGAGCTGAGAAGGCCCGCATAAGGCGTGCGCACTCGGAACTGTGACCGCTAGCCACGAAGAGAAAATCATCCAGATAATGCGTGACCCCTGGCAGACCTGTTTTAAAGCGAAGGGCCCAATCCAGGAACGTGCTGAAGGTTTCGAACGCAGAGCATGCCACGGAGCAACCCATAGGCATGGCCTTGTCGATGAAATATGCCCCTTCGAATCTGAAACCCAGCCATTTGTGGTCCTGTGGGTGAACTGGAAGTAGGCGAAACGCTGATTCAATATCACATTTTGCCATCAAGGCACCCTTACCAAATTGCCTTACTAACTTCACCGCCTGATCGAAAGAGGCATATTTGACCGTGCACAGCTCCTGGGGTATGCCGTCATTGACAGACCTGCCTATCGGGTGGGAGAGATTATGAATGAGCCTAAATTCACCTGGCGCTTTTTTAGGGACCATTCCCAATGGGGAAATATGGAGATCAGGTATCGGTGGGGCTGCGAACGGGCCAGCTACACGTCCTGCTGAGATTTCCTTGTTAATTTTTTTAATGGTTATGTCTGGTCTTTCCCTAACAGATTTTTGGTTGGGGGGTTCACCTGTGCTAGGTGGGGTACACACGGGTATACGGAAACCGGTTGAAAACCCCTCCCAAAGGTATCTAGCTGCATCGTAATTGGGGTAACAGTCAAGCAGTAATTTCAGCGGGTGCAGCTTTATGGGAGAGTGGGCCAGAGCAAGAGATCTATTAATATCTATTAGTCCCTGCAGTTGCTCCTTGGGGGGCACCTGAGGAGTTTCTGGGACCCTGATGCGAGTTTCCCCTGCCACCCCGAAAGGACTGCCTCCCTTTAAAGCATGCAACTCCAGGGTGCTGACCCAAACACTTTTCGCATTCATGTATGTACTTGCAGTTGGGTCGCTGGCAAAGGCCCTTGTTATATTCCCAGCAAACCCTGCGTCGCGGGTCCTTCCTGGGTTCGAACCTGGCGGACCTAGGCGGGTCCGTCGGCTTCCTCTCCACGTACGGGACCACGTGATTGCTCCAAAAATGCTGGTGGCGCTGATCCCACCTGGTTTTTGGATTTTGTGAAGCATTCCTACGGAAGTCCTCATCATAATTGAGGGCGGCCGCCTCCCCTGCCATCCTGTAGGCCATCCTAACATCTGCTATGTAAGCCATCAGGTGCATTGCCCTCTTTGGGTATGCTGCTGTTATCACCGCAATCCAGATATGCATTCCATCCAACCAATTTTCGAATGTGCGGTCAGCGCGTGGGGTCTTATATCTGCGCCTGCCGTACTCCCTTCTCTTTTCGCCCTTTCCCAGCATTTGGGATAATGGTAAAAGGGTGAAAATATCTATAAAATCGCCATTCAAGATTTTTTCCCGTGTTTTATTTGATAAATGGGATCCAAGAATGATATCCGTGTCTGAATTGGTGGAATACTTTGAGTCTGGTATCAGGGCACCGTCCCTCCATTCTAATGTCCCCTTAAAACCCTTACGATGGGCACTCGCTCTCCTCTTATGCACCCACAAAGGAAGACCCATCTGATCTTCCGCAATCCCCCAATAGTCCTCCATTGGGACCTCGCAATCTGAATCGGAAGACGTACCTGAGTCATGTGAGTCGTCGTCCCTACTTCTCTTACGCTTATCGGTCTTCTTCTTTGCCTTCCCCCCCTGATGACGCTCTTCTTCGTCACGTGACGCTGGTTCACCACCTCTCGCCGGCCTGGAAGTGTCGTCATTCTCTGAGGTTTCGGAACCCCCATCATTCCGCTGGACCGCCTCTTGCGCCCCTTGCAGGCCTGACCGATAGGATGAACCTGCCGCTTGAGCCCCCGCCCCCTGAGGCTGGGAGTTGGGGGCATTAGAGCGTGCCCTCTGCCCCCGCGTCCGCGGGGCCTGGCTCACATTGCCCCCACGCTCGGAGCCGGAGCTGGAAAATAGGGAAGCAGAGGTACAAGGCGACTGGGTATCTGATAAACCAGTGTCGAATATGAGATCCTGTGACTCGGCAACCACCACCTGCGACTCAGGGGGATCCTCCTGTGAGGCGTCAGCCGTGGGAGCGAGTGATTTCGCAAGCGGTACTAGCTGTTTGCAAACATCCTGCAGGGTATTTTGCAGCGTAGAGACCACCCGAGCCAAGGCCTCCGTCTTATCCTGTGCTGCAGGGTTCTTGGAAGGGGCCTTACCCTGGCCACGCTTAGGTGCCATTTTTAGGATGCTATTCAGCCTAAGTACAGTTCCCACAAAACTAAAACCGCCCTATTAATTATGTATTCAATCTATTTATTCTGCCCTATTATTTATTTATTTATTTACTATTTATTGGTTTGTTTATTTTTGTTTGTGTGTTTTCTGTTTTGTTTTGTTTTGTTTTGTTTTTGTTTTTTGTTTTTATTTATTTATTTATTAATTATTGCTGTTTGTTATTTATTTTATTATTATTATTCTACTATTAATTTTACACCCTATTCTTATCTATTTATTTAATCACAATTACTATTCTAACTTAACTGCTTGTTGCCAATATTAGTTCAAGCTATCAATTGCGCGTCGGCTTGCCCCAGCAGGGAACAAATGGACTTATTTATAAACTGCACATTAGCTCAGATCACCATCAAATTAGCAATAACCAGCTGAACAATGTGATTGCATGGACAACTGCAACCCTGGCCGCAAGCTTCAGGGGGTCCCCAAACAATTTAGTTTTCGGCCTGCCAATAAATGATTGCCCCCAAACAATTAACTCTGCCTCTGTACCTATTGCCAGGTGGATAACCCTTATCACAATAAAACAAGGAAAAACTTTGGCAAAACCAGTCCTTTTGTATGATATACTATGTAATGTCCCACTCTGGATGACCACTAAGCACCACAGTACCGCAGCCTGAGGACTTTAATTGTTCTAGTGGCTACCAGAAACAGCTGCCAAACCTTAGCAGAAATTTTGACCTTCTCAAAATGGCGGCCGCTAGTGCCGAGCCTTAGCAACAATGTTTTGACCTTCTCAAAATGGTGCCGAACCTAAGCAGAAATTTTTTGACCTTCTCAAAATGGCGGCCGCTAGTGCCGGGCCTTAGCAACAATGTTTTGACCTTCTCAAAATGGCGGCCGCTAGTGTAGAGCCTTAGCAAAATTCTTTTGACCTTCTCAAAATGGCGGCCGCTAGAGGACGCAGGAAGCCACACGCAAGATGGCCGCCCTATACGATGCCGATCAGGGAGCCCCACCTAAAATGGCCGCCGTAAACACGTGGTCCCTGAACACCCGGAAATGAGCTCTCAGCCAAAGGAGCTCACAACTAAACAACAGTAACCAGGGAGGGAAAACAACTAAAGAAACCTCTCTCAGCCGCGGGTCAAGCAAAGGGGGGAAGGAAGCTGAGAATTCTAACACTATAAGGCAGGTAAGGGGGATTAAAATCGGAAGCTGCTCACCCGGCTTCGCGTTCTCGCGGTCTCCCGAAAAGCCTCTCTGTCGCTGGAAGCTGGAAGAGGCTACAGCGCTCCGGAACACTGCCGGAGCCACGGACCCTGGCAGGAGCTGGCGGTCCCACGGTATTTGTAAAACAGCTGGCGCTCGGTACCACCGC
Organism: Zootoca vivipara; assembly: GCF_963506605.1. Taxonomy (NCBI): domain Eukaryota; kingdom Metazoa; phylum Chordata; class Lepidosauria; order Squamata; family Lacertidae; genus Zootoca; species Zootoca vivipara. The sequence continues at coordinate 16,734,226 of NC_083279.1, forward strand.
ACAGCTGATGAGCGCTATCAAAGGCGTCCGCCGATCCCGGGGCTCACTTCCCTCTTCCTGCTTGTAGACAAGAGCTGGCGGTCCCACGCTGTTTTCAAAGGGAAAAAAGCCGGCTGGCGATGGTCCCGACGCACAGCTGATGAGCGCTGCACAGCTGATGAGCGGTAGCGTAGGCGTCCACCGCTCACGGGATCCCTTCGCTCTTCCCTGCAGCCTTGGCGAAAATGGTGCAGGCAGTAGCAAAACGCAACAAACAGCCAGAGCAGATAGGAATAAGAACGTGGCAACAGGGAACGACGAGCAAAAAGGGGTAAACAGGCGGTGAACTGTTCGCTCCGGCGAACAAGGAAGTAAAGAGGGCTGCTTCCCGCCTGCGGGGAGCTTTAAACTTGCCAGCTCCGCCCCGCCCGCTCTCATTGGCCGGTCGGCGGTGACGCAGGCGGGAAGCTACCATCGCGTAGGGGCTGCCTCGCAGCCCCCTACGCGGTGGTGCAGTCGGTCGGCCCACAACCCCACTTCCGTCGCAGGCGCGGAAGTGGCTATTTATAATTGTCTATGCACACGGGGCAGAGGAGGTTAGTCAAAATTATGTGGGCTAATAACTCTTGTGTGTTGATTTCCCCCCCTGCTGTACAATTGCTTCATTATACATTTCTTGTTGCTAATGGAGCAAATCTAGCTATTGTCAAGTAATTTCTTCTGCCCACATTGTACACCAAACAGGTGAGTTACTTCTCCATTGTGAATATGTTTTATTAAAAGATGCGCTATTGCACATTAATATATGCAACTAGACAGTGTTTAAATGTAAAATGTGTCTGAGTACTAGAGGCAGCACTCTTAAATAAGAATTCCTAAGTGCAGTTACTTCTGAAATAAACATTGATTTGCTTGACCTACAAGACTGATAAATTGTGGAGGGCGGGGGCTTATCTATTTCAAATACAGAAGGTTGCCCTGCTATTGTGTTTGGATTTCTTTAATGAACATGAAAAACAATCTGTATTGCAATTTATAAATGTTACAAAGGCTTCTTCGGTTTATATAATGCCAGATGTTTAAGCTCAGCTGTAGCAGATGCTCTCAGTTCATTAATAGGATACCATAATGGATTGGTCCCAAAGTAACAGCTTTCATAGGCTCAATAATGTATCTAAATAATATATCTAAGAAATATCATGCCCAGGGATGTAAGAAGGCATCATTTTCCATTCCACCCTGTATTTGTTTCAAGTAAAACTATTTCCATTCTGCTGCAGTTCTTCGTCTTTCAACAGAAACTACGCTACCGTACTTGTTTTGCTGTCTGCTGTGGTGAAATGGCATAACTTAAGTAACTTATGCAATTAATTAAGTAAATTACATTGTCATTACATTATTCCACTCCATTCATTTCATTGCAAAAGAAACAATGTAAATGTGGGTGGGGGAATAATCAATTGTGTATCATTTGCAGACTGAAAGTATCAACAACAGTGAATACAAATGGTATTTTCTGGATTGATTTCCATTCCAGAGATGGGAAGAAAAAGTAAACACTAGCATTTCCCGCTCTCATTCTGTTTTCTTCGGAATTCTCCAACACCCCTAATCATTCGCCCAATTTATCATTGTTAATAAAGAGGCATGATTTAGGAATACAGAGGGCCAACACAGTCAGATCCTTTTTTTTATCCAAATAATTTTTATTGGTTTTCATGTAAATACAAGAACAACATGTCCAGTGGAACATTCTTATTAAATTTCATATGCAGTACACAGAAAACAAGCAATACGTTTATTTATGCATTGTCAATTGAAGTATCCTCTCTGCAGAGATTCTTGTGTTGTGGGTGGAATAAAAGTGTCTTCTGTCTCATTTATAAAGGGAAAAAATGGAAGCCAGGTCTCACCAAAAGTTTCTATCTTTTATGTGCCTTTAATTACCTTACAGAGGACGAGGTGGTTGGAAAGTGTTCTCGAAGCTACGAACATGAGTTTGACCAAACTGCGGGAGGCAGTGCAAGACAGGAGTGCCTGGCGTGCTCTGGTCCATGGGGTCACGAAGAGTCGGACACGACTAAACGACTAAACAACAACAACAAATTACCCTTCTGTGGCGAGTAAGGCATTCCAATATAGCCACACTGCAAATATTATTTACCCAGAGTTCAATGGGGATTTCTATAGGTTGTTTCCAGTACAGTCCTACCTCCGTTTATGACCACAATTCATTCCGGGGAGCCAGTCGCTCCCCAAGCAGGTCGTAAATGGAGAGGCGCTTCTGTGCATGTGTGAAGCGCCGATAGAGCACTTCTGCGCATCTGTGTGCCCCGGAACCCAGATGTAAACACTTCCGGGTCTGCGGCGGCCACAAACTGATCAGTTGGAAACTGCAGCAGTCGCAAACCGAGGTATGACTGTATCAGGCTATTGTTATACAGGCTCCTGAATAATATTACCATTAGGGTACTCTCGGGATGAGGGAATTGGACCTTCTGAAAGAAACGCTAAAACCAGGGGTAGGCAATCTAAGGCCCATGGGCGACAAGCGGCCCTTGAGGGTCATTTAACTGGCCCACAAGCCACCCCCAAACCAAGCTGCCTGCTCGGTGAGTCTCTGCGCACTGCGCTAAACTGGCGCAGCGTCGTATGGGGACTCGCTTGCACAGTGCCGGAAATTGCATCTGATGGCGGAAATGATGTCTGCGGAGGCACAGGTGCCGGAAATTGCGGCCGCGCGTGCGCACAATCTGACCCACGAAGGGATCTCCGCTGGAGTGAACTGGCCCAGGTGAGGTAAACCTTGCCAACCCCTGGCTAAAACCGGTCATTTTCATCCAGCTCCAGTTAGAAAACTTTAGGTCCTTGAGAGTATACATTGCATCAAAAATGTGGATGGGATACATCTTCAAATGCACATCCAAATATGCATGCAATTAAAAGTAAAATGGTATGGATAGATAGATGGATAGATAGATGGACATTGCATTCAGAAACACATCTATAATGCTCATCCGATGCATGCCTGCCACATCTCAAAAAAGTACAAATGGTAACATAGTTGTTACTATTTGGAAGCCACTGTGGAAATGTCACTTGGCAGCGAATGCTCATGCCTTACATTTGATGTGTATCAATATTATAATGCAGCTAGGATTTGAACAACTGCACTTATCTGCCAAAGCAATCATATGCAACTCCAAATCAATATAAACTTTGCATTTTTAAAATGAAAAACCCAAAACAAAAGAAGTTAAAGTTCAGATCGTTATTTTAATGGAAGCAATTATTGTTTCTCAAATGAAGCTATTATTGCTGTAGAAATTAGAATCCTTTCTCCATTACTACTGCCTCTATGTAGGACATTTTTTAAAAAAAGAAGAAGAAGCATGGTTACCAATATAAAGCATAAATATGCAATTACTTCAAAATTAAATGTGTATTGGAGGGGACTTTGTGTATATTTAATATATTTTATAATGCACCAAATGAAGTGGCACAAAAAGCTCGTAGCTTTAGTAACTACCACGTGGGTGGGCAAATTACCATAAAATGCTTCAAGCAGCAATTGCATACTCATCAGCTGCCCCAGAAAAACCAGGACACCCCTTTGTCCCCTGTACGAGCCTGGTGACCATTTTGGGTGCTTTGCTTTCATGGGATTTCAGGCCCTGAAAAGAAATTTTGGGGGTCTGCAATCTTGCACGGGTCACATGACTCGTGCGGGATTTTGCACGATGGGTCCCACATGTGTGCTGCGTTGCGTTGGAGAGTATGCCATCATATCTACACTTAATAAGGAGTAAAACCCATTGAATTCATTAGGCTTCCTTCTAAGTAAACAAGCAAATAATGGGACTACAAGAATACTTTCATTTATTATAATTAGGGCCGTGCAGCAGATCTGCCTGAATCTCAGATCCTGAACTGACTCAATCCAGTTTGGGTTGAACCAAAGTTCAGCCTGACTATGTTGAAACAGCTCCAGATAACTCTGCATTGGGTTGGGTGCACCTGGACCAGTTTTGGGATGTCTCTAGTGGAGGTGGTCTAATGGCAAGGGGAGAGGCACAGAGTCTATTAAAACTCCTGATTAAATATACAGCAGGGTCTCCCAAACTTGGTGTCCAGATGTTTTGGGAAGACCACTCACATGATCGCTAGCTAGCAGGACCAGTGGTCAGGGCTGATGGAGATCGTAGTCCAAAAACAGCTGGAGAAACCCTGATATACAGTTAGGAGGGCTGGAGTAGGGGAGGATTGATTAGTGGACCATAGTTTGTGCTGAAGTTAATTGGGGTGGCACTCTAAAATATATGCCACCCCCCCACACAGTGCTTTCTCATCTTTATGAATTTTAATCTACCTCCTACTTAAATTGTTTCCCCTTTAGGTATATGAAACTGGTCCCATTTGAATGCACAGGGGCTGTAGCATCTTATAGCACCATAAGCTCCTCAGAGGAGAAATGATATTGAAACGGAGGCATAAACAAATAAATCAGGAGTCCAGCCTGCTGCTATAATGCCACTACTTCTTCTCAGTGGGAGCCAGTGTGGTGTAGTGGTTACGAGCGGTAGACTCGTAATCTGGGGAACCGGGTTCGCGTCTCTGCTCCTCCACATGCAGCTGCTGGGTGACCTTGGGCTAGTCACACTTCTCTGAAGTCTCTCAGCCCCACTCACCTCACAGAGTGTTGTTGTGGGGGAGGAAGGGAAAGGAGATTGTTAGCCGCTTTGAGACTCCTTTGGGTAGTGACAAAACGGGATATCAAATCCAAACTCTTCTTCTTCTTCTTCTCAGCTGCCAACCCCAAATTTGAGTTTGTTGTACACACAAAGAACATCTGGAAATGATGTGTGATTTATTTTATTTTATTTTTTAAAGTAGGATTCATTGATTCTTTATCTAACATCCACAACATGGATATTATCCATAGAAAGCCAATTGTAACACTCATGTTACAAGAGACTCTATTTTGGATTGCCAAAAGCTGGGGACAAGCACTGAGCAATTGCTGTCACTCTGCATGTGAGCTTTCAAGAGGTATCTGACTGGCCACTGTTGGAGATAACGTTCTGCTACTGCATGGCAGTTTTTATATTCATTCAATTTGCTGGATAAATCTGTCCAGGTTGGAGTAAAATTCCTCTGATTCCCCTATCCCTCTTCTTTATAAGAGATTCTCATGGTGTGTCTTCAAGCTCATTCCACTGACCTGACTGGGACTTGTTTCTTTTAAAATGTGCATAACAAAGAAGGGAATCAAATCCTTTGCTCAACCCTTAACAAACATCAAGCTGGGCGATTATCTGTACACATGGCAGGCTGTATGGTGGGCATCTGCAGTCTCTCTGATGAATTTAGCTTGTTATCTCTCCTGCAAATAACAGCAACATAAAATGACAACCGAGGTGTTGCTGTGCTAAGGAGCAGATATTATCTCTTGAAAGCCATATGACAGCCATATGACTCTCAACAAAGCCCCGGAGTAATAAAACACCTTTGATTGTATAGCTTGATCTTTTCAGCCACCTCCTTTATTGTGGGAAGGAAGGAAGGAAGGAAGAGCCCCCAAACCCAGAAGCAGCATTCCCCCCCCCTATTAAACTATTTAAATGCCATTTAGCCCTATTTAATTTCTGACTGAGAGGCCCTCTATACATTTGATCAGTTGCCCCTCCAAGCTGCAATCTGGATAGTGGAGTGTATTTCTCCACATGGAATTGTGATGAACTTATACACACTTCCCTGCTTGGGCTATATGCTAATTCATTGTCAGAGAGTTTAATTAGCCTTTTGGCCTTCCACTGATTAAGATGAACTCTGGTTCACCCCAAAGCCATGTCCTCCTGCTTTTAGCTGAGGGTCAGTAATGTTGCCAGGCTGTCAGCTGGAAATTTGCACAAGGGTAACCTTAAAAAAAAAGTCATGGGTTGTGCTCCATTTTATTATAAATACATTACTTCATTTTTTGCCAGGGTGTGGGGGGAGGGAGGGTCTATTTGTGTAAGCCATCCTGATAACTTGTTTAAATGTTGTTGTTGTTTAGTCGTTTAGTCGTGTCTGACTCTTCGTGACCCCATGGACCATAGCACGCCAGGCACTCCTGTCTTCCACTGCCTCCCATAGTTTGGTCAAACTCATGTTTGTAGCTTCAAGAACACTGTCCAGCCATCTCGTCCTCTGTCGTCCCCTTCTCCTAGTGCCCTGCATCTTTCCCAACATCAGGGTCTTTTCCAGGGAGTCTTCTCTTCTCATGAGGTGGCCAAAGTATTGGAGCCTCAGCTTCACAATCTGTCCTTCCAGGGAGCACTCGGGGCTTACCGGTATTTCCTTAAGAATGGATAGGTTTGATCTTCTTGCAGTCCATGGGACTCTCAAGAGTCTCCTCCAGCACCAAAATTCAAAAGCATCAATTCTTCGGCGATCAGCCTTCTTTATAGTCCAGCTCTCACTTCCATACATCACTACTGGGAAAACCATAGCTTTAACTATACGGACCTTTGTCGGCAAGGTGATGTCTCTGCTTTTTAAGATGTTGTCTAGGTTTGTCATTGCTTTTCTCCCAAGAAGCAGGTGTCTTTTAATTTCGGGACTGCTGTCACCATCTGAGCAATGCAAAGAAATAGAGGAAAACAATAGAATGGGGAAAACCAGAGATCTGTTCAAGAAAATTGGAGATATGAAAGGAACATTTCGTACAAAGATTACCATAATAAAGGACAAAAGTGGTAAGGACCTAACAGAAGCAGAAGACAACAAGAAGAGGTGGTAAGAATACACAGAGGAATTATACCAGAAAAATATGGAGGTCTCGTACACCCCAGGTAGTGTGGTTGATGACTTGTTTTAATACTTACAAATAAATACTTTTCTTCTCCTTCTTCTTTGGTGATCACTTGTAGCCGAGTAAGATTGTCTTCCATAAACACGGTTGAAACAAAAGCCTCCCAGTCACTCCAAGAATATACTGAGACACATGCTTGATAAAAGAGGTGTTGCAGCATAAGTTTCCTCCCTTGGTCTGCTCATGCCCATAACAATGTATAAAAAGCCCTGGTGCGTACAATTGTATCCATGGAGGGGTATCTCTCTGCACATGATCAGGAAGCCCACTCAATTTCTGTAGAACTCCCTGTCATGCAAAGAAAGCTCTCCAAAAATATGCCTGCATAGATGGGGGCTCAGGTCTCACATTCTAAAAAATAAATATATCATACGCTCTAAGTGTCCCATTTTTCCAGGGACAGTTCGTCAATTATGAGAGTCATCCCAGCTTCTGCTTTGATCCCAGAATGTCCAGTGCGGGATTTATGTATAGGCTAAGTAGGCTGAAGCATAGGGCTTCTAAATCCAGGGGGCCTCGCCAGCCTGCCCGCTTCCCAGTGCCGCAGTCTCCCCTCTCCCAAAATTGTAAACCCAGGACTTCATGCAAGGACAGGGCAACTCAGGCCCAGCAACTATTAGACTCAGGGCTAGCCAGCGGGGCAAGCACTGTTTTATTACATGTTAGTGCAGCTGATCAGGTACTACACCCTTTTGATGCCTCTCTTAAATGAAAACTCAATATTTCTTCCTTTGTCAAGGCTATAATTTACATTTACTGGCCTTCCACTTGAAAGAAGGCCCATGAATTTCATATCTGCAGTATGCCAGCTCTGTGAGCTACCTGGGACATTCCTCTCACGGACCTTTAAAGGAAATGATTGCAGAGAGCTGATATATTACTTTTTAGGTTATTGTCACTGAGCATTGTTCTCATGATATAGTAACTTCGAGCATTCATATATACGGATATTTGACTTATCTATCAGTGTGTGGCATGCATTAGAATTCTTTCTAAAGGGGGGAATTGACAGGGATTTCCTGGCATGCCTGCAAAGGTTGACTGCACACGGCACCCTACAATTGCCCTGTCCCTTCCTCTCCATAGCCATATCACATCAGAGTGTACAAGCATTATAGGTCCCATCATTCTATTTCTTTAAGTTTAAATTCCATTCTATCCACAGAGCTTATCTCACATCACAGATTTTCCTTCTCACTTTCCATCAACAGCCCAACCAATAGGCCATGCTGCTGGCTTTACTGGCGAGGCAACTTGAGCAGCCACCAAGTTGCTCATTGACCAAGTGAGACTTTATGTTCACAAATGACTAGGGGATGTATGTCTCTATGCTCAGTCACGTTCTGCCCTGAGCAGGTCCTCCTGGCCCACTCAGTTGGAATACAGGTTGGTGGACCAGGCAAGAATTCCTTGGCCAGGTTATGCTACACCTGGCTGCAGACTGCTCAGTAGACCAAAGGGTTGCAGGACATCCTCCACCTAGTCCACCAGAGAGTGTGCCACCAAACTCTTCTTGCTAGCAGTAACTGGGTTGTGTGACACTTGCCCAAGAGGCAGTTATGAGCAAGAGTAGAAAAGTCCAGAGGTGGATTTGGAGCAGTGAGCCTGGTTCCCAAACCAGGGTGCAGGGGCCAAGGTGGTGCTTTCCCTCCCCCTTTCCAAAGCCTAGTAAGAGTTGGGATTTGGGAAGAAGGTATGAATACCTACATTGGCTCCCAGTACATTTCTGAGCACCATTCAAAGTGTTGCTGCTGACCTTTAAAGCCCTAAATGTCCCAGTAAAACTGAAGGAGCGTCTCCACCCCCATCGTTCTGCCCGGACACAGAGGTCCAGCGCCGAGGATCTTCTGGTGGTTCCCTCACTGTGAGAAGCGAAGTTACAGGGATCCAAGCAGAGGGCCTTCTCAGTAGTGGCGCCCGCCCTGTGGAACGCCCTCCCATCAGATGTCAAGGAAACAAACAACTATCTGACTTTTAGAAGACATCTGAAGGCAGCCCTCTTTAGGGAAGTTTTTAAAGTTTGTTGTTTTATTGTGTTTTTAATATTCTGTTGGAAGCCGCGCAGAGTGGCTGGGGAGGGCCAGCCAGATGTGTGGGGTATAAGTAATAAATTGTTGTTGTTGTTGTTGTTGTTGTTGTTGTTGTTGTTGTTGTTGTTAGCTCTGACAAGATCAGACAGTCTTCCTGCCTCCTTCCTAAAGCCTGGTCAGTGACTCCCCAGCTTTGGGAAGGAAGCGGGAGAACTCTAGGACCCTGCCAGAGCCTCGTGCTTTCTTCACAAAGCCCAGCACTTCCTTTGGGCAGGTGACTTCGGGCTGCATGTGTGTGTCAAATTTTGGCTTCGCACAGGGTGCCATATTACCAAGGACCACCCCTGCACTAGTGTAACTATTTATTTTCATGCTGTCCATAATGTGGCCTCAATCTAGGGCTCCGATTGCTTTGCAAGCAGGGAGCATATTTTTACATCAACGTTTGCTGCACATTGCAAGAGACAGTGTTTCTGTACTGTATGGGTGTGAATTGACACATAATGAGCATTGGATCACCTGCCACAGGGGGCAGTGTATGCATGGAAACCATGGAGCCAAAGGTACTCACATTTGGCCCTGAAACCAGGAGCAAAGATCAGGTCAGTCTGTGATTTGTGGGTGGATGTGGCATGAGTTCCATGCCCTTTTGGTCCCATCACTCATTGATTCCACAGTTATGCTAAAATATGACTTCTCATCGAAGCTGACTTCCAAAAAGGGGAGGGGGAAGCTGGAACATGCCATCACCTTTTCCTCCTAATCAAGAGCTGAAATATTTAAGAGTTGCCATCTGAAGTCAAAATGTTTAAGGCTGTGAAATGACTGTAACAAGATATATGCTCTGTAAATAATTAATTATGCATCTTCTTGAAGTCTGGTGCTATGACTCAGTCAGGACATGATCCAATTAAATCAAGCTTCTCCTGACTAGGAGGGGAATGGAGAGTAAAACTTATTATTTCACCCACACAAATCTGCTCCAACATCAAATGGGGAGCAGATCTTAAAAATTAAAACTTCCATCTTCAAGTTAATCAGCATGACCTTGCGAGAACAAAAAGGGCATTGTTGGCTCCCAGCTGGCCTAGAGGAAAGAGAACAGTTTCCTTAGAGAGGAATCAACCATATGCTAGCAAGCCATTATCTTGGCTCTTTACACTGTTGATGTTTTCCTTGCCTTTTTATGCTTCTATCAATATTAATTCTTTGTTTAAGAGCGAAGAAGACCTAAAGGGATACAGTGTCAATAGAAATTGCCATATCTAATTTCCGCCATCTTCTCTAAAATCCCAAATGAAATAAAAGGAATATGACATATTCTGACTGATTAGACGATTCGGCCCTTTTTAGAGTGCTCCACTTCAGTTGCAGGGGGAAAGCACTGCATAACTGAACGCTCCGCCTGTCAGATGTTGTTGAACTACAACTCCCAGCATCCATTACTATTTAAGATCAGGCCAATGGTCCATCTAGTCCACCATTTTGTTCTTAGAGTAGTCAGCCAGATGTCTATGGGAAGCCCACATGCAATAACTGAGTGCGACAGCGCACACCCCACTTGTGATTCTCAGTAACTAGCATTCAGAGGCATTTAATATCTTTAGGCGCCCCCTTGCCCAGATTGCCCAGAGTTTTGGGCTGGGTTGTCATCAATATGCTGATGACACCCAGATCTATCTGTTGATGGACAGCTGCCCTGCCTCGGCCCCAGACACCCTGACCAAGTGCTTGGAAGCTGTGGCTGGATGGCTACGTGGGAGCCGGTTGAAGCTAAATCCTTCAAAGACAGAGGTCCTCTGGCTGGGTTGGGATGACATGGGGTTGGGGGGCCAACTCCCATCTCTTGCAGGGGCTCAATTAGTGTCAGCGCCTTCTGTCAAGAGTTTGGGTGTACCTTCAATGCCTCCCTTTCCATGGGAGCGCAGGTTGCAGCCACAGCTAAGGTGGCATTTTTTCCATCTCCGCTGTATCAAGCAGTTGGTCCCTTACCTCTCTCACCCTGATCTGGCCACAGTGATCCTGGCAAATAGAAGGGGAAGAAATGGAGGCAGTGAGAGATTTTACTTTCTTGGGTTCCATGATCACTGCAGATGGTGACAGCAGTCACGAAATTAAAAGACGTCTGCTTCTTGGGAGAAAAGCAATGACAAACCTAGACAGCATCTTAAAAAGCAGAGACATCACCTTGCCCACAAAGGTCCGTATAGTTAAAGCTATGGTTTTCCAAGTAGAGATGTATGGAAGTGAGAGCTGGACCATAAAGAAGGCTGATCGCCAAAGAATTGATGCTTTTGAATTATGGTGCTGGAGGAGACTCTTGAGAGTCCCATGGAGTGCAAGAAGATCAAACCTATCCATTCTGAAGCAACTCAGCCCTGAGTGCTCGCTGGAAAAGACCCTGATGTTGGGAAAGATTGAGGGCACAAGGAGAAGGGGATGACAGAGGAAGAGATGGTTGGACAGTGTTCTCGAAGCTACCAAAATGAGTCTGAGCAAACTGCAGGAGGCAGTGGAAGACAGGAGTGCCTGGCGTTTCCTGGTCCATGGGGTCACAAAGAGTTGGATATGACTAAATGACTAAACAACAAAATAATTATGCATGTAGTTATCTCTGGGATAGGGCCATCATCTGTGTGCTCACTGAAGGTTTCAGTGAAAACTTTATTATTCATAACAAAAGATAATGTTTTGCAGCAAACATGCCACCTTCACTTTTTATTTACTGGATGGCTTTGTGATGATATCTACCCATAAATCTCCTTGTAATTAGATTCATAATTTTTAATGCAAACACCTTGTGAACTCTATTCCTGAACCAAGGTAAATACATTTTGGAGATGGCTTTTTGAAAATGAAAGGTGGCATGTCTGGTAAACACAAAACAGAAATTTTATTCAGAGAATTAACTGTCAAATGAAAAAATTGGATTGAATTAGGTCTAGTGTTCCATGAGGCAGTGATTCTGTGTCTACTTCAAAGTCAGGCTGAAGATAAGGATTCACATGATGCTTCCCCTTTTCCTGCACAACCCTGTAAATTAAAGCATGGGAATCAGCTTGTTGTTGTTGTTGTTGTTGTTGTTGTTGTTGTTGTTTAGTCGTTTAGTCGTGTCCGACTCTTCGTGACCTCATGGACCATAGCACACCAGGCACTCCTGTCTTCCACTGCCTCCTGCAGTTTGGTCAAACTCATGTTCGTAGCTTCGAGAACACTGTCCAACCATCTCGTCCTCTGTCGTCCCCTTCTCCTAATGCCTTCAATCTTTCCCAACATCAGGGTCTTTTCCAGGGAGTCTTCTCTTCTCATGAGGTTACCAAAGTATTGGAGCCTCAGCTTCACGATCTGTCCTTCCAGGGAGCACTCAGGGCTGATTTCCTTAAGAATGGATAGGTTTGACCTTCTTGCAGTCCATGAGACTCTTAAGAGTCTCCTCCAGCACCATAATTCAAAAGCATCAATTTTTCGGCAATCAGCCTTCTTTATGGTCCAGCTCTCACTTCCATACATCACTACTGGGAAAACCATAGCTTTAACGATATGGACCTTTGTCGGCAAGGTGATGTCTCTGCTTTTTAAGATGGATAGGTTTGATCTTCTTGCAGTCCCCTTCATGGATCAATGCCTTGTCGTGGCGAAGGGGCTTGAATAACTCAGAGAAGCTATGAGCTATGCCATGCAGGGCCACCCAATATGGACAGGTCATAGTGGAGAGTTTTGACTAAACGTGATCCACCTGGAGAAGGAACTGGCAAGCCACTCCAGTATCCCTGCCAAGAAAACTCCATGGAGAAAGACAACAGGGAATCAGCTATAAAGTTGCAAATATAATGTTTTGAGCACATTTTAAGTGCATTATGCAACTGTGGCACTAGATGGCGCTGGTGAGCTATTGGCAAATTCCATATATATTTAAAAACCTTTTTTTAAAAAAACATTTCCACAGTGTTTTTTTTATATGTGTGTAGATTCAGTCCTGGTGTATTTAACCAGGGCTGAAGAACAGAAAACCCAGTAAAAAAATCACTGAGTGTGTGTATAACCAGCCAGAGCCAATGGAAAAAATGAGCAAACCATTCTTCCTTGGCCCTGAAGCAACCAGTATCCTAAGGAAAGAACACCGGCACCGTGACAGAGCATCAGGAGTTGGGTCCAGAGGGTGGGGTGGCCTTTTATCAACCACCATTATTCACATACATTGATCCCACATGGCCTGATATGCAGAAGCCCTGGCACTCCCAAATTCATCCCCACCAGCTCAGCTTGTAGGCCTCAAATGACCCCTACCAGCTTCTTTTTTACAGATTGGGGAAGAGCAACAGGGTCTTCGAACATATATTTATACTATTTGAAGCAATGGAAGTGCTATAATGATGCATTGGCATGCTACATCATTCACGAACAACTATTTTTAAGAGGCATTTGCTTAATGTATTACTGCTTAAAGCAGTCCAGACTGGCAGGATGCAGTTTCAGGAGATTAAGTTCAGTAATATTATCTTAAAGGACATTTCCTATATATATATATCTTTAATTCTTATGTGAAACGTCAAGATGCTATTATGTGCATATCAAGATGCTATTAGCTCGCCATAGCTTTAAAAAATTGAACGTTTAAGAGAAAGGTCTGGAAGCACAGATAAAATGTTATAAAATAGCAGAGGATGGGATGGGGGGAAACAATGTCTCCCTGAAAGTGTGTCAATGAAGGCCCAATTGAGGACATTTTCTTGATGTCATTTCTAATGACAAGCCATCCAATAACTCATAAAATATGAATAGCTGAACTCTCAGCCTCAACCTGATTTAAGCATTTTAGAGAAACAGATACAAGGATGGAGAAATGCCTTTGTGAAATATTTGCTTTAGAGAGGCTCAAAAGGCGCCTTCGAAATAATTCTTGTTCCCCTGCCCCTGTAAAAAATATAATAAAATAATAATAAAAATCAGTATTCACAGTCTATTCAGCTGTTACTCTTCAGTACTTTACTGCGCTATTCTAGTATGATGTGGTCATTCTAATCTAAGGATGCTTCAGTGCTACATATACTGAATCACATTCAGCCATATAGCAACATCTCAGAGGGAAAGCAGAGACTTAACAGGACACTTATGCTGAATGTGAGAGAACAAAGAAACTATCCTCATTTTCAATGTGTTGTCCCTGTCTCACCAAACTGGAGCAGCATTTTGCAGGTCTTTTTTCTTTTGAACACCTACACATATTTTTGACATCCCCTCACCCCCCCCCCCCCGAAAAAACCATTGAAAGGTTTTCTGGGGCATTAAAACATTCACTAAAATTATCTTCCATTTTAGTCCAAGCCTAATTTTAAGCTGTTTTAACATAATGCGAGAGAGAAGCTCACATTTACATTACAATATGTCAAAGTGGTATGCTATCCAAAGCTATTAAACAGTGGCATTTAACTAATTAATTGGGTAGGAGAAACTTACGATTCATTAGGCACCATTGAGCGAAGTTTTGCACAAAAAATATATAAAAATCCTTCTAACCTAATGGCCATCACTCGAGATTTCTCTGCAATTAGCATTACCTTAAAGTGGATACACAGTTAACAACAAGGAGCTTAGTTAAAAACTAAAAACTTTTTTTTTAAAAAAAAAAGGTTAAATTTTTATCTGTGACATCTTAGAAGTGCTGCTGGATGACACTGCTTGTACAAGCAATCTTGATGTAAATTGAATAGGGCCCCTGGGGTATTATAATCCTCAAATGTTAATTCAAAGTAGGATTGTGCATATTGCTCCCAAAAGGCAAATGAACATATAAAAACGAAGGAAGGTCATCTAGTCCAACCATATGCAAATACCAAAGTAGAAAGCACTCCTGAGATCTCCAATAGATTACCTACTTAAGACCTGCTCTACACAAATGCAGGTGGTGTGGTTAAACCATTGCTGAGTTCAGAAGCTTATATACATCCTGTAAATGTGTGTCGTTTCAGTGTATACTCCAAATAAAGAGGTAGACTGCAGTGGTTTGGGGTAGATTTTTTGTGTTTCTGAGTCAGATTAGGAACATAGGAAGTTGTGTGACGACGTTGCCAGACATCCCCCCCCCTAAATAACTCAAACCACACACAGAATTTTAGTTTGGGTTTTGGCATTAATTTGGCCGCAACTTTATTTAAATACAATTAAATGTGAGTGTTGGCTTAGGCATTGGTTAATCCATCTGTTCCCCCGCCTGGGACAGATCAGCTCTGACTTCCCTAGCCATATAGGGAAGTCAAATAAACACCCCAGGTGAGAGGAGGTAGCTGTGTCCAGGCACTCTCCCCTCGACCAGATATGCTCCCCAAGGCTCGTGCTCTGTCATGGCCCCAGCCCCGCCCGTTGCGGGGGTGTATGGACTAGAGCCCCGGAGCCCCAGGATTCCTTTAATGGAATACTTCTATGTGGAGCAGCATTTTACTGAGGGGTAGGCACCTCCATGCCAAACCCCTCCACCAACCAGAATTATTAACCAATGCCTAACTGCCAGCCTATCAAGTTGTGACGATTTGCTAAGCAGTAGGCAAAAACCAATGGCAACAGCCAATCAGCCAAATGGCAAAATTCCTACTGGGCCCTTGCAAAGCAAGCGACCCCATGAAAGACAAAGTAATGTCAGGCTAAAACCATTAGAAAGATGGCGGTGGGCGGGAGGGAGATCGGAAGCACTTTGCAAAAGTGAAACTAACTGCTGGACGCTGAGGTTTTAAGGGTCAGTCCCTGTCAATCAAAAATCGCTACATGCTTCCCCCCCCCCCAGCAACCCAGGATGGTCCTATCACACTCATTCCCTCTCAACCAACACCACCCCCAACCCAGGAGATGTCTTTTAACCCTTCCGCAACCCGCACTCTCCCTGATTAGAGAACGTGCTTTGCTTTACACTGAGTCAGACCACTGGTCTATTTGGAGAGTCTTTACCAGTCAGCTTAGGCAATACCTGTCTAAGCTGACTGGTAAAGACTCTCTAAAGCAGGCCTGTCCAAAGTCTGTTTTGGGGGCCTAATCTGGCATGCCAATCGGTTTAATCTGGCCCCTGTGGCAGTTTATTTCCTGGGGTAAAATGCCCTTTGGTCGCCCTCACTTCCTCAAATCTGGCCCTCTTTGAAAAAAGTTTAGACACCACTGCTAAGGTTTCAGGTAGGAGACATTCTCAGCCCTATTTGCAAATGCTGGAGGTTGAATCTGGGACCTTCTTCATGATAAGCAGATATTCTGTCACTGAGCTACAGACCTTGACCAAACTGTGCCTCAATATCTTACCAAATACAGGGTGAATCTTGTAACCACTGCATACCCCTAGCATCCATGCAGCAAAGGATATATTTTATCAAGCAGGTTGATAAATTAGAATACCTACGAGACCTGCTCCAGCTCTATGATTTTATTAAGAAATCAGCACATATAGAAATTAGCATTCAGAAAAAAGAAGAAAGAACTATAAAAGTTGTTGTTGTTTTTAAGTGGGTGGTAGTTTGGAGCACAGAGTTGCCCTCCAAATACAGACACAGCTGCAGCTTTCCTCCATAGGGTGGAGCAGGATTGGAGGAAGCTTTGATAGATGGTGATGGGACCACCATTTCAACCATGATGCCAGAAGCTTGCTGCAGCCTTGCCCCAGCCCAGTTGTGTCCTAGTAAGTGGCTGTGGCATTGTGTTTTGAATGGCAACTCGACAGATCCACTTTCCTGCATGCACCACTACTTGTAGAGTTTATTAATCCCATTCTGCCAAGTTCTAGCATTGGATTGCAGTATCTGAACTGGCTTCTGCAACTCACTCCACAAATGATACCATGGAATTTATCTAAGATTGCTAAGATGTTTCAGCACCATCAAGGAACTGAGTTAGATTTTTTTTCCCCAAAAGGGGGTGGGTTTCCTAACCTTCCCATATCTGACGATCTGTGACTCAGACAGCAAGTGTTTTGTTTTAGCTTTCTCTCCTGGGATTCTTTCTTTGCAGAGCTGAACACAGAGATGCATCAGAGAAAGTAATGCCTCCCGTGTCTGAATCTTAGCTTGTCTTGCAGTGGGAGGGGCGGCATCTCACACAGATATCTGACACTCTGAGATGAAGGCAGGTAAGTATTTCCATTCACCTCCTCAGAATGCTTCTGATGAGGGAATGTTTGGGAGGGGGGAATCACATAACATGCTCAAAGGAGGAGAAGACAAAAACAAAATCCTGACTGTTCAGCAGAGGGCTCTGTGTTGTTCTGGACTGGACATAAACTTGCCACAAATGTGAACAAGACCATGGTGCAATGTTGCAAGCACCTACTGCTACCCCCCCTAAAAGGACCCCTGACCGTTAGGTCCAGTCGCGGATGACTCTGGGGTTGCGGCACTCATCTCGCTTTACTGGCCGAGGGAGCCAGCATACAGCTTCCGGGTCATGTGGACAGCATGACTAAGCCGCTTCTGGAGAACCAGAGTAGCGCGCAAAAATGCCGTTTACCTTCCCGCTGGAGCGGTACTTATTTATTTACTTGCGCTTTTGACGTGCTTTCGAACTGCTAGGTTCGCAGGAGCAGGGACCGAGCAACGGGAGCTCACGGGGATTCGAACCGCCACGGGGATTCGAACCGCCAACCTTCTGATCGGCAAACCCTAGGCTCTTAACCCACAGCGCCACCCACATCCTGCTACCCCTACATATTCCTTATTCCCTCCTCCCCCCCCCCGTCCTCCTCCTCTTGATAGCTGTGGATTGTTCTGGGTGGACTTCAATCCACTAAGAAGAAATTATCCTGACCCTGTGCCTGGATTTACCCAATTCAGTTCAGAATCCAATATTTATCCTGCACTTTGCTGTCTTTTTAGCATCCACTGAAGTGTCTATTCCTCTTTCCAAAAGCCTTATGAAGTAGAGATTTTTATCACGACCTTTATCTGCATTGGTCTGGAAACTGTATTTATATATCTTTTATTGCATTGCTTTGTTAAATTGCTTTATCATTAAATCACTTTATTGTTAAATTGGGATGTTTCACGGGAAGCAATAAGTTGGTGGCTGTGGTGCACAAAATTAGAGGAGAAGACAGTGTTCTGTGTGTGTGTGTGTGTGTGTGTGTGTGTGTGTGTGTGTGTGTGTGTGTAGAAAGCAAATGCAAGACCTGTGAAACAATAGAAACCCATGCAGAGCCTTCAAGCAGGATTTTAGTGGAAATGAACTCAACTAGCCTTATATGTCACAGTACGCTGAGGATTTGTCCACTGTACTAAAAATGTTAGCGATCTTACCTGTCGTGGTGCATAGCACAAAAGACACAGTTCCTGTCACTATACATTCTGTCAGTCATTGGACAAGGTTGATACCCAGGACAATTCTCCAAGTAGAATCATTATAGCTGACCTCCCCACAGGAGCTGTGTTGCCAACAAAGGGGATACAAAAATACAGCTGCTATTTTTAGGAACTTGGGACCCTTAAAATGAACAAAACCATCTTAAAAGTGGTCTCCGCAAACTAGTTTTCACATGGCCCATTGAAGTATGATTGCATCATCAGTAATAAGAGAGAGAGAGAGATTCTTCCCATTCTGTTACTTACCTTATTCAATACATTTGAAGATCATTGCTACCAAACTTACCATGAAAAGCACTGGGTGTGTGAGCTTCTCCAGAACCTAAACAGACCCCCGGTGCCAAATCAGAACAGATTAGTAGCTTGAAAGCACTTAAACCATTGGCTTTACTTAGCTAGATGGAATAATCTGTACTGATATGTAATACAGTATTGCCAATAATTTTAGGAAGGAAACTGAGAGCATTACTTAGGAAGAGATGAGAAAACATAGTAAACCTACATGGGACTATGCACAGAAATATAGTTACCAACTGCAGATGACTTAATGTATCCTGCAATTTGGGAGATGATTTATAAGAGAGCTAAATGAATACACTCTTCCACTGAATTCAGAATCTGTAATTTAAAATGCCAGATCATTGCTGCCTTTTGCAGAATTTTGAATTATCTGCACATATTCTTTAATGGGATTTAATTATTGTTTATATTTGAAGGCAACGGCAAACCCCATTTCAAAGGCTTTCTTTCCCTCTGCTAGGCTTGGGGTGGCTCAGCTCGCAGTAGCCCTGCTACTGAACAGAGTTTTGATCATGTATAACATTACACCTGCTTAACTTTCACAAGCTTGCTTTACACCAGCTTCTTGTCTGTATCCTTAATCTCTCATCTCCTTCCGCCCATCTCTATTACTCTTAGCATCTCAGCTAACTTTGTGGTTAGGCAATACTCCTCAGAACAGTGGCAACCCCCCCCTCCCTATATACCCAGACAAAATTAAAATTTTAATACAAACTAATTATTAAGAGAAAACTATGGAAACCATAACACACACCTGTCAATCCACTCCTGGAGAGAGAAGTTACTCGACTGGCGAGCAGCCCCTTCTTTGTCCTCTAGCCTTTTCCACCTGGACTCCACCCCTGTAGACACTTGCTATGGTGAGCTGTAGGGCATTTCCCTCTTTGCCTGCCTGGCAGGCAACAGGCAGTAGCCTCTGCGGTTTGAGCGTGAGTGGGTCCAGCAAGCTGCTGGCAGAAAAGCTGTCAGGACGGGGAGGAGAAGTCTGGTCTGGCTCCCTCCTGTCTTCTCTGTTATTTATCCATTATTTCCCAGCTTGTACTCTCCTCTGGGGTGTGGACAGAATCCCACCACCACTGTTCTGGGTCCAAGTCTTTTGCTTCTGTGCCATCCCTGGAGGGTTCCTGGGATATAGCCACCCACCACTCTTCCTCATCCAGCCAATCCCTGACAAAACCCTTAGTCCAACATGTTAGATGGCAATCATTTGCACACTTAACTGGATTTAAGCCCCATTAAATTCAAAGTTACTTATTTCTGAGTAGACATTTATACGATTGCACTGTTAAGTACGCAAAAGAAGTTACGGTATTCACATTTTGCTTTCTTGGAGGCAGCCTCCTGAGGTTAACAATTCAATCAAGGTTACTACTTTGTGTTATAAGTGTCCACCATTGTCACACTACGACTATATGCTAGCCAGGAGGTAGCATGCAGTGGAACCAATCTTTCATAAAATCCCTTTGAGAGAACAAAAATATGGTACACTTCTAAGAAAGGCAATGAACACAGACATTTTGTGGGGGCAGACATCGGGGAACAAAAGCTCAATTTGCAATTATATTGAATCTGTTGTCTGGAGCTAGTTAATTAGCATACACACAGGATTACCTTTGTGGTACAGTTCAGTTAGGTACGGCTCAAACACAATTAGAATGGGCCATTGGCTCTGGGAACATTCCCATCATTTTGTGGGCCAGATTGTTTCAATGCTAAGAAGCAAGTCTAATTCACTTTGGAAATCCAGAAGGTCATTAGCACAGCTTTGATTGCAAGAAACAGAAACTGTCTTCTAGCTGTGCAGAAAGACAAACAGGGAACTCATTTAGACAAGACAAATACGGCAGTAACTGTCTCACTTCTTTATGCCCCGAGACATTAAATCTTATTGTGTGAAATGTTATTTGTATTTTATAAAGTTACATGTGTTTTACTTCTTTTTAACTACCACTGATTTTAATAATCTAAATACCTGTTTTTAACTTTGTATCAATAATTTGAATGTTTTGTTTTTCAAACTGCAGCCTTAGAAGGTTTTTTTTTAAAAAAACAAAAAAAAACAATCAATTGGTTTATTCATATCCATAGGCATAAATATGATAGGGAAAGTAACTCATGCACAATCTCTCCTTTAATTATAAAGTGAAAGTCAGTCATTAACATTTATTTTTAAATTAATTATTCAATATTTTATAAAATCACAGCTCAGGGATTATTAATTTAAGACTTCTGTTCTGTTTTTTAAGAAGTAGTCACCGCAGCAGCTGTGTATGAAGTTTGAGGTCGGGTATTCAAGGAAAGAGAACAGCTTGGTGTTTCAGCAACTGAGGTTGAGCAGTCTTTTTATCATCAAGCTGTAAGAACATTAAGACTTTTAAGTGCCTTGGCAAAATCATGCTGACCATAATTTGAGCACAATACGCAATAATACAAATTAAGAAAGAAAGCATTTCAGCCTTATTTCAATATTTCCAAAGCAGTCTGATGACTCACTTCCACTATGCTCAAATGCAGATTTTGGGTGGCATCCAATGAACCATTTCCACTAGTGCAATGAAATGTCGTCTTCCTTTCTGCTCCTTTTCCCATGCACACTTAGGCCCTCTCCAAATCTTCTCCATAGGTTTGGGGGGAGATGTTCATAACAAAAGTGTGTGTGTGTGTGTGTGTGTGTGTGTGTGTGAGAGAGAGAGAGAGAGAGAGAGAGAGAGAGAGAGAGAGAGAGAGAGAGAGAGAGAGAGAGGCGGAAGGAAAAGGAGAGAGAAGGGAAATGGGGAGCCACTCACGGAAAGAAAATGCGGGTGTACTAAAAACCAGACACCCTGCCACTCTGATTTAGTTCATACATAACAGAAAAACATGATTGCTGCTAGGGTGAGTTGTGAAAAACTATGGTTCACAGTGGCCTCATGCACCTTGCCTCCTTTGCATGCCAGAGGGGAAGATCAAAATATTCTGCTTCCAAGTTTAAATGAGTTCTGCACCACGCCTGAGCTCAGGGAACTGCTGTTTATTTAAATTCCAGTTTGCTAGCAGACCATCGCTTGATCCTGATTTATTCTCACAAGCTGTTTTTCAAAAAAACAACAACAGAGTTTTTAAGACAGTTGGCATTACATTTGCTTTAAAGTTGGGAGTGAAAGCTTTCAATCTCCACTGGCATGAAGGAAAGGGGTATGAGCACAAATTTGAGATGCACAGCCACTCATGAGACCAGGTGCCAACTTGAAGAAAACAGGGGGGCAGGTAAGCCCTGCCCCTAATAATCAATCACATTATGTGGTGCACACACACCTTTTGAATGGCAATGCCCATTAACTTGGGAGTGGGTGGCCCCCTCAAACATTTTATTGAGGAGGCTGAAGACCCCTCAGCCCCTAGGAGTTGGCTGCTATGCATGAGACCATAGTTTCACAGCTGTGCCTAAATCAAGCTTTCTCCTCAATTGACAGTACCATTTGCCCTCTTCCCTATCTTGTGGGGAGGATGAGTAAACATTCACAAACTCGAAAGCACTACTAATGCAAGCTGCATTACTATTATTATATATGTTGCAAGAGTCTTTGGATTCTTCTAGGAGCCTTAAGTGAAATGGGTTGCATAGAGTGGAAGGGATATAAAAAGGAGATTTTTAAAGCTCCGCTGGCTTGCGAGGATAACAGCATATATAAATTTTGTAATAGGGATATAGCTGGCTAGACTCCTTTGAAATGTCCTAATGAGCCCCATGACCAGACTGTGGAGAGAAGCAGTTGTTCCCCTTTGAATCCTCACTGTGAACAGAGCTATAACAACAATGATTCACACAGTAATTTTCCTTTCTCCATCAGAAGTCTCCCATTGTGGTTTATTTTTTTTTGGGGGGGGGGTGGAATACAGTAATCAATACAGCAAGAGGAAACTAAGTTAACTCCTTCCAATGAAACCCTTCCTAGGCTCAGAAGAAAGTGATTTATATGTATTTAATTAGATTACACATTACCAGGTCCTGTAGTCAATAGATTCTTGACAATTCAGTTAACTCATTCCTTTTCTATAGCAACCTGGCCCATTACAAAAGAATAATTTGAGTTTTTTTTATTATTGTGCCACACATCTGCTTATGAGCAAAACATAGCCTTTGCACGGATCACAAATTAGCGAGCAATGATGTCATAAAATAAGAAATCCCTTTTCCACAGCATTAACTGACACCCCAAAGAGAGGACACCCAACAGACACCCAAAAGATAAAAGCCATACGGCAGGTGGAAAGAAAGAGATCATTGTAACTGTGGCCTTGCCCCTGGCACCCACACATTCATCGGAACTTTTGTACGGATCTGGACTCCATGAAAGTGGAGTGACCACAGCCTGGATACAGAAGAGCCCATCAAATGTGGAGACTGGCAACAGGACTAGAAGGCGCTCTGCTTCCCTGATGTGCATCACCAGTCTTGGTTGATAGAAGACACCTACAAGAAAGGAGGAAAGAAAGCCTCTGCTTATGGTATCCTTGGTATATTCAACGACATTGGCTGTGAATGCGCTTATCCATTTGGAGCACTAAAATGTAATTTTTAATCACTACAGCAGGCATTCCCAAACTTCGGCCCTCCAGATGTTTTGGACTACAATTCCCATCTTCCCTGACCACTGGTCCTGTTAGCTAGGGATCATGGGAGTTGTAGGCCAAAACATCTGGAGGGCGACAGGTTGGGGGATGCCTGCACTACAGGATTCATGTCCATCCACAACATGCTGCTTTATTTAGATTTATTGTAGGTCCTGCTGCCGAGAAGGGTTGATGTGGTCTCTTGAGGTGTGTTTGAAAACCACTCCTTGATTAGATTACACATTTGAAAACTCTCTCCTTGAGCTCTTGTATACACACATCCACATCATCACACCCTCCAAGGGTCCCTATTTTCCAGGGATGTCTCTGATTTAGAGAAGCCATCCCAGGTTCTGCATTGATCCTGGAATGTCCCATTTTTCCTTAAGATGTCCCTATTTTCATTGGAGAAATGTTGGAGGGTATGGATTTGCCCAACCCCTGAGCCATCTGAAGACAATCCTGCATAGGGAAGGTTTTTGTGTTTTGTTTTGTTGTTTGTTTGTTTTTTAAGTTTAACATTTTGTTATTTTTTACATATGTTGGAAGCTGCCCAGAGTGGCTGGGGCAAAATAATAATAATAATAATAATAATAATAATAATAATAATAATAATAATATATTATTATTATTATTTATACCCCACCCATCTGGCTGGGTTTCCCCAGCCACTCTGGGCAGCTTTCAAAAGAAATATTAAAATACAATAATTTATTAAACATTAAAAGCTGAACAGGGCTGCCTTCAGATGTCCTCTAAAAGTCTGGTAGTTGTTTTTCTCTTTCACAACTGGTGGGAGGGTGTTCCACAGGGCGGGTGCCACTACCGAGAAGGCCCTCTGCCTGGTTCCCTGTAACTTGTCTTATCACAGCGAGGGAACCGCCAGAAGGCGGGGTATAAATAGTAAAATTATCATTATGGAATGGGACGTCCCTATTTTCATCAGAGAAATATTGGAGGATATGCATCATTGGACCAGTGTGGATACAACTCACATGGTTGGAAGCAGCTGCATTTGGTTCCAATGGACACATTGTATGTGTGAAGGGGTGCAGTATCAATTTCAAATGGGATTTTTATTTTTTGGAACGAGACCAGTTTTTTAGGTGTTTTTGAGGGGCAAAGAATATGCAGTAGGTCTAGATTGTATGTGGACTAGGTAGAAAACAACAACAGCTAGCACTCAATATCCATTGATTCTAGGAGAAAATGTCATGTGGTAAATGTCCAAGAAAGACAGTGGGAACAGTTTCCCTTCCGTGAGTTGGAAAGTGGCATTCTGTAGTGGAAAACCTGTTGTATCCATTGGTGCTCCCTGCATGTTTTGAAACCCTGGCTGGATCTGGACACATCAAAGAAGAGTTTCAGTTAAAGAGGTTGCAAACACTGTATGAGAAATCGGGTTAGCAAAAATGGAACTCCACAGCGCCATCTGGTGTCACAATGTTTGAATGCATAAACAATGCATATAAAGCAGGGTTTCTTTGCCCTTGTAGCTGAGTCCTCTGATATCCTGACTTCAAGCTAAGTTTATTTACTTCTGTTTCCTTCTGATATCCATCTTTATTTAAAATGCTTTATATACACTTCTACAGCACATTACTTTAGAGCTTCTAAGGCAAACCTGATCTATTTCAAGTTGTTACTCTCTGCCATTTCGCTTGCCCCTTGCTAGGTCAGCTAATTTGGAAGCACATCAATACACTGTGGCCTTGTTTCAAGTAAGCCAATGGACATTGTAGTGAAATTGTAATAAGATCCTCTCTTGGCTATATAAATCTGCCTCTCTACAGCATCCACTTTCCCCCCTATAAATTATTCTAGCCACTTACCAAGCCCGGTAACAAATATTACCATTTCTCAAATGGGATGATAAAAAACTACCCAACTTTCGCTCTGCCTAACGTACTTCACAGACTTTTAGATGAAACCTGTCCCATTGAAAAATCTCATTCTTAAGCATTTCCTTTAATCATCCCAATGATTTTTCTTTTTAGTAATCTGCATTAAAAATAAAAATGAAACTTTCCCCCTGCCAGCCATGTATAAGCCATTTTCTTCCCCCAACTCTGTTCTTTTGGCAGTCTTCAGTTTGAACAAGGGAGAAAATCAGATCACTAGTAACAAGGGAAAGTTCATGCTATTTGAAGATTCTAAAGCACTTTCCTTTAGAAAGACAACATCTAAAGAGCTAAACTTTCACAAAAGAAGCACGGCCTTGGGAGAAAGGTTAGCACAGCATATTAAGCATTCCTTTAAAAAAAATAGAGAGAAGCTTCTCTTGCAGGAAAGAAAGCTAAATTGTGCAAGATACTATGTGGTGAGTAGAAATTCAGATGCATTGGTAGGCCTACTAAACACTACGCATCTCTCATTAATGCACAACACCCCCCCTCCGAACCCCAAGGGAACTCTTTTGTAACTTTTAAATATTTAGTGGACTACTCATTAGAAAGACTTTGCAACACATACTTTCAACAAGGGAAGACTTTTAGATGTGAGCATCCTCTCATCATGGTGGATTAAATCTTACCCTGCATCGCCTTCTCTTCTGCTTGCTATGTCAGGGCAAAATAAATTTCATTCTTGGATAGGGGAGCGTGGTTTTTATCAGTGCACCTTGGGTGGAAATGTCACTGCATTTTTCACTGGAAATAAAGCACCCATCTGCTACTTTGAAAGATGAAAACTCTGTGAAAACCTTGTGCAGGAAGGTTTGGAACCAGTTTTGTACAAACAGGATTTGCAACTCAGCTCTAATTGATTATTGCATCTTGCACCCAACGATGGCCATAGTGGAATTGTTCCTCATTTTGGACATGGGTTGAGTGGCTGAGTGGATGCTGAGGTCTGGGCTCTACCAGCTGGTATGGTAATGGGGTGGGGTGGGGTGAGCTGAAATGGCATCAACAAGGTCAGAAGAACAGGCACCTTGATGACCTGTTGTCGTCAACTCAGATCTCCTCCAACCTCACCACTGTCCCAACCCATCTCCATCCCAACAAGAATCACTGCCTGTAAGGCACCAATCCCCACCCTCCTGAGCTACTTACTGCTGTGTGTGCTTTCACTCCATTCAGAAGTGTTAGTCTAGGGTTACCATCATAGTGAGAACTAGGCTCACATATGCTCACATTTTTATGCTCTTCAGAGGAGTGCAGAGTGCTTCCATGCTGAAAGATGACCAAAGAAATCAGAGTTGGTCAAATATACCTGTGGTTTGGGTCTCATGGTTTTTGTGGTTTCAGGCTCACTGACCAGCAGGCTGGGAAACTGCTTTGCAAAAATTTATAGAGAGCCAGTGTGGTGTAGTGGTTAAGAGCGGTAGACTCCTAATCTGGGGAACCGGGTTCGCGTCTCCGCTCCTCCACATGCAGCTGCTGGGTGACCTTGGGCTAGTCACACTTCCCTGAAGTCTCTCAGCCCCACTCACCTCACAGAGTGTTTGTTGTGGGGGAGGAAGGGAAAGGAGAATGTTAGCCGCTTTGAGACTCCTTAGGGTAGTGATAAAGCGGGAAATCAAATCCAAACTCTTCTTCTTCTCTTCTTATATTAGGACAAAAAATTATGTAAAGAGAAATTCACACTAAAATTCTTACGAATGTTCCTGAAAACTAAAAACATCATCATCATCATCATCAATACCAATAACCACCATGAGGAGGGAAAATGAGAAACTAAGAAAAACCAAAATGGACAGATTCAACAGTCCTGATCTGGGAGTAATACCCATGGATCTCAATCCTAGACATGTATAGGATTGAATTGTTGGTATAGCACACACACTTTCATAGCTAAAAGCGGTAAGAATTCTCAAATCGTCATGCAATTACCTATGAAGTACATTGTAATATCTGACAAAACAATGTTGTGCCTTGCCTGGACTAACTATTACAGATATTCCAATTTCCTGTGAATTAAACTCAATTGAAAGAGATGTTTCTAAAACAAACAGGCATTCTTCCACTCTCTGTTTAGAACATGTAAACTCAGCTTAATGTCAGAATCAATGTTTCTTCTTCTTTATCTCTTACCCCCTCCCTCTAACAGAATCCAACAGGCGAAGAGCAGTTTTGCTACTTAATGAGTTATAAATGATCTAATTAACTGTCCCCTTGCAGTTGTCTTCACACTTCGGTAGTGAGGTGTTTATTTGCGCAGCTATATATTTTATAGCCATACTAATAACTCATTTGAGCAATTTTGCTGGTTCTTTGTTTGCACTGGATTTTGAAAACATTCCCAATTCAATATTGTCTAAAGGTTTAAGAAATGTCCTATTTACTACTCCCTTCCAAATCAGTCATAAGGGCTGTAAATAAAGTCGACTCTGACGCAAGACTCAGCATCACCTTTCCTAGATGACTCTCCACTTAAATGAAATTATCCCTGTCTTTCTATTCTTATTTTCTTTCTCTGCTCTGAATGCAGTGCTACAGCCAACATACTGCTGCTAATTTGTCCCTGCCCACACGATTGGACCAATCACCTGGAGCAGCTGAACCATATGGGATCAGATAATAGAAATGTTTGGCTTTTGGCTGAGCAAAATGTGAAAGATGCCTCAGTTAACAGGGTCATTGTGTGGCTGTGAGAGGGAGCTTGCGGACTCAATTTGAATAAATTGACCTCTTCTCAGGTAGGTCTTGTGATAATATAGAGATGGCTTCTTGGTAGGGATGGAGGAATTTTTTTCCCAAAACAACATGTAAACCAAAATACTCTCACCCTTCAAAATCTGCACTTGTATTTTCGGACTATTTAGGGAACGATTATAATTCGAAGAACTCATAAGCAGGATTTGACATTTGAGCAACAGAAGGAACTAGAAAATGTAATATAGATATGTGGATATAAGAAATAGAAGGTATTGTGCATCGTGAGGTGGGGATTAAAACACCATGGAAAAATGGGGCAGGAAGTTGAGAAAAGATAAATTTATTGTGTATTGAAGTGTATATCTAAAACTTTTTTAAAAAAATTCAGAATTTTTTTTTTTTGCAAAAAAAATGCACTTTGCAGTGCAGTTCTCCAGCCATGTAATAGGTAGATAGACATATACACTGGGGGGAAGTGTGCTGTAAAATATTGTTTTAATATATTAAACCAGTATTATTGCCACATTAAGGATTTCCATGTCTCTTCTATGTCCTATTACAGATTTGCTTAATGGTATGAAGATGACATTAGGGAATGGTGGCTATTTCCAGAAGAGTAGTGCTTTGCCTCTGGCTTCATCCACCACTGGCAAGGTGCTGTGATGTCACAAGAGAGCATGATGGCAGTGTTCCTCATCCGATGTCATTTGTTGATGCAACAAAACTTGGAATTACATCTTGGGATTTGTAGCTAATGAAGCTACAGCTCAGCTCAAAATCTCATCAGCACCTTACGTGTTAAAATTCCAACAGGAGTTATGAGAATTTCAAGGAAAATGAATCTAGCTGAGGGAATTGGGAATATTTGCATCCTTTCAGTTCTCTAATTGCTCCATGGCTCTTTGAAAATAATTGGCAGGACTCTACAGAAAAGACAGATCTTCTTATCTGAATATACAATGATGAATGAAACAACCAGTGTGGGGTCCTGATGATAAGTATGGGACTTTCCTTCCTCATAAATAATAATTGTACTGTTATGTCACAAGACAGCTTGGTAGTTGTGGTGGTGGTGAGCCATCACAAACACTTATTTGTTGATACTGAAAGTTACAGGGTTGTCCAATTAACAACTAAGCTTATATTTGCAATTTACTTGTGGTATTTTAACATTTCCTTTCCTATATTTGCACTAAAATATATTTAGTTTCATTTGTCATGCAGATGGACATCTACATTATCTTCCCTAGCTCCTTTTGTGTGTGTGTGTGTGTGTGTGTGTGTGTGTGTATGACTCCCCATATATATATATATATATAGAGAGAGAGAGAGAGAGAGAGAGAGAGGAGAGAGAGAGAGAGAGAGAGAGAGAGAGAGAGAGAGAGAGAGAGAGAGAGAGAGAGAGAGAGAGAGAGAGAGTTCATGGAACAAGCTCTACTGAACTGCACCAGATATAGTGTCGAAGCAAGATGAAAGCACATCAAAGAGACCTTCTACAACACAGGTATGTCCTCCTTCGGCAAAAGAGAGCAACAGATTCCTGATTGATTTCAGGACAGCATAAAATGGGGCCGTTAGTGTGTTGGCATCTATTCATCTCAGAGGGAAAAATGGAAAAGTGTGCCTTTGGATATGAAGGCAAACTGTTGGAAGGTTGCAGTGCCTGCTGTGGCTGTAGAGACAGACACAGGAGAGAGATGTTTTGTTGCAGCTGGGGCAGATGAAGGTGTCCAGTTGTGGTTGCAGATGTATCATAGTGTTTCTTCTCTTTCCGTTCCTCCCAGTGGTCGTTTCCTCCTCTGTCTATCACCAGGCACTGTAGTCATCTGCAAGGGATTTCCACATGGGAGGGTTATAGTTTCCAGCCTTCACGTCACATTTGCACACCCTCAATTCAAGTCATTTAACAACAATGGCCGGAAGGCAGAACCCCTGCTTCTTTCTTTGGCAGTCACTCGTAGCCGAGTAAGATTGTCTTTCATGAACACGGTCTTAACAGTAAGTCTGTAAGTGACTGTGGAGGCCAATTCTGGATCCACACGTCCTTCCACACTGGGGGCAAGGGTTCTGGGTGAGAGTTGATAATGGGGAGGGTTTGCCAAATGTGACTTCCTCTTAGCACCTTTCTCGCTTGCGTCCTGAGTCCGAGTGTCTTCAAAGCCCATGACACCTTTGGTGTTTATACTCCCCCCCTTTTTTTGAAGACAGGAGTGCCTGGTGTGCTCTGGCCCATGGGGTCACGAAGAGTTGGACACGACTAAATAACTAAACAACAACAACTACTACTACTACTACTACTACTTTTTTTAAAAAAATATTTGCCTTGACAGAGTCTTTAAACCTCTTTTGTTGACCACCAGCATTACACTTTCCATTTTTAAGTTTGGAATAAAGTCGTTGCTTTGGAAGACGATAATCAGGCATCTGCACAACATGATCAGTCCAACAAAGTTGGTGTTGAAGAATCGTTGCTTCGACACTGGTGATCTTTGCTTCTTCCAGTACACTGGCATTAGTTCGCCTGTCTTCCCAAGTGATGTGTAAAAAAAATTGCAGACACCATTGATGAAATCTTTTGAGGAGTTGGAGATGGCGTTTATAAGTGGTCCATATTTCACAAGTGTACAGTAAGGTTGATAGTGCAAAATGCTTTGTAAACAAGCATTTTGCTTTCCCTGCACCCCACTTGTCACTTTTTCCAGGATGACAAAGAACCATTAATGAGTACTCTTTGAGTTTAGTTAGTCAACCAGCCATAGGACATGAGTGTACAGCTTTGTTGATCTTTGGCAGCTCTGTGTGTTTAAATTAGGGCTGGGGATTTTTTTTTTCATCCTGGGGCTGCATTTGCTTATGGTCAAGCTGCTGGAGGCCACATGCCCATGGTAGACAGGACCAGAGACAAAAGTGGACAGGGCAGTGAATTTAAACTTTTCTAGTTTCTTCACACACTCATACACCCCACCTTATCCATGCAAGCAAGAGGCATTATTAGAATTCAAGGACGCATTCTTCCCATGCAAAAAACACACAAGGAGAGTGAGAAGTAGGACCAGTGAGGGGTATGGCCTGGGGGAACAGTAGTAGTTGAGCAAAGAGTGGGCCTGGGGAGAGCCCGGAGGGACAGATACAGAGCCTTGGAGGGCTGCCTTGGACCCCCAGTGCTGAGGTTTCCCACTTTTGATTTGTATGCTCATCGTATAGCTAGACATCAAATTCTTGAAAGAAGCTCCCACTCCATATAGAGAACTGCTTCTGAAATTGAGAGATGCTGCAAGATAAAGTCTGCAATAAAATATGAGGTCAGCAGAGGGAAATCGAAAGGCACCCACAAGGCCGGATTTCCAGTAATCCGCCAAATGCAATGCTAAGCCAAGAAGAGTGTTACACTATTCAAAATAACCTGCCAAGACCCAATATGGAAATCACTTGAATTTGCAGCTCTTTCCCATAACTAATCCTTTGAATGTGCCATTTTGAAGCATGGTGCCTTGACTCTTTGGCTCAAGGTTAGCTGGAGATGATCCAATTGATCCAGCGCAGAATTAGGCATGTCCCAGGATAGAAGTGGGTTGCCACAGATAGATTATTTCTGAAAGACTATAGCAAATCAAAAAACATCTGACATTTCCACTTTTCCCAAGAACACTGTGAAATTACTTGATTACTTTAAATAGTGTTCTGAAAATGGCACTCCAGTGGCTGCCTAGCTGAACTCCATTCTTCTGTAATATTGCCTCTTTTCTATATTGTTTTTCAGCTCAAAATCACACAAGCAGGCAGGGAAAAAACCCCTCTATAATTCTGTCAGAGCAATTCCCTAGGCAAAAAAATAATAAAAAAAGAATTTTCACTTTTCAAGATATGATTCATGCTTCCTATTTGAGATGAAGCCAAAATAACAAAGCTACACCTCTAATTTCCAAAAAGAACCCTATTTTTTCTGAGTAGGAAGATAAAAAAGGGCTATGCTTCCACAGATTCAAAGAACAATGCAACTTGTTCCATGAGTCTGAAGAGAAGCTGCAATTCTAATTTTTGAGCATCAGCACCCAAGTCATAATCACAGTGCTTTTTTTCTTTAAAAAGATGTTTTGGGTACTCTCATTTTCCTGCTCTTATTGAAAAACTGCCATAGCTGCCAAGTTTTCCCTTTTCTCACGAGGAAGCCTATTCAGCATAAGGGAATTTCCCTTAAAAAAATGGGATAACTTGGCAGCTATGAAAACTGCCCCTCAATGAGGCCAAACTTAGATTCACAAAATGTTTAGGGGCGTACATACCCCTGCCCCCGCCCCCCCAAAGCACTGCAAACACACACAAAAAATCCTTTTGAAACAATGGGGTGCTTACAAATAGTGTTTGCAATACTATATGCAATTGGGGCCAGACATCTTGGAGAGTGAAGTCAAATGGGAGAGTGAGCCAGACATCTTGGAGAGTGAAGTCAAATGGGCCTTAGAAAGCACTGCTAATAACAAGGCCAGTGGAAGTGATGATATTCCAGCTGAACTATTTAAAATTTTAAAAGATGATGCTGTTAAGGTGCTACACCCAATATGCCAGCAAGTTTGGAAAACTCAGCAATGGCCAGAGGATTGGAGAAGATCAGTCTACATCCCAATTCCAAAGAAGGGCAGTGCCAAAGAATGCTCCAACTACCACACAATTGCGCTCATTTCACACGCTAGCAAGGTTATGCTTAAAATTCTACAAGGCAGGCTTAGGCAGTATGTGGACCGAGAACTCCCAGAAGTGCAAGCTGGATTTCAAAGGGGCAGAGGAACCAGAGACCAAATAGCAAACATGCGCTGGATTATGGAGAAAGCTAGAGAGTTCCAGAAAAACGTCTACTTCTGCTTCATTGACTATGCAAAAGCCTTTGACTGTGTCGACCACAGCAAACTATGGCAAGTTCTTAAAGAAATGGGAGTGCCTGATCACCTCATCTGTCTCCTGAGAAATCTCTATGTGGGACAAGAAGCTACAGTCAGAACTGGATATGGAACAACTGATTGGTTCAAAATTGGGAAAGGAGTACGACAAGGTTGTATATTGTCTCCCTGCTTATTTAACTTATATGCAGAATTCATCATGCGAAAGGCTGGACTAGATGAATCCCAAGCAGGAATTAAGATTGCCGGAAGAAATATCAACAACCTCAGATATGCAGATGACACAACCTTGATGGCAGAAAGTGAGGAGGAATTAAAGAACCTTTTAATGAGGGTGAAAGAGGAGAGCGCAAAATATGGTCTGAAGCTCAACATCAAAAAAACCAAGATCATGGTCCCATCACCTCCTGGCAAATAGAAGGGGAAGAAATGGAGGCAGTGAGAGATTTTACTTTCTTGGGCTCCTTGATCACTGCAGATGGTGACAGCAGTCACGAAATTAAAAGACGCCTGCTTCTTGGGAGAAAAGCAATGACAAACCTAGACAGCATCTTAAAAAGCAGAGATATCACCTTGCCGACAAAGGTCCATATAGTTAAAGCTATGGTTTTCCCAGTAGTGATGTATGGAAGTGAGAGCTGGACCATAAAGAAGGCTGATCGCCGAAGAATTGATGCTTTTGAATTATGGTGCTGGAGGAGACTCTTGAGAGTCCCATGGACTGCTAGAAGATCAAACCTATCCATTCTTAAGGAAATCAGCCCTGAGTGCTCCCTGGAAGGACAGATCCTGAAGCTGAGGCTCCAATACTTTGGCCACCTCATGAGAAGAGAAGAATCCTTGGAAAAGACCCTGATGTTGGGAAAGATTGAGGGCACTAGGAGAAGGGGACGACAGAGGACAAGATGGTTGTGTTCTCGAAGCTACGAACATGAGTTTGACCAAACTACGGGAGGCAGTGGAAGACAGGAGTGCCTGGCGTGCTATGGTCCATGGGGTCACGAAGAGTCGGACACGACTAAACGACTAAACAACAACAACATGCAATTGGGGAGAAATTCAATTCAGTTCACATTTAAAGGGGAATCTACCTACTTTGCAATTTCACAAACAAAACACGAAGCAAAGCTGAGCCATCTTTTGAAAGTCACATTTCTCTGAATTTTTCAATGCAGGTTTTAATGTGCAGGGAAATGCACATACTAAAGTGTGTGTATACATGCATATATTGGTGAAAAGAACATGCAAGAATGGGCTGTATGCAAAAAAAATGCATATTAGACAAAATGGCACACAAATATGTGCATATCAGGATAAATGTGCACTAAAATACCAATAAATTTCAGTGAGGAAGTCTTCATTTCAAATAAATAAATAAATTAAGAACTGAACTCAAGATTGGAAAGAGGAGAAACTGAAACTGACATATTTGCCCATCCCTTCCCAGGTGTATAAAGAAGGAAAAATTGCACAGGGTGTATGCCAAATCACGTGCTAAACTAAGGTAACAATTTTGATTCCTGGCCATATGGAATGAACATGTGAAGTTAAGGTGAACACCTCAAAAAGCCGGGTTGCAATGCAATTTCTCAACAATGACATGAGATGAATTGTGATGCTCCTCTTATCCTTGTAACAAGATGAACCCTAGAGATATAAAATGGCTCCCTGACCTAGCTGCACTTCCTACTGTTGTTTACTTTCTAAGAAGCTGCAGGAGAAGGGGGACACTGTCCAGAGGTCTCACACATGTTTCCCTAGTTCAGGGAAACACTGGCTGTGGCAGTCAGCATAGGCAGTAGAAACCAATATGGACAAATGGAGGGGCGTACCCAGGATCAAAACTGGGGGAGGGGGCAAGAGAGGGGAAGAGAGAGGGAAGGAAGTAGGGAGGGAGGGAAGAGAGAGAAGGAAGAGAAGGTAGGTAGGTAGGTAGGTAGGTAGGTAGGTAGGTAGGAAGGAAGGAAGGAAGGGGTGTGTGAGAGAGAGAGAAGGGAGGGAGGGAAGGAGAGAGAGAGAGAAAGGAAGAAAGAGGGGGGAAGGAAGGATGGAAGGAAGGATGGAGCTCCTGTCCGCCCCCCCCCCAGCTCAGGCTGCTCCTCCCCCCCTCCCACGTTCCTGTCGCTGGCTGCAGCCGTGGAGGGGGTGAAAGCAGCCCGATTTCAGACTGCTTCTCGCCCTCCCCACATTCCTGTTGCTTGCTGCAGCCGTGAAGGGGGAGCAAACAGCCCGATTTCCATAACCCACAGTGACTTTTCCCCTTCAGTTTTTGGAGGGGAAAAGTGCAGGTTATGGTCCGTAAAATACTGTTTTTGTTTTGTTTTGTTTTTTTGCTTCTGGGGGGAGGCAGCTGCCCCCCCTGCCCCTCGCTGGGTATGCCCATGGACAAATGGTCTAACCTGATAGAAGGCAGATTCCTATGTTCCTTTTTCTAAGATGGCAGAAAGCACACTTTGTTACAGGTTGTGGATGTAGGCATGGGTCACATAGCCCTGTTTGACAGACTTTGGAGAGCACACACAACCAGGGGATGCACCTCAAGTCACTGGCCTAAACCCTGACATCTCATAACCTGTCAGTTCAGCATCAGTTCTGGTAAATCAGGGACTTACAAGATAGAGGGTGTTGCTCTTGTTGAAGAGCTACAGACATTTCCATTTCCATTTATGGGGGGAAAACACCCACCCAGAGGATGATGCATGCTCTAGAAGTGAATTGAAATAGATGCACTAAAACACAACTTCCCTGTGAGAGTATTTCATAAAAATGTAAGAAATGGCCATGGGATCAAGTCAATGGCCCATCAAGTCCAACATCCTGTTCTCCCAGGGGTGACCTACTTCTGGAGCAGCAAGAAATGGAGTAAAAATCCATTTGGTTTGCACCTTGGTGTGAACCTACTAAATTGCACTTTCTGAACCAATATGTGAAGCAAAACACAGTTTTCTTTCAAAAACGATAATTGTTCAGGTACTGCAATGCAGTCTTCCAACCAAAAAATGTTTTGGATTAAAAAACAAACAAACATGTATTTGGGGGAAGCGCACAAGAAAGGTATTTACAGTGAAAACAAAAAGGTGTTATCTAGAATAAATGCACAGATTAGGGGAAATGGCTGCTATATAGTAAGAAAACAAAATTACACTGGCTTCATGTAGTTTCGATTGCTGTGACAGTATTTGGGGCCTGGGACTGCAAGCCCATATTCACTTCCCTAGGAGCAAGCCCCACTGAAATCAATGGGGCCTTTCTTCTGAGTAGATATGGTCAGGATTGTGCTGTAAACTCATTTCTGGGAACATTTATATCTGACTAATGCATCTCTACCTACTGCATTTACTGACTGCTCTATTTTTAGATGCTTCCATAGTCACTAATAATGAATATATTTAGGAATACCCTTCTTCACTTTTATTTTACCTTCTAAATCCTTGTTATGTCTCTTGTGCTTCACTAAATAATTCACGTTACTGGTGATTAAATAAGAAAAAGCCTTTTGCAAGCATTCGAGTGTAGTAAATGATATACCACATAAAACAAAACAATAAATCACTCTGAAGGATTTGAGCTAAAAATAAGATGTTCAGCTTTATTGGAAGCAAACGAAATGTAACATTGAAATAATAGATCTTTATCCTTATGATGCTTCCATTATTAATTATCATTTTAGTGTTGTTGTTGTTGTGTTTTTTTTAAAAAAAAACCTTTACAAAGTACTCTTTGACCTCATTGTAGTTTTTCTCATACATTTTAATTGATTTGCAAAATTAGCTGGTAACAAGAAGAAAGATTGAGATATTTTTTAAAAGAAAAAGCAGAGATGCAGAATCCATAATAAGCATATATCTTCTGGTAGGAATGTTCTGAAGAGGGTCTCAGGTGCCGCTCCAAATAAGGTGATACTTCACTTTGACCAGTCAGAGGCAGACAACCCCAAACTATTTTCTTGCAGATAACCCTTATGACCTTGGGCCTTCCTCTTGAGGGAATTTTCTGCCTCGTCAAGCAGCAGCAAGTTTGATCTATCTTGAAATGACAGCTTTTAAAATTATATGCCCTTTAAAAATGGGGGGGGTTATTGGCTTGCTGTTGTTTTAATTTGTGGTTTCATATTCTGATTTTATCACTTCTGTTTCAGTGTATCTGAAGAAGTGTGCGTGCACACGAAAGCTCATACCAATGACCAACTTAGTTGGTCTCTAAGGTGCTACTGGGAGGAATTTTCATTATTATTATTTTTTATTACGTCAGACCACCACGGGTACCTACCTGTAACTGATTTTATCCTGTGAACCGCTCTGAAACCTGCAGGTATAGGACGATATAAATAATAATAATAATAATAATAATAATAATAATAATAATAATAATAATAATTTCTCTTTCTCATCATCAAGACTTTTGATGAGAAACTACCAGATAAGTAGATACCACTTGGTTTCCCCACAGTAATTTATATTTTCTCTGGGGTCGTCTTTGGAGTTACCTTTTTCATCTTTATTCTCCACTGTCAAAGGCAGTATGACTGGATACCAGAATGCCTCTGAATACGTGAATAAGTGAGGAGAATGCTGCTATGGTCGTGGCCTGCCATGGGCATCAGGTTGGCCACTGTGAGAACAGGATGCTCATTTGGTCTGAATTTGGTTGGAGGTGAAGAAGGCACCATGTATTGGTGGCCACCAGCTTGAACAGCTTTAAAACAAAGAGTGGACAAATTCAGGGACAGTAAGGCTATGAACAGATACCAAACCAAAATGCCAATGTTCTATCTCCATTGTTGGAGACAGTATGTCCCTGAATGTTACTTGCTGGGAATAACAGGTGGGTCCTGCTCTTGGGCTTCTTTTAGTCATCTGGTTGGCCACTGTAAGAGCAGGATGTTGCCCTAGATTGGCTATTGGGTTGATCCAGCAGGCTCTTCACACATTCCATTTAGTGGGGCTTACACCACTTAAGTGGAGTTAGGACTGCAGCCTCTTTTGCTACCTTAATTTCTCAGTTTGGTATAAACTTGTATGAGTGAAGGAAACAAGATAGGGTGATATCAGGGAGGGGCAGTTTAGTTAAAAGTCAAGAAATCATTGGGTTGGAGAAAGGAGAAGGAAGAGAATTTTAAATTAAATTGATTAATTCCATTTTATCCACTGCGTTTTATTTTATTTTATTTTATTGGTAATCTGATTGTATACCACTTAGAAACACCAGTGTTAAGTAGTACTGTATTTTTCCACTCCATAGACACATGACCATAAGACACACTTAGTTTTTAGAGGCATAGTAGAGAGCTGGAAGTGAGAGCTGGACCATAAAAAAGGCTGATCGCCGAAGAATTGATGCTTTTGAATTATGAATTTTGAACAGCCCCTTTGCCGTTGTCAGCTGTGGCGGAGGAAGGAGGAGCCCGTTTTTGGGGTGCTGATCCTCCCCCCTTTGTCGCTGTCGGAGGCTGTGGCGGAGGAAGGAGCAGCCCACTTTTCTGCCATCCATTGCCTCCATTCCATAAGACGCACAGACATTTCCCCTACCTTTTTAGGAGGGAAAAAGTGCGTCTTATGGAGCAAAAAATACGGTATATACATTTGTGGAAATAAATAAATGGATAGGAGTGAGGGAGCATTGGCCCAGTTCCCTCTGGCACTTTAACACTGTGAACCGTATTTCATGCTTTTGCCAGATGGATATGCAAATGGTATGTAGGGAATTATTCATGAAATGCTCTCACTCCTGCTCCAGGTTGGAGCAACACTACTTTCTGTTGAAGGTGTAGCTGTAGACAGTGCAATGTGCAGCTATAGGATGAAAAAGAAAGATAAGAATCATCAAATGTAGAACTGGCGGGTCAAGAAGATGTGTTTTCATAAACCAGTATTTCCCCTACCTGGTGCCCTCTAGATATTTTGTCCTAAAATTCCCATCACCCCAGCCCTCATGGCCAATGCACAAGGGATGGTGGTTCAACATTTTAATGCTTGTGATTGTCAGGGAATGAACAGAGGAGGAATGGTGGAGTCCGCCTCCCCATCCTGAACCTTCCAGAGAAGAGCAAGACAGTATAGATTTACAACAGTGGTATGAGGAAGGTCACGGCTCGGAGGTGGATGAGGGGCAACGTTGGGAAATAATGGGAGAGGAGGGGGAAGCAGAGCCTGAGCAGCTGTCTGACATTTTATTACTAGAAAGAATTCCAGTCCCCCCTTCTCCCAGAACCCGGTGAGCATTGAAAGTAGGAGAGCAAAGGGCTCGGAGGCAAATGGCCCTAAGCAGGCACCGTAAGCAGGGTGGTGCTGTTGACGATTGAGGAGTGAAAGGGGTTGGAGATTACTCAGAGCAATGCCATAACTTCAAGAGGCTGCATTTCTAAACCTCTCTCTATGAATGTTGAAGAAAATACATTGGTAAGAGCTTCCTTGTCTAGGTATTCCTGGCAGCCTACCATGGGGGAAATCGGATTCCCTGATGCCTGGCAGTGATTAGACATAAGTAAAGATACAGGTGTATCACAGTGGTGTATATTTTGCTTTTGGTGTCATGTTTAGATTGCTTTGGCCCAAATTTATGGCATTCCATTCCAGTTAACATCAGACAAACCCAAATGAACTTTCAGCGTCTGCTGAATACTTATTTTATTCTAGCAGGCATTTTCCACTTGTAGTTTGATTGCACAGTTGTAACCGGTTTTTATTTTTGTGTTGTATCTTTGGAAACCATTTAGAAACTATCATAGTTAAATGGTCTGTAAATTGTTTAAATAAATAAGTAAATACATATTTCACTAGGGATTGCAGCAATGTGTCCCCGCTATACAACTAGGAGTTGGCCCTGTTTGCTTCTTTTACCATTTAAGGCCCACTGAATATAAAAAAAATGTACCTCCTTCAAAAGGCTCCATTATCTGCACATTTGCTTTACTGAGCTGAAAAATATTTTCATTGCTATTGCTCAATTATCTCTGGAAACTACAATTACTATATCATCTGTAATAGTAGTGTAACCTTGCTTTGCTAAAATAGGTAACTCAAGGCTGCATAATCTCAAGGGGTTTGTCAGAAGGTTCCAGTTGACAATTGGGACTTAATAAAAGAGAATCAAGACTTTTTTTTGCTGTAAGTAAAAGCAAAATGAAAGCTTTTATTGCTGAAAACAGCTATGCAAAAGCAGCTATCATGCAGCATGTAAATTGTACATTGTAAAGGTTCCTGGAAATGAAGTGTCTCTGGGCTTCCTAGAAGTTAACACTGTCAAAGCCAAAGTACTCTTGAAAAATTCTCTTCCCTTGAGTGCCTTGAGACATACTTTATTCCTTCAGTTCTTCCTGAAAGTTTTTTCATGCTTGTCCTATGTAATGAATGCCTCACTTTGATATACCTTAGAGTTGTTGAGTGCTGAACATCTGTAATTCTCAAAGCAGTACAGCCAAGACAAAGCGTGCTTCATTTTATTTCTTTAAATCAAACTACTACTGCAAAGTAACCCCAACTATGTAGCTATGCCAGAATTGCAGCATACGCAGAGCATCTCAAAAACCAGGACACCCTAATATATAAACATGCATTGAAACAATTTTAGGCATCTCTAATTTGGATATCAGGCATTCATCCCACGCCCTGGGAAAATTGTGTATCTTGCTGGCTGGGTCATTGCTGCAAGCATTCTAGGCACCAAGGAGCAAGGAATAAACAAATACATCATCAATATATTTGTAGCAGTCTTATGAACGTGTGGAAGCCTGGGATATGAACCAGAAAATAATGTGGGAGCTTGTGATGTTCATTGTGTTTTTAGTGTGGGCTTCGCTGGTCGCCAGCGTTCCTATCCTGTGTCGAGGAATTCTGAAACACAGCATCAGTTTTTACTGTAAGAAATTCTTAATACAAGTCAATTCAAAGGTGGGTCATCATGTGGGTGTATAGAAATCAAGAATGAAAGAGTTCAGCAGTGAGATTTTGAAAAGAAAAGGATGAGAAGGGATGAGTTTTATTGTTTTTTGGGGAAGGAAAATGCTTCATCCTAATAGCCACTAGGGAGATTGCAGTTACATTTAGATATTGTATATTGTATTCATTCAGTTAATTCATTCATTCATGAATCATCATCAAGGCTATTTATATCACCCACCCATGAATCCTAATATATTACTTCTCCAGTTGCCAAAGTCATAAATTGTTCTTACATTTCTCCTGCTGACATCTCTGTTGGAGCTGAGGACTGTTGATGATCTGATGAATGCCTTAGCAGATTTGAAAACCACAGGTGCATACTCAACACAGTCATAAGGAGACAAAAAATGGTTCAGATGCAGTTTTTTTCCTCCTTTGAAGGCATATCAAATAATGCTGCTCTTTTATCTTTAAAGCAATGCAGTTGGAAGCCCTTATGTTATTTTATGTATTTTACCAAACAACATTCCAGTTTTCCTGTTTATGAATTATTTTAAGCAGCCCGTTCAAAGGATACTACCAGTATTTTACACAGTTAAAAATCATGCCGTTTAATTGAAATAACGATTAGGCATGGCTAGGGCAGATATTGCTGGCTACTGTCCAATGCTTCTGTCCAGACATGGCTCTGTGAAGTTGGGATTTTAAGAAGTAAATCAAGTCAAGGCACTAAATTTGTCATCTATTACTGTAGCATAGATATGAAACGACTTAAGAACTTTACAGTAGTGTTTGACCAATAGACTGCACAGTAATTAGCAAACCATCTCATATGGCTTCTACAATACTGAAATGCAGAAACTGTACAGTACAGCATATAGTGTATCTTTATGATAATATTGATGCTCCTACTTTTAGCAAGGGTGGTTTGCCTCAACCCCATTGGCCTTGGCAGAGATTTGAGTTGGTTTCTCCAGGAGGAGGGGGTCAGCACATTGGTCCAATGTCCAGTGGGAAGGGGCAATCTAGACAATATTTATGTCTGCTCCTCCTCCTCCTCCTACAGTTGCACTGTCCTCCTTCCATCCATCTGCAATGTGGCTTTGGTGTTGAGTAGGAATTTTTGGAGAGTCACGATAGACACTTGGAATATCCTTCTTAGACCCGCTGCGCTGCACACTGTAGGGCTCTGTTCTATTGCTTTGGTTCAATTGATCTGTTTGGAAAGTAATCCAAGCAGGGAAGGGAAGATTTCATGTCATTGCCCTCCTGATGTACTATTGTATTATGAGGCATTCTTAACTTATCATTTACAGCCTGGGGGCTTGGGGTTGTGTACCTGGGCACAACTTAAGGCCTGGTGCTCATACCTTGGTGAAAGCTGGACCCATGTTGGGTTCACAACCCAAGGCTCAGGTAGCAAGGAAAGGGGATCCTCTCTCAATTCTTGGCTGGAGGACCAACTATGTGGTGGCTTACATGCCCATGATGGGAAGAAATGTTTCCCTCATATACCTGCCCACATTTAATGATTTGGCTTATTTTGCACATACTCTAATTTGTTATATTTAAATAATTTAATAATAATATATAAAGACTGGCTGTCTACACCGAGGCTGCAATCTAAACCCCTTTTGTGCCCAGCTTGGGGGGCATTTTGTTTGGTCAGCAATGTCTCTCCACCCACAGAGTAATGCCAGGGTCACTCCACCAGTATGGAATCTTTTCCACCCACTAGGCAGAAGTGTTTCTGGTGGAATCCCTTTTGGTATTAGTTCATTGAACGCTCTGAAACTGGACGTTCTGGGGTGATAGTGAGCAAGGACTAAACTAGCCTGAATCTGAAGTTGGCCCCAATGTGATCGCTTGACAGTATCAAACCTGAAAGTTGTGCTAGCTCCTAATTGGTACAGAGACCCACCTTCTCCCCTGGATCGTTTGAAAAACAGTCTCCAGAGATTTAGATGCTCCATTAAGCCCAGCTGGAGTTTGGATTGCACTGTTAACCAGAGGTATCAACAATCATAGAAAATTGAGTTGTTGGGCAAGGTAACAGAAGAAGCATCTGTGAACAATAGTTTCATGCAGACAGAATGTTAGATATGTTCATAGAAAGGTGGCACCTGTTCCTTTATCTTAAATCCCCACATTGTTTTGGACACACACACGCACACACACACTTTCCTTGTAAAGTTGTTTTTGTTTTTTTATTCTTCTGCGGTCCTGATGTGTAATTTGAATGGTCTCTGCTGAGTTTTATGCACACCTTTACTCTGTATCACTATGATGATATGATTCTTTTGTTGCTGCTATTTGTAAAATATGAGTAAATTTTCAATGAATATATATATTGCTCTTTTGTAAAAAGAAAAATAAAAAGAAAGGAAAAGAAAAGAAAAGAGATAACCTACCTTGTAATTCCATAACTCCTGCTTTTGCAGCCTGCTTGAGACTGCAAAAATGAAAAAGAAAAGCCCACAGGGATATTGTCATGC
The DNA here is from genome assembly GCF_963506605.1 of Zootoca vivipara. Classification (NCBI taxonomy): domain Eukaryota; kingdom Metazoa; phylum Chordata; class Lepidosauria; order Squamata; family Lacertidae; genus Zootoca; species Zootoca vivipara. The sequence goes on from NC_083279.1 coordinate 16,777,175, forward strand.
ATCTGCCAAGCCAAGATAATTCCTATGTTTGGCTTGGTGGGCCATAAGTTATGAAAGACTGTAATACAAAGAAGTATTGATAAGCTCTTTGCATAGAACCTTTAGGAACAATCATATGTGGGATCCTTTTTTTGTCTGAATGATATATCCTATCATTATCTACAGTTCTGGATGACAATCTGTAAGAGGTGACTATTTTTATACTTGCTGAAATATTCATGCAACTATTTAAGAGTTTGTCAGTTTCATAGTGAGAAAGAAACATTTCTATTGCTCTCTTCAGGTGTCACCATTAGGGAGCACAATACTATGCACAAGAAACTGGCGTAAAGCAAGTCAGTATAAATTAAGCCAGCATTAAGGTATCAAAGATGCAAACCCTATACAGGGCAGGGGGAGTGTGCTGGTGGAGGGAAAACAAGTAATTAAGATAGTGTTCTCTGTGTGGTTGCCAGGTCATGTGACTGAGCTAAATGGGTTTTGGGATGTGACCCAATTCCTGCCTGTCTGGTGCAGTCTTTACCATGCCTCTGAAATGCCCCATTTAAAGGAGCTGAGCTGGGTAGTGAGCACGTTCTGCTAGCATATCTTGGGACTTAATGTCATCCAACTGAGGCAGAGATCCACTACGTCCTACACTGCTCATGCTGGTCGATCTTGCCAATGGATTGCCCCCTTAGTAGTGAATTCAACACTTAAGCAAAAGGAGTCAACAATGGGGATGAGTATGCAAGTTCTATCTCAAAATGTAGACATTATGGTTGCCTTCCAAATTTTTGGATAGTATCAGGGACTGAACTGAAGAGGAGGAGGAATGGTGGAGGTCTCCTCCCCCTTCTCCCGTAGCTTCCAGAGAGGAGGAAGGCAGTCTCAAATTACAGCAGGGATTTGAGGAAAATAACAGCTCAGAGACAAGTGATGTCAGGAATATGGGCAGGAGTCAGGTGCTGGGGCCTGTAGTGCTTTGCAGGACTGGGGCCTGCCTCAGCTTGTGCTGGAGAAGCAAGGAGTGGCCACTCAGGTGACGCCACTTGATACCTCACTGCACCTGGTGGCAAGAGCTGGGAGGGATAAAAGCTCAGCATTTCCCTTCAGCTCTTTGCCACAGCAACGCGATCCCTGCCTTGTTGCATCTGGCCTCCTGTTCCTTGATCCTTCACCTTGCTCCTTGACCTTGCTCCTTGACCCTTGGACCTTTGCCTTGCCGACACCTTGCTCCTTGACCCTTGGACCTTTGCCTTGCTGGCGCCTTGCTCCTCGACTCCAAGACCTTTGCCTCCGCCTTGCTCCTTGACCCTCGGGCCCTCGCCTATGTGACGCCCTGCTTCCCAACCTTCGGTTCCTTGACCCTGCGACTGCCTGCTGCTGGACCCTCAGCCCTGCACCATCCGGACCCCATTCCTGCTTCCACACCACCATCTTGCCCCCGGTCCTGACGTCCTCAGGCGGGCCTGCTACCTCCTGCCAACAAGACCGTGACAGGCGAACAGCAGAATTATGCGGTGTTAGGAGAAGGAGGAGGGGAGGCAGAGCCGCTAGCTGACACATCACAGGACAGCATAACCGACCCCCACTTCTCCCAAAATGCAGCATTCGTTAAGGGTGCAAGAACAAAGAGCACAGAGAAAGTTGTCCGCGGATGGACGCTGTAGAAGCATGTGTTGAGGGGAAGGAAAATCACAGACTTGTAGAGTTGGAAGGGACCATGATGGTCATCTAGTCCAACTCCCTGCAATGCAGGAATCTTACACCCAATGTTGGGCTCAAATCCACAATCCTGAGATTAAGAGTTTCATCTGCTACTGATCGAGCTGTCCCTCAGGTTATAGGATTGATTAATATTTTCTCATTTTTAAATGCATTGGACAGATGTGTCCTAGGCAGATGTGCATGTCACTTATTCAAGGAACAACATTTGAATAATATAAAAAAATGAATGTGCCTATCATTTAATCATTCTATGATATGCATAAATCCCACCAGGTGCTCCTATGAGGAAGCAAGGGAAAACAAGGACACAGCTCTCTGAAATGACTTTCTATTTTTGTGTCTAAACTCCTATGATTGTAGACTTTGAAGTGACTGAAATGTAATCTATCTAGCCTTCCCTACAGGTGAAGTAGGAAGTGTGATCCTTCTACGCTTCCAGTTACACAATTTAGCTCACAAAAACAGCCAAAGTGCTGGTTCCCCACAACTGCTACTATCAAAAGATCTCTGGAACCACTGGTCTTTGAACTTTGTTACTTTGACCCTATATGAACCTAGATTCATGTGGATCCAAATACTGAGGTGACCAGTATGAGGTGACTAGATATGTAAAAAATTGTTTCAGTTAGCATTTAAAGTCAGTTTCTGAAATATGTGAACCAAAACAAACTGATCCTTCAAAATTCTCAGCTCTCTGAATTTTGCAATATAGTTCGCCAGTCATGCAATGCAAATATTGTTTATTAGATGCATATATTCATGAAAATAACAAAAAAATGCATTGTTTTAGGGGGCAGTGTCCATACAGATGTGTATATTAGGAGAAATTCACTGATGAATTTTCATGAGAAGTGTTTTAATTTTTTTTAAAAAACAAAAACACAAACACAAACTGATGTGGAAATGTGGATAATTGAACTTAAGATTGGGGAGACAGCCAACTGATTCATCCATCCCTACACTCTATTGTCTTTTTTACAATGGATAAGTATTACGAACCCACCTCGTCATTACCCCTCCTCCATCCTGAAGCGCACAACATGTACATAGATTTGTTTCAGGGCTTGGATCAGTGGCGTTGTGTGGGTTGCCAGCACCCAGAGGAAGGGAGGGAAATGGAAGGTGTATGCATGTACATTCAACTGCCTAACGGTGTCTGCATCACCCAGGAGATCACAGCCATAGAGATAAGCAAAGAAGAGTCATTCCATCGTCTGGAGAGGTCACTTCCTGGTTCACATGGAGAAGCCTTTTTCAATGGAGCCCAGCGACAGAAGCACTTAGCTGTATTGAGGCAGCACCGTGTGCTGGAATTTTGCATCCCTGATAATTTTGGACCCAGAGCAACCACCCCTGTGCCCCCATGCTACGCCATTGGCTTGGACACATCATACCACAACACTGTAAACTATGAAGGAACTTCCTGTAATTAAGGATGACTATTCCTTGGTACGCGGGTGGCACTGCGGGTTAAACCACAGAGCCTAGGGCTTGCTGATCAGAAGGTCGGCGGTTCGAATCCCCGTGACGGTGTGAGCTCCCGTTGCTCAGTCCCAGCTCCTGCCAACCTAGCAGTTCGAAAGCACATCAAAGTGCAAGTAGATAAATAGGTACCACTCCGGCGGGAAGGTAAACAGTGTTTCCTGCGCTGCTCTGGTTTGCCAGAAGCGGCTTTGTCATGCTGGCCACATGACCCAGAAGCTGTACGCCGGCTCCCTTGGCCAATAGAGCGAGATGATCACTGCAACCCCAGAGTCGGTCACGACTGGACCTAATGGTCAGGGGTCCCTTTACCTTTACTCCTTGGTAATCAATTCTTTACAAAGAGAGCTGCTACCTACCTTTCATTGTTTTTTGCTAACCATTGAGAGAAGTGAGCTAAAACCATCTACCATGAGCCCTGGATTATAACAGCCTGAATCCAATAATTTTATCATGTGTACTTATCGTAGGGTCACCTTCAAAAACAGAACAATGAGAAAGCTTACTGCATCAAACCAGTGCTGGGCTGAAAATGATCCAAGCAAAGTTCACCTCCTTCACTTTCATTATCCACCAACAACTGTGTTTTCCTGAAGGGCAACAGCAGCAGTTTTCTTTCAGGGTAGTCCCTATGTTGTTGTTTTCGTCCCAGAAGGCTCCTTTCCATAAATGCCATATCATGACATAGCTTCATGCATCAGGGGCCTCAGGGAAGGAAATGTCAGCCCCTGCATTTCCACCATCACTAAAGTCCTGTCCCTAATAATAATAATACTTTTGCACCAATTCATCCACCTGAGAATCACCGAAATCTTCGGCCCCCATTAACACTGCCTGTGGATCAGTGGCAAAAATTGAGAGAGTGTGTTACAAACGCTCTCCATAACACAAAATGCTCTGTATCTTCTGTGAGGTACCCTGGCAATACATCTTTTTATCCCTTCCAGAAATCATATATCAGCGATCAAAAAAATAAAATAAAAAGCCTAAACAACTTTCACCATACCTTTCAGTTTAGGCAATCACAAACTTTCAGACATGAAAATACTTCAGAGAGAAACTGAAAAACAAAATAAAATATCTGAATGTAGAGGCTGAATGTTCTAATACTTCATGTATCAGTTCTTATGAATGAACTTTTCACCTGTTTAATGAAACAAAACCTGTTTCTTTGGTCACATATTATTTACATATAAATAAATCTATTAAACCGACTCTTTCCCTCTAATACAGTGACACCTCGGTTCTCGAACGTCTCTGTTGATGAATATTTCAGAACCAGAATGCTGAAAACCGAAAAGTAACTGCTTCCATTTTCAAATGCTCCTCGGAAGTCAAACGGCTTCTGCTATGTGTTTTTCGGTTTCCTTAATTGAATTTTCAGACAGCCCTTTGCGCCTTGGTTTCCGAACATTTCAGAACTCGAACGGTCTTCCCGAGTGGATTATGTTCGAGAACCGAGGTACCACTGTATATGGAACTGGTTTGAACAAAGTTTTGTTTAGTGTTTTTTTTTTTGTTCACATTGTAGAATACTCTTGTATTTTCCATCCCAAACTTCCCTTTGAAAGTTTCCTGATCCCTATTTTAACCATTTCCTAATGCCCCCCCCCCGGGTTTAAATTATGTTAAATTATGCAATATGTGCAAATGCTTGTCAAAACACTTTTTAAAGGTTATGCACACAATATTACGGTCCTGGGCAGCACAACTGCTGGTCTGGATTAGCAGTAATAAGTCTTTGTATAAAAAAAAACAAGATCAGGAAATATATTGATATGACATATTATTGCTTCGAATAATATATTGATATGACATATTATTGCTTCGAATCTAGTCCAGCAGCTGTGCCAAGCCATCCAAGAACCTGATCTTGTTTCTTGAATCCAGGTAATTGATAGATTTTGAGGCCATAGGGCAACCCTAGAGGTATCTAGCATTAACAACTTGAATGCAGTATTCCAATAGCTCATCCAAAAGAACCGTTTGGGGTGCAGACTTTCCAGCCTGCGCTATTCAATAAAATATGCCATGCTAACATTTTTGTATCCTAAAAAATAATAATAAAAGGCTATGAGAAATAAAATAGTTTTATTATACTAAATGAGGAAATTGCCATATGCTATATTGTGCAGACACGGATGAATACCAGGAAATTGGGATTTCACAGTACAAGCATGTGTCGGCTCCAATACAATGCCTTAGCTGAGTTTACTTGACAGCATAAGAGGGTTCTATATTTGCTACACACTTCAGGCAAAGGTAGAATTTCATGGATGTCTTTCAAATATAAGTGTGATAAGCAAATAGACAAATTGCAGGCAAATCTACTGCATAATGTGATGGTGTGTTCCTTTTCTTCTTAGCCACTTGCTTCATAACAAAAAGTAATTAAAATAATCTTGGGCGAAATGCTCATATTTGAAAAGAAAAGTGTCTATAGTAGAAGCCTGTCCTATCCTTTGCATTTCTAACCATGCAACTTGTCTGTCAAAAACAGAAAGATGAAGAAAGTGAGTAATTAAGGAAGCATCACTTCCTCTTGAATTTTCTTTATTTATGTTCAGTATTTTAAAGCTCCTTTCCTTTTCAGAAAAGCCCAATCGAACTGGCTCACAGAAACAAAGTGTGTGCGTGTGCGTGTGCGTGTGTGTGTGTGTGTAAAATCATATATAGTATAAAACTATTCAGTTTCTTCTAAGCAGCAGAGGCTTGATTCAGGGTGAAGCTATATGCGACAGTAAATGCAAAATGCACAAATTGTAGATATGTGAATCTTTTAAAACCCCAAGCAGCAGGTGGAGAAGGAGAAGCTGCCAATACTCTAGCTGAAATACCGTAATGGGAGGGGCAAATTATGGGGACAGGTGACAAGGAAACGTGAAATTCTCTGGCATCTGAACAGTGATGGGGGAGAAAATTGATTTAGCTAAAGGTGAACTTACCTAATTCTTACCAAAACAATACAAGAACTGAAACACATCCCTCCTTCAACATCTACATTTCTCCAAATATTGCCATGGAGTTCTCCAGTCAGGTAATGTGTAGAAAAAAATGCACATACTGAGGTAAAAACATGCATAAAAATGTGTGCATATGCAAAAATAACATTAAAAATGCATCAGTAAAGAAAATTGCTTAGCAATAATGTGCATATTTGGCAAAAATGTACTATAAAACACATATACATTAAAAGAAGCATTGATGGTATGTAAAGTGAAGTAAATATCAATGCTACGGTTGCCATATTTCAAAAAGTGAAAACCCAGATACAAAAGTTGTTGAGCCTTTCCTGCAAAATCTCAAATAAAAAATGAAGTTTTGAGCTTTACGAAGTGTGGGAAAGGTATAAAAACTTACTAGAAAGAAAGACCCCTTTGTGGTTATCACCAACTGAAGCCTTGACAGTTAAGAAAAAAAATATGGAAACTAACTGGTTAACATATGGCGACATAATAATAAGATCAGATGAAGGCTGGAAAATTAGACCATATGATCAATTAAAATCTAAAATGACCAGTTGGTTACAGTATTATCAGGTTGTAGACTTATTCAAGGAAGATAATAGGAGGAACGGTTTTGAAAGGGAGAAATCTAAATTTCAAGTAGAAATTGTGGAAGGAAACAAAAAGATGTTGTCACACATGTACGAATTTATTCTCGAATGGAACACCAAGGATGAAGAGACAAAAGATGTCATGATCAAATGGGCAAGGGACATCGGCCACAACATAGAAATTGATCTCTGGTTAAAACTATGGAATTCTAATATCAAGTTCACCGCGTGTACGATATTAAAAGAAAACATTATGAAACTTATGTACCGTTGGTATCTGACCCCAGTCAAGCTAGCGAGAATCTATAAGAAACAGGACAGGAAATGCTGGAAGTGCAGGCAGGAGGTTGGAGAAATATATCATATGTGGTGGCAATGCAAAATAGTTAAACCCTTTTGGGAGGCGATTTATAATGAGTTAAAAAAAATGTTAAAATACACTTTCCCAAAGAAACCTGAACTATGTTTGTTAGGCTTAATTGGGAAGGAAATAAGAAAAGAAGATGTAAGAATATTTATGTACGCCACCACAGCAGCCAGGGTGCTCCTAGCCCAGAAATGGAAATCCACTATGGTACCATCAATAGTGGATTGGAAAGAGAAAATGGTAGAATATATAGAGCTAGCTAAGCTGACTGGAAGAGTAAGGGACCAAAAAGATCAGAAAATCGAGAAAGAATGGGGAAAATTTACGGAATATCTTAAAACACACTGTGAAACACCAATTGTATCTTTTGTGACTTCATGATACCTGCATCTGTAAATAATGGAGACTACATAGGAGAAGATAAGATGTAAGAACACTAACAGGATTTTGCTTTATATGAGCGCAAGTTGTAAAAATTTGATTAATAAAACCAAGGATGGGAGAAAGGGGAAGTCGTGTTCGGCAGAACAAATGTAAAATATGATGTAATTAAAGGAGATATCCCTAAAAAGGTATAATCAGGGATATACTTTTCAATTTAAGTTGTGATTATGTAAGAATATTTGATTATGTTTATTTATGAAGAAACAATAAAAATTATGGTTAAAAAAAAAAAAAAAGAATTTTTAAAACAGAGACATCACCTTGCTGACAAAGGTCTGGTTAAAGCTATGGTTTTCCCAGTAGTGATGTATGGAAGTGAGAGCTGGACCATAAAGAAGGCTGATAATCGAAGAATTGATGCTTTTGTATTATGGTGCTGGAGGAGACTCTTGAGAGTCCCATGGACTGCAAGAAGATCAAACCTATCCATCCTGAAGGAAATCAGCCCTGAGTGCTCACTGGAAGGACAGATCCTGAAGCTGAGGCTCCAATACTTTGGGGACCTCATAAGAAGAGAAGACTCCCTGGAAAAGACCCTGATGTTGGGAAAGATGGAGGGCACAAGGAGAAGGGGACGACAGAGGAAGAGATGGTGGGACAGTGTTCTCGAAGCTACCAATATGAGTCTGAGCAAACTGTGGGAGGCAGTGAAAGACAGGAGTGCCTGGCATGCTCTGGTCCATAGGGTCACAAAGAGTCAGACACGACTAAACGACTAAACAACAACAACAACAACATGCTAATAAAGCCAAAAGAATTGTGGAAATATTGCTTGTGGTAACATTTGTTGTTCAGTTGAAATCCTTTGGGAAGAGATTTAATGTCTTTCTATATATCATTAAATCGATCCAGGACACAAAATGCCATACACATCTCATTTCAAAGCAAACATTCCCTTCTGCACTGACTGGACCAGTGGTTTATATGGTGTTCTTGTTTTTAATCCCATGAGAAAAGCCCAATGCATTGTGGGATAATTATTTTGACCGTCAATCCACAGATGCTCCTGCCCAATAAATCCAACTTCAGAAACAATTACCTAAATTACATTGAGACCATTTCACACACATTTTCTTTTGTTTCCTATTATCAGGTTCATCAAAATCCTTAATCCAGCACTTTATTTGTTCATTGGACGTGGTATGCAAAGGAAGGCAGATCATTATGTTCCTACCTGCTGTTCAATGAGAAGCTCAAAAGTATGTTTTCATAATTATGTACTTTTAACCTCTCTTTAAGCACAGTGTTGAAATTATCTAAAATCCTTAAACATGTCATTTATGGCTTTTTAATTTTGCCCATAACCTATTACCCATTTTCCCTTGAAACTACAGTGCCATTAAAAAATAAATAAAAAAAACCTGGGCTAAGATTCTTCCCTTGCATGCACACACACAGATAGTGGCAGAGCAACCAAACCCTCTCTTGCACCTGGGTAGGCCAATTTATTATTATTGTGAAGTGATGCCCCTCCACCCATTTCTGCCGGTCTCTGCAGAGGTGTGGATCTTTTCCTTCTGTCAGCCTACAGGTAGGAAAGTCCCAAAAATAGAGAGCAGAAAGGGGGATTGGATCCTGAGCCCCCACCCACTGCCATCATGTGATGACATCAGGCATGATCTGCATTCAATCACCCCATAATGATGATCTGTCTGCCCCCCTACCTTCTGCTCCGGATAGCATGCTTGGCAGGGCTACAGGTGCACTGGTTACCAAACCAGTGACTTACAGCCCTCTGGGCAGTCGCCTGGGTTAGGATTGCACCCTAAATCTGCATGGAATATTTATCTTCATTTTAATTGCAGGCAGTATCTAATGATCTGATGTAGGACTTAAAATGACGACCACCCCAATCTCCATGAGCAGCGCGGGATTCCAGGGGTTCCAAACATTCACTGAGTGTTTGTGCTTCCTTTTGGGAATAAAGCACAACAGAGACCAAAATCACTTCCTTATTGCTTCAGTTCCATACATACTACTATCTCTTGCATGTGCTGTAGAAAGTGAAAGCAGAATATAGTGACTCCAATAAATATAGAGAAGATTAATTGCTGTTCCTGGCAAACAAAATGGGAAGGGGGTTGGAACTTCCCGTGTATTTATTAGAGCTACATTATGTACAGATGTTTGTGTTTTTTTTTAAAAAAAGTAGTAATATAGAAAGCTGTCCTCGCCCCCAACTCCTTCTAAAAGCATATGAACCTACTGCATCCTCTTTCTGAATACTGAAATAGATTTATTAAGGCACATGCATCTCATTTATTAAATCAACGCATGTCGCTCCATTCCAGTAATATCACAACACAAAATGATATAACTTGTGTCCTAAGTTTCTCTTTATTGCTCTTTCCTGTTTCCCTGATGTATATACCTATATAATGCAATTTTAGCTTGCAAAGCAACTACAAAACAGAATGTTTTGTATTGATTTCTCATATAAAAGAACTGCAGAAATAAATCAAGTCTTTTTTTGGGGGAAAGGGGGGGCACATGAGGATCTTATTGTTTCTACAGTTTTTGTTTTGAAATAGAAGTAGAATGTGTGGGTTAATCATATTTCTAAATATAAGCCAAGAAGTGCAGATGAAATTTCAGAAGAGTAATATTACATAATCAGAATTAAGTGGGTGACACAAGGCTTTTGCAAACAGAGAAGATTGCAAGATTAAGGTTAAACCAGAAATAAATAAGCATTGGGACATGTATATGGCGTTTTACCCCTTATCTCTTTTCTCGCCACCACCCCGAAGGCCACACAGTTCATTGCACAGCTAAGCTTAACTAAGATAAGTGAGGGATCAGGATCAGGAAACACTGACATACATTTTGAAATGTTAGCTCTGCATCGGGGCAAATCCTGACAAGTATCCAGAATGTGAGTGATCTTGGCAAAAGTATTTCAGTGAACTTTTTGCTTGAACTTAATGTGTCTAATGAAATAATTCCAGTACAGGGACAACTTAAAGTGTGCACGGGGAGGAGCAGGCCCGGCTCGCCCATTGACTCTAGTGGCGCGTTGCGCCACAGCGCCTGGGCGATCTGGGGGTACCCCAGCAAGTGGGGGAGCTGCGCGGCGGCCTCCCTTTTGCCTCCACCAGCCGCGCCGGGAGATCAGGGAGGTAAGCCAGCGGAACAGGGGCACTAGGACCCTGTTCCGCTCTGCAGCGCCAGGGTCATCCCTCACCCCGGCGCTGCGTTTCATTGGTAGAGGCGACGCCACATGGCAGCACCTCTACCAATGAAACGCAGCGCTCTGTTGGCACAAGGAAACAGTTGTGGACCCAGCAAGCACCAGAGTCGCAGGAGACGCACCCCGGCCCGCTGGGAGAAGGGAGGAAGGCTGCGCGGAGCAGCGGCACCCCCTCCCCCACTCAACCCAGCATCGGACAGGCTGTGAGGTGCGGGGGCGCCGTGAGGCTCTCCCCGTCGCCCGGCATGCCAGATAAGAGCTTTCCCTGCACCAGGGCACCCGATGACCTAAAGCAGCCCTGTTTAGGGAAGTTTTTAATCTGTGATATTTTAATGTATTTTGGTATTTGTTGGATGCCGCCCAGAGTGGCGGGGGAAACCCAGCCAGATGGGTGGGGTATAAATAAAATAATAATAATAATAATAATAATAATAATAATAATAATAATAATAATGAAGTATTTTCACACAGCGAAGTCAAAACGGAGAGTCTTCACAGCAAATGAATAAAACTTTATTGAGGCAAAACATACTTCTTTACAAACGCATAATGTAGGATAGCAAGGCAAAACAGAAGATTAGCCGTAGATCTAAAGAGCACACACTGAGCCCATTTGTATTTATCCTTTCTGGCTCCGTGTGTCTTCCTGTAAAACATACAATATTTGTACAAGGAATGAGTCATCTAGAGCAGGCATAGGCAAACTCGGCCCTCCAGATGTTTTGGGACTACAATTCCCATCACCCCTGACCACTGGTCCTGTTAGCTAGGGATGATGGGAGTTGTAGTCCAAAACCTCTGGAGGGCCGAGTTTGCCTATGCCTGATCTAGAGGATGAGTCAGAGTGAGTTAGCTAGCTGAATGAATCTGCACTTTTCAGCATTTTTAAACACTTTCTACACTTTATAGCTTCTGCTCTCAAAGACCTTTGTCACATGACAAGTATAGTAGATGGACCTTGGGTTAATACATCTCTCCTCAAAGTGGTGCTACTACTTCCTGGCTAGCAGCTTAGATGTAGAAAGTTGTATCAATAAAATCTGTGCTTTCTGTTTACCTCGCCCTAATTTTTCATGAGCTGAAAATGCACAGGCTTTATTAGCAGTTGTGGACCTGTATAAACATCTCAAACATTATTTAAAAATCCCCTGTTCAGTGGGATAGAACTTTTGGAGTACTCTTGGGAATATGCTTGATGATGATCAACTGTCAGTGCACTAGGAAAATTACTCTATCAAGAGTCTTGGGACTGCAACATTTCTGTTGGTGTTAATATGCTTAATTCCGGTTAGTGTTGGGAAAGGTCATCTCAAGCTCCATGGACTGAAAAATAAGCCTTTCCCAGAATTAACATGTTAGCAGTGAGTGAAAAGGCAGTTCTCAGATCAAAGGGATTAATTTAATACTCTCTTTGATTTAACGAGGAAGGGGAAAAGTGGATTGTAGCTACTGAGTACAATATTACTGAGCCAAATTTATACAGTGTAGTGGAGATTCTATTTGAATGCTTGTTCGTTTCACAATGGCTGAGAAGGACCTTCAAATAAAGGATCTGCATTTATGTTTCCTCCAAGCTTGGAGCAAAATCCTGGCTATGGATCTCAGTGCTGGGTTCCTAGTAATGCCAAGTCATACATCCAGCAGGATGTGACAATTAGAAAATTGCTGTAAACATTAGAGAACAAAGTGAACAGATTCCTGCCCTTATGCTTCTATTTTTCATTGACAGAATGAATGTGGTGAAGTTAGATTCCTGTTTTCTATTCTCAGCTTCCTTCCCACACATGCCCAGATCCAAATGTGCCACAATTCTGATATGTTCTTAGCTGAGCTTATTTGAAGGGGAAGGGATATAGCTCAGTGGCTGAGCATCTGCTTTTGAAGCAAAAGATCCCGGGTTCAATCCTGGCCCCTCAAGGTAAGGCTGGAAAAAACCTTCAGTGGAGAACCACTGTCATTTACTGTTGTCATGACTGAGCTAGATAGACAAATATGAATGGAGGATTGTAAATGGTTTTATGCAATGCAAATATTGTGTAACATTTAATTTTTATTTATAATATATGTGTAATCCACATGAAGAATGGGCATGCAGACAAACAAAAAAAGGATAAAATAAACACATATTAGACATATAAAAGACTCAGTTGCTGTCATTAAGTTTTAAATCTCCATTAAGTATCCTGAAACAATCTCAGTTCTTATTATATAGTATATAAAGATAAAATAATATATAATAAAGTGCAGAGCTTTAGGAAGCAGGCTGAATTTAACCATTTTACCTAGGACTCCATCATGTTCTATTCATTTGTGGAAGTAATAGTGATGTAAATGATTTGCTTCATTTGAAATTGCTGAAATCAAATTTAGCAAAGCAAATTAGAAATCATATATGCAAATAATAATATTTTTCAAAGTTTTGTTGTTGTTTTTTAGTTTAGTTACAACATAGAAGTAAGACATCATGATTTCAATTTTTGTGGACATATTTTATGAACAGACACTGATGTTCTCAAATCCAGACTTATTTTGCTCGCTATCATCCCACAACGGAAGGTCTTTGTTCAGGTCCTTGAATTCATCAGTTTCATTCATGAGATTTGATTTTTTTTCTTTTTTATTGTTATTTAAGTTTCCTTAAAGCATAACCCTAACCTAAAAAGGGAGAGGGAAACACATTAGAGGGACAAACAGTAGACAATTACATAAAACTGATGCAAAATTACTTAAAAGAGGATGATTGCATTACAGAGAGGTAGAGTCCTGAAAACAGCACAGCAGGTTTCTTTGTTTGTTTATTTATTTTTAAACAACAACATCTAAGAAGGGAGGGAGCAATCCACTTTTTTTCAGACCACACCTGAAGGATCATTGAGGAAAAGCTAAGACTCACAGCATTTCTGCATTGCATGCATTTTTAATGGAATTGATTTTTTTCTTCAATAGCTCTTACCAAGTGTTTGTTTTATTTAATCTACAGAGCACCAAGAACATTGATGAGCCTAGTTAAATAATTAATTATAACTAAGCATGCTGATTTGATTTCTTTTCTGCTATCAGCTAAAATGTATAAGCTCCTCAAACCAGCCATGAGGCCTACTGTGTTTCGAAACAGGCTCCTTTAATACATATGCATCTCTGAACGAGAAATGTGGTAACAGATGCCACGTGTGTGGTTACCCAGCCAAAATCAAAAGCAGGTACTAAACATGAATGAAATTGCATTCAGTAAAGGTAAAGGTAAAGGACCCCTGGATGGTTAAGTCCAGTCAAAGGCGACTCTGGGGTGTGGCACACATCTTGCTTCTCAGGCCGAGGGAGCCGGCGTTTGTCCACAGACAGCTTTCCGGCATGACTAAACTGCTTCTGGTGCACGGAGGACCGTGATGGGTGCCAGAGCACACGGAAACACTGTTTATCTTCCTGTCACAGCGGTACCTATTTATCTACTTGCACCAGTATGCTTTTGAACTGCTAGGTTGGCAGAAGCTGGGTCAGAGCAATGGAAGCTCAACCCTTCGTGGGGATTCAAACTGCAAACCTTCCAATTGGCAAGCCCAAGAGGTTCAGTGGTTTAGACCACAGCGCCACAGTCAAAGCATTGGTCCATCTAACCAAATATGGTATCCCCTGATCTGCAGAAGCTCTCCAAAGACTTGAACAGAGGTCTTTCTCAGTCCTGAGATTCTTTGATCTAAGCCAGGCTTCCTCAAACTCGGCCCTCCAAATGTTTTTGGCCTACAACTCCCATGATCCCTAGCTAGCAGGACCAGTGGTCAGGGATGATGGGAATTGTAGTCTCAAAACAGCTGGAGGGCCAAGGTTGAGGAAGCCGGATCTAAGCTATAAATTCCTTAGGAAGCACATACTTTAATACTGAGCCACAACTCCATAAACATAATTAAATGACAAAAAAGTATAAATCTCTGATTTTATCTGTTTGAGAATGTGGGCAATCTGGATTCCTCCACTGACAATGCCACATCAGGGAATTTGATCACGGTGAGGATTTGTCAAACATGCCTTTCTCTTAGCTCATTTTCCCCTTTCATCCTGAGTTCGTGCTTCTTCAAAGTCCATGACACCTTTGGTAGAGGCTATTCTGCAATTGGAGTGCTTGCAGACCAGTGTTTCCCATTTGTTGGTTGTGCTACATGTATAAGATTTGCCTTGAGGGCATCTTTAAACCTCTTTTGTTTTCCACCGGCATAATGCTTTTCATTCTGAAGTTGGGAATAGATTTGTTGCTTTGGAAGATGATAATCAGGCATCCGAACAATATGACCAGTCCAACAAAGTTGACGTTGAAGAAAGGCCCTTAGCACTTAAACCTCTCCAATATTTTATCTTGCAGCAGAGCATAAAATCCAGTTATACATCTCAGGATGGAGAATATTTTTTTCCTTTATCTCTCTCTCTCCCCCCCAAATATTACATTGGCATTGCATGCTCATGACTCATCACATAAGAAGATCTGAAATATTTGGCATGCAGATTGAAATAAGAGTTCTACACTGCATCCATATTATTATCCACAATTTGCTTAATTGTGCATCGTGTTATACATTAAAAAACAAACACTCTCTAAACCATCTAATGTATATCTGAATCACATCCATATTAATGTCCACAACCGGCTGAATTATGCAAGAGCTTGTGATCCCAGTCATTACCAAGTCCTTAAGCAAGGCATAGCAGTCAGCATTGAGAATGTGAGACAAGTGACTCAGAGCACCAAAATACAGTTATCACATTTCACAATGATGGCACCCCAACAGCCAACTCTGTGTCCATCCATGAGCTCTGGGTGGGACTCTGTGAAAAGAGAGTCCTCTTCCTGTCATCCATCCCTCAACACACGACCTGTTGGTTTTGGGACTGGAAATGGAAAGCCACATATATTTGCACCCAGATGAAGTAAAAAATGTAAAAGCATGCAGACATTGCAAAGAAGAGCTTGCCAAATGAAAACAGGCCAATATCAGCCTTCCTCCCTGTGACCCTACTCTCCTCAAATGTAAGCTGAGTGTTGAAAGGAACAACATTGTTTTCAAATGTTTTGGCTCATGGATGAGTTTGCCAACCTTAAGAAACAGGACCAGTCAAATATATTTGCCCAACCGAACTAAAGGGCAATAGCCTGGTATGGTATAACATCTTCCTATGCAGCTGAAGCAGCAGGCTAGTTTAGGGGAAGGAGGGGAAAGGCTGAGGAAGAAGCACCAACTTCACTTTGTCCAATGGGAGGGCTGCTTCTGTTAAAAAGAAACTAAAAAAAAAACAAGGGCACTTCCTTTGTCTTTCTCCAGGTGTAATATTATGAGTCCAGCCAAGAGTAAAAGTGGTATATTATCATGAATTTACATGCTGCCAAAAATGGCTGAATGGATTTCCAGATAAAAATTCAATTAAGGAGTCTTTACATGCCACCATTTCCCCCTCTCCGTTCTTGTTTTGCTTTCGTTGAAGTGCTTCTCAAGTTTCCTTTTCAAAGACTTTGTCCCCCATCTTTTAAGTATTAATATTTTAAAAACTTCCATTTAACAACCAAGGGAAGTGATTGAACTAAGAGCTTGCATCTGTCACTCTTACTCATGCAGACGGAGGCTCTGAGCAGTCTTATTAACATCTATGGAATAAGCAATGACTTGAAATGCTGAGCAAGAAATAATGCAAATCAGGGCTCTCTCATACCAGTCCTTGAAGTAGCTTCCAGATAACTTCTACATCTAAAGCTGACTCAGTAGGTGACAAAACCAGCAACTTGATTTTTAGTACCTAGGACTGAATTCTCTGATGTGGTTCAAACACCAGACTATTGGATATTCAAGTCTGAATTTCCTGAATGCATTGTGCTAATATCCTACATCAGTATAACGATGTTTATTGTCAATTCAGGGGGCATAAGCACTCATGAGGTTTAGGTCTCAGAAAGTCCATTCTCAAGAGCCAGGAATCAAGTAAGATGCACCTAATTGTAATATATTACAGAGCCTACTACAATACAACCTAGCATGTCTACCTCAGAGAGGCAAGAAGTGGAGATACACCCCAAGACAGATTCCTGATTGCATGTTGAGGTCCCCAAAACCACCCCTCAAAATAATTCACACCACAGACAGAATTTTTGTTTTGGGTTTTTGGCATGAATTTGGCCACAACTTTATTAAAATACAAAATATGTGAGTGGCTGCGTAGGCATTG
This sequence comes from Zootoca vivipara, assembly GCF_963506605.1. NCBI lineage: Eukaryota > Metazoa > Chordata > Lepidosauria > Squamata > Lacertidae > Zootoca > Zootoca vivipara. The sequence continues at coordinate 16,794,128 of NC_083279.1, forward strand.
GTTCTCCAACTGTCCCCTAAGGACAGAACTAAACTAGCCTTGTCAACAAGGGGAAACCCTACAGGGAGAGACAGGGAGCCGGGTGCTTGGCCCTCCCCTCTCCCGTCAGGCTCCCAGGGGCTCTCTGGCCCCCGACCAGAGGTTACGGACACTGCATATCGAGCCCCTGTATTCCTGACCGGAATTTCCCCAACACTCAGGCATTAACTTGAGGGGCCAACACAGTCAACAAGACCCCTCATACAACCACAATAACCACCAACCTTACAAGTTGTGACTATATGCTATGCAGTAGGCAAAAACCAGATGGCACCAGCCAATCAGCCAAATGGAAAAATTCCTACCAGGCCCCTGCCAAGCAGACGACCCCATGACAGGCACAGCAAGGTCAACACAGAGGCCTAAACATAGGGAGGGAGGGCAGGTGATCCGAAAAACGCAGCCAAGAGGAGGAACAAATCATGTGCTTGCCTTTTATACCCCTGGCTGTCCCTCAGAAATTGAAACATGATTTTCTTCCCAACAACAGCCTGGGTCCAATCAGAACGGTGGCCAACTCATAGCCCCCACCCCAGCAACTCAGGGGTAGTTTGTTAGGCCCCCACCGCAACTCATGCTCTCCATGAAGGAGAACCTGCATTATCACAAAGTGTTACACGTACCAGAGGTTTGCCATGTAAAGCTTCACATTATTGAGGTGTGTGTGTGTGCCGAGCTGTGCTCACCTGATTTCTGTGACCTGCAATAAAGTTCTTTCTGAGAACAGCTATGATGATTGGATAAGGTCTAATGGCACAGGAGGGGTTTGTCAGGCACACAGTAGGGATGGACAATTTGTTGATTTGCACCTACCTAATTTCTACTTCCTAGACCAATACTGTTGCATGGCACCTCCATCTCCCAAGTGCTGTAAGATTCCAGGGGTCCCAGCCACTTACCCAGGGCTTGTGTTTCCTTTGGCAATGAGGCACAGCAGAGACAGTGGAGTCTTCATGATACTACCTGAACATGCAACCGAGGGGGTTGCAGCATTAACACCCGAAAAGGGTCTTGTTTCTCCCATAGCTGTGTGGGAATGTTAAGGGTAGTAGCAAATGATATATTGACTAAGTATTATCCTTTCTTCACTTACGCTAGTAAGTGATGCAGCAGAGCAGATTTCCCTTAATATAGCTGGAAGCTAGTCTGCAGATATAGTTTGAATCTCTTAGTTAAGTTTATTTCCTGGTGTCCCCTTTAATCCCTCTTAAAAGAATAAAGACACAAGAGTCTTTCTGAGTAAAGTAACAGAAAGTTTACTCACGTTTCAGTTCACGATATGATCCCTGAATGGCAGGCTTTTCTTAGTAGTTACGCAAACAAACAGTGAGTTCATCTCATATGGAGACTGAACTCATGTGCTGCTGGCTGAGAGCCAGCAGACAGCAAAATTACATCAATAGAACACAATGGCTGCAGGAGAGCAGCATGGCAGCAAAAGATAGAACAAGAGAGAGAAGAAGTGAAGCAAGAATCAAGACAACCAAGAGTCTGAGAAAATGGCTGCATGACTGGCTCTTTTATGGAGTCAGCCAAAGCCACGCCCATCTCCCAGGTCACATGCAGGGGGAGGAAGCTCCAGACCAGTGAAACAGGAAGTTACACTGATTGGATGCCCCCCCTGCCTGTGCCCACTCTAGGGCAGTGTTTCCCAACCTTGCGTCTCCAGCTGTTCTTGGACTACAATTCCCATCATTCCTGACCACTGGTCTTGCTAGCTAGGGATGATGGGGATTGTAGTCTCAAAACATATGGAGGCACAAGGTTGGGAAACACTGCTCTAGGGAAATAAGGAATGTTGCGTTTGACTGTACCAATGGATTACATACCACAAGCTGCCACCTTGGATCCAAGCAGAAAACAAACATTGCTCTCAAACATTGCCCTCAAACATTGCTCTGACTCTCTCTCCAGATTGCTGCTTTATATCTCGGTCATATCACTGCCCCAAAAACTCTCAACTCTCAACACTAGATTTTGCCCTTCTAACTAACTGCAAACTTAACTGTTAGACCCTTTCCTTTGTGTCTCTTAATGGCCCATCACCCAGGCTATCACCTCAACACAGGAAATTAGTTTGGCTTATATTTTGACACTTGTTGGATCCAGCGGTTAAAAGGGTCTTACATACAGCCTACTTCCTAAGCCCCCAAATTCAAAACAATACTTTTCCAGTTGCATTGCTCTTAGGCCTCCAGTATTAGATTGCTGACTTCCTTAGAATGTCTGAGTTATTTTACAGTCTCACAGCATAATATTACAATGGATTCCTCACCAATGCTTCTGGCCCCTAGGCATTAGAGCAGCATTGCTACTTCTGATAATACAGATGTAGCTAATGCTCTCCAGTACTGCCATATGAACCTAACCTAATCCAGTAAAGGTGTACTATATCATTGATTTCGATCATTTCATTTGAAAACTTGGTGCAAGTAGGGAGCGCAGGTGGGTAAACATTTCCCTTTCTTCAAACATGTTCTTATGGGCCCTGCTTTGCCAGTTATAAAGTCAAACATGGCATTTATGTTTCTGGTAAAAACTAAAGTATAGAGTCTAATTTGATAATCTCCCAGTCAAGGATTCATTCTGCTTGCCACAAACCAGGATATTCAGTAGTTACTGTATATGAAAAACACAATGAGGAAATAATGATGGCTCCCCTGCCTGTCAAAAATATAATTGAATTTATTTTCCTGCTTCAACACTTCACCTATAAAAAAATTAGCAAGAAATAGAAAAGAAAAACCAACCAACCAACCTGTTTTTCCCTGCTGTTCTCAAAGACAATGCAAGGTTGTTTGTGGTGGGGTGGGGATAGCTGCTTGCATCATTGCTCCGACACTTAACCAAATACTGAGGAAAAGGCAGAGTACAACTACAATTTTAACCCTACTGACCTAGGAGTAAGCCCCATTGAACTCAATACAACAGGATTTGGATTGTGCTGTAATGGTCATCAGGAGGGCCCTGGCTATTCCTGTGCTAGGGTCTTAATGTTGTGGCATGCAGACAAACTTTCGGAAAGGAATGTGGAAACAGAGGGTGGAACTGAACATTGTGCTAAGGTGCATAGCTGTCAGGTTTTCCCTTTTCTTGCGAGGAAGCCTATTCAGCATAAGGGAATTTCCCTTTAAAAAAGGGAGAACTTGACAGCTATGCTAAGGTGACTGTTCTGTCAGCACAAGGATTTTTATTTGTGCAATGTAACATTCTACCCTCCTCCTCCCTGCACACATACCCTAAATGTGTTTTAGGGGTTCCCCTAACACAGGGGTAGCCAACTCCCAAGAGACTGCAATCTACTCACAGAGTTAAAAACTGGCAGTGGTCTACCCCCTTTTGTGGGGTTCAGGTCAAAGTTGTTGAGCTTTTTTAGGGTGGGGAAAGCCCCATTTCTTTAAGGTGCCAAAGTGGTTGAGTTTCTTTGGGGGGAGCCAGTGATCTGCTGCTCCAGAGAAGCGGACACGGAGCAATGGATTCAAACCACAAGAAAGAAGCTTCCACCTAAACATTAGGAAGAACTTCCTGACAGTAAGAGCTGTTCGACAGTGGAATATGCTGCCAAGAAGTGTGGTGGAGTCTCCTTCTTTGGAGGTCTTTAAGCGGAGGCTTGACAGCCATATGCCAAAAATGCTTTGATGGTGTTTCCTGCTTGGCAGGGGGTTGGACTGGATGGCCCTTGTGGTCTCTTCCAACTCTATGATTCTATGATCTACCAGTGATCTACCACAGATGTCCAGTAGATCACGATCTACCTGTTGGACATGTCTGCCCTAACACTATTGAGCAGATTTGGGGACACTGTGGGACCTATGCAGGAGCAGAAAAGGTAAGTTCCATAAATAATAATTATTATTTAGTTGAATAGCAACCATTGCATGCAAAGATGGCACAAACAGTAAATGCCATATACATTCCACATATCTAGCCACTGAGCACCTAACATGGAGATCCGGGTGCTATTGAGTTCCCCCACCCCAGCTTGTGTCTATTAGGAAAGATTGCAGTGAAATATAAGAAGCTGAAGCAGAGGTTTAAAATGTATTTAGCCCCAATGGGGCAGCAGAGAAAAGTGACAACATGAAATCATCATTCTACCATCTAGGCTCTCGAAAAACCTTGTCAAATTGCCTGACTCCATGCTCTACTTCAGAACACATCAATTTACCTGCACTTTCCCCAGACATGCTAATTTGCTTTCATCTAATTTCCACCATACAAATAACTTGCCCAGGATTAAAAAAAAAAAAATACAGCACGCCAACTTCAATTTATTTCCTCATGCCCACCAGCAAGCAAAGGCATTTGCAGAGCATGGGGTTGGGGGCGGGGAGGAGGGCAATGTTGCTGTGACAATATCGGTCTCCCCTCCGTGCAACTGAATGACAAGAAAAGACTGCTGGGGTGCTAAAGAGAGAATAGAGATTGGGGGTGTGTGGCAATTGTACTACTTGTGTTGTGTTTGTGTTCCTATTACAAAGTAAGTAACATCAGTCTGCACTGAAAGGCAAACACATACTGGCACATCCTGAATGAGGTTTTCTACACAAAGCAGCCGCTGTCTCATTAGCTGCAAAGGCTTTTTACTGCCTGCATATCTCTGCTGCACATGTAGGCTCGGGGAATGGTAAGCACTAAGCAAGTGTCATAAACTAGCCATTGTGACATTGACTCGAGCCTGTCAGCGTGAGCCTCTTTGACCCACCAAGAGGGTTCAATATACTCCAAGAACATGATTGCTTCAGAATACATAGTTCACCTGTTATCCCAAAGGGGCTCTTTTGCTTGCACAGAGCATCTTCAAAAGGAGCCGGGTAGGACTGTTATGCAAGACAGGTTAGTCATCATGTGTATTGCTGATCATTTCCTACATGGCTCCAGGGCTTTATCAACTACCGGGAGGTGGTGGGGGGGAGAGAGAAACCTTTTGTAGGTGTGTTTTATTCCAAGACTGCTATTTCAGGAAGTATGCTTGCATGCTCGTACCCTGATGATATATAATAATGATTTCTTACACTGTTTTGGGTGGTTTTCATTACATTTATTCCAAAGAAAGGCTCTTGATGGTGTAAAACAAATCAGCAGGCATCATATATTAAGGGACAGAAGTAGTTCAGTATTGTCTCTTCCCCCCCCCCACCCCACCCCCACACTTTCTCAGGAAATATCTTTTTCATTTTGGTGTCTGGGAAGATCAAGGCGGGGAACCAAAACAAAAATGAGAAATGGTGGTGGTGGGGATTATAATAAAAAATGGTTTCTGAAAATGACCAAAGAAACAAAGCCTTAAAGGAAAAATTGTCTTGTGTACCCTGCACTAACTATCATCCAATTTGTTGTTGTTGTTGTTTAGTCGTTCAGTCGTGTCCAACTCTTCGTGACCCCATGGACCATAGCACGCCAGGCACTCCTGTCTTCCACTGCCTCCTGCAGTTTGGTCAAACTCATGTTCGTAGCTTCGAGAACACTGTCCATCCATCTCGGCCTCTGTCGTCCCCTTCTCCTAGTGCCCTCCATCTTTCCCAACATCAGGGTCTTTTCCAGGGAATCTTCTCTTCTCATGAGGTAGCCAAAGTATTGGAGCCTCAGCTTCAGGATCTGTCCTTCCAGTGAGCACTCAGGGCTGATTTCCTTCAGAATGGATAGGTTTGATCTTCTTGCAGTCCATGGGACTCTCAAGAGTCTCCTCCAGCACCATAACTCAAAAGCATCAATTCTTCGGCAATCAGCCTACTTCATGGTGCAGCTCTCACTTCCATACATCACTACTGGGAAAACCATAGCTTTAACTATACGGACCTTTGTTGGCAAGGTGATGTCTCTGCTTTTTAAAAGGCGTCTTTTAATTTTGTGACTGCTGTCACCATCTGCAGTGATCAAGGAGCCCAAGAAAGTAAAATCTCTCACTGCCTCCATTTCTTCCCTTTCTATTTGCCAGGAGGTGACGGGACCAGTGGCCATGATCTTGGTTTTTTTGATGTTGAGTTTCAGACCATATTTTGCGCTCTCCTCTTTCACCCTCATTAAATGGTTCTTTAATTTCTCCTCACTTTCTGCCATCAAGGTTGTGTCATCTGCATATCTGAGGTTGTTGATATTTCTTCTGGCAATCTTGATTCTGGCTTAAATCATCCAATAGGGATATGCAAAACCTATCTCTTTGCCATCAATTATATATTTCCCTTTCAGGAGGATGGTACAAATATGCGTAGAGAGAGAGATTTTTGGTAAAATAAAGGAATAAAATGATATGCTGGTAGTCATATATTGATAAAAGCACTGTGGGCACCAGCAAAAAATGGCTGCTATTGGCAGCAAAAAAGAGAGAGGTGCTGGTAGTTGTGGGTACTGTTTAAAAAAAAAGCTTTTTGTGTGTTTATGTGATACAAATATATGCATTAGAGATGTGTGTGTGTGTGTGTGTGTGTTTGCGCATATATCCAAGAGGCAATCATCACTGTCCCTGTGCAGATGTGAAGAATTGTTTCTGATACAAGTAAATGGAACACATTCTGCTTTAAAAGGAATGGAGATGAGGCCATAGCTGAGTGGCACCTGTTTTGCATGCAAAGGGTACCAAATCTAATCCATGGTGCATCCAGTTAGGGCTGCTAAGGTCTCATGTCTGAAACCTTGGAGAGCTTCTGCCACTCACTGTAGACAGCGCTGAGCTGGAGGGGCCAATGGTCAAAAGGCGGTTTCCTATGTCCCTAAGTCAGGCTACACTCTGGTACCTCCTAGATAGGATGCGGAAAGCTACATTTACTCATTACTGATGACATTTTTGGCAATAGCTATCCACATTGTGATCTTCCCCAAACAACCTAAAGTGATCCAAAGCCAAAAAGATTCATGAATGTTTTGTCCACACCATAATAAGGTATTCAAAACATTTTTTAAAGGATTGGGTTTTTTTTGTTTTGCTTTCCTTGGGAACAGATACACATAAGTTATTGATGACATTTCTACTATTCATTCAGCTCTGTGAGATAGGGCTACTCCACACTCACCTTTTTTGTGGGGGAATACTTTCAAGCAGTGCTATTTTTCTTGAAAAAGAGGTGCCAAAACTCCCTTGTTCTCTTAATAATGGCAATGGCGCCCACCTGAGAGGTGCCAGAACTGAGTTCTGGCTTTAAAAAAGCCTTGCTTTTGTGTGGTTTAGGTACAAATTTACCATAAGCTGAACTGCTGAGAAATCAACCTGTCTCACCAAAGAAGAGCAGAACCTGTAGGCAAGGAGATGTCATAACTAGGAGTTCCCATCTCTCCCCATGTGCTGTCTGTCTGCAAGGGAACCACCTTCTCAGGTGTGATGATGATTTTATCAAAAGTTTAACAAGAGATGCTCAAAATCAGCGTTCCTCAACTTGGGGTCCACCACATCTTATGAACTACAACTTCTATCAGTTCTGATCAGCACTGTGCTATTCCAGGGTGGAGAGGTTTATGCATGCAGAATGAGACCTTATTGCTAAGATGTTGTTGTTTTCCCCAAAACAGTCAAGAGTTGCCCTATCTAAGCCCTTTAAATGGAATTTGCTATTGTTACTTCGTTCTCTTAAATATAATGAGGGCCCAGATATCTAACACAATGGCAAAGGTAAAGGTAAAGGGGCCCCTGACCATCAGGTCAAGTCGGGTCCGACTCTGGGGTTGTGGCGCTCATCTTGCTCTATAGACCAAGGGAGCCGGGCGTTTGTCCACAGACAGCTTCCGGGTCATGTGGCCAGCATGACAAAGCTGCTTCTGGTGAACCAGAGCAGCACACGGAAACGCCGTTTACCTTCCAGCCGGAGCGGTCCCTATTTATCTACTTGCACTTTGATGTGCTTTCGAACTGCTAGGTGGGCAGGAGCTGGGACCGAACAACAGGAGCTCACCCCATTGCAGGGATTTGAACCGCCGACCTTCTGATTAGCAAGCCCTAGACTCTGTGGTTTAACCCACAGCGCCACCTGGGTCCCTAACACAATGGCAAATGAAGATGCAATAAAGAAAAGTGACGGTGAAGACTGAGAGTGGCAGAAGAGAAGCAATGAAGAAAACAGGTTAATTGGTTTGAAGGACATCAGGTTTTTGCAGTGCATCATCCAACTCTCTCTGTAAATATTAATAACTACCATGCTGATCTTATTATCTGGCATATTCGTGTCAGGCTCTATCAGCTAGCAGAAATGATGCATTTTAACATACTTTCCAGACATTTGTATCTTTGTCATTTTCACACTTTGATATTCTCTTGTGTTATGTTCATTAGAAGGTTTAAGGAGATGTTCAGATCCTCAGAAGAGAATCAGAGAGATTTAACATCAAAGTTTCCATTGGGTGGGTGGGGTGCACTGTTTTCCTCTCTTGAAAAGCACTTCTTGGCATATAAAGGTGTATTGTTTAAGAGTCTCCTGTTTAAAATAGTCTTCAAATAGACATATATAATGCAGATCACGTATTTGCTATAAACACACTTCAAAGCACAGGGATGTGAAAGGGAACCACTGTGAATAACTCTTTACTTTTAACTTGATACCATGTTGGGCAAACTCCCCTTGCCTTCCCATCCAGGATTGACTGAAATGTACTCAGGGAGAACAATGCATTTGGGGAAATAAATTGACCAGATCTGATGTTCAGGCAGTGGTGTGTTCTCAAACTGGTGTGTTCTCAATGGTAGAGTGTTTGTTTTGTACGCACAGGTTCAATCCCCAGCATCTCAAGGTAGGGCTAGGAAAGACCTCTGCCTGAAATCTCTGAGAGCAACTGATAGTCAGCACAGGTAGCAAATTAAATTGAAACAAGCATAGAAAACCACAAAAGGCAATACATTTCCATCTATATTTATCATTATGTAAATACTGTTATGTTTAAAAAGAAAATTGAGGGTTGCTGGGGTGAGGTTAGAGGAAGCAACATTTGCACCTCAGTGTGAACTGGAAATGCATTCAGCCACGGGAAGTGGTAGTGCAGAGAAAAATGTTGAAAAATCTGCAGGGATGGGGAACTTCATGTTCGGTTTCTGATAATTGGTTCTCATGGGAAACTTATAGATTCTTGCTTCACACAATTAACTCAAGGCAGTGTCAATTTACTCTTGGCAGAAAGCCAAGGTCTGCCTGGCATGGTAACAACTCTCTCATTGGTTAATGACCAGCACTGAACTCTGTTATCTAGGAATGCTAGCACAGTTGTTTCTTGTGGGTGTTAGGAGTAGGAGTGTTGTGTATGGTTGGAGAGAGAGAGTGAGTAAGGATTTATTTTGCTTTGCTTTGTATGCAGAAATTCTGCTGGTTTTATTTTCTTTTAATAAATCCTGTAAATAGTTATTCTGCGTCTAGCCGACTAGTCATTTCCACCTCAACTAGCTTCTGTGCTGTGCAGGAAAACTCTGCTACGTTTGGGCTAAAGCCACTAGAGCTATGCCTGACACTTCAAAATTCTAAGACTTTAGGCCCAGGGGCCAGATATGACCCTTCAGGTTTCTCTATATGTCCCCTGGTTCACTCGCTGGATCATCACCTTGTCGTGGTGAGTGGGCTTGCTATGACCCTTGTGAGAGAAGCCATCAGGAATCTCGTACTCCCAGCAGGGTCACCCAAGGCGGTAAGGTCAAAGGGAAGGAAGTAGACAAAGAATGAGCCAAGAAGTCCTCAATGGCAGAACAGGTGGGTGATAACAAGTGGTATGTTACAACGGCTGTGAAGGCGGATGAAGGCTGCAGCAGATAGATCTACCGGTCATCGTTACTACTCATGCCATCAGAACAGAGCCTTACTGCGAAGACTGTGTGTTGGTCAGCATGCACTGATATATACACATAAAACAAATTCATGCACAGGCGTCTTCCAACCCCCCAAAAAACTGTGTTTATGGAAGACAATCTTACTCGGCTACGAGTGATCGCCAAAGAAGAAGAATATGTCCCCTGGAGTCAACTCTGATTTTGAGTATGTGCAGAAACTAGCTGCCCAGGGTGGCTAGGGCAACCCAGTCAGATGAAATTGTTAATGAAATTGTTATTGTTATAGAAAGGTGAAATTTATTTTCCTTGCTCCACCCACTTTTGTCTGTAGCCCCCAGCAAGTTGTTGGAAAAAGAATAGGGCTAGAGGAGGAGGAGGAGTAATACATTTGCATCTGAAGATCCCAAGTTGGTTCACAACAGAAAAATACAGAATGAGAATACAAAATGCATAATAAAGCAAAAAACAAACCAGTGACACCCCCCTACACCCCTTCACTTTAAGAAGCAGCTAATCAGTGCCACTGCCAATTGTTTAACATTACCATGTGCACAGAAGCCACACACTCATCTATCAGAGCTATCGCCTTCAGAAATGCATACTGAGTCATGTATTTTGTATAGCACACCTTTCGATTCTTAATGTGATACATTTAAACAGTGAGATATTGCCATTTGAATGAAAATACCAGAGGGAACAGTAAGAGTCCCTATGATCAAACAAGAAGCGAACACATCGCAATGCCCTGCTTGTTCATGAGCCTCATTCAAATACGATCCTGCTGATATCTGTGCTGATAGAAGAAGGTCAGGAATCAGGGACCACTGTGAATGTGCATCTGCAGTATACAAATGTGCAGTTGTAATGTAGCCAGATGAATGTTCCAAGACAATGTGTCTGCGCTAAGTTCAGAAATATGTATACAGTGGTACCTCGGTTTACGAACTTAATCCGTTCTTAAACCGGACTGTTCTTAAACCGAGGTATCGCTGTATTTAAAAGAACCTCTACGATTAAGAACCAGTGCAGCATTTGTAAGCATCCCATAAATATGGATGTGCTATGCTCTCCCTCCTCCCAAAATTGGGCTAGCCTTACTGAACCCCCACCCCACCCCACCCCCACTTCCCCCACCCCTTTCTTGAAATTCTATAGAGGTTCACCTATAGAGGATGCCTGAAATTTCACTTAAGACAAAACTCTGGTGTTAATTCTGTGTTGCATGCATTAATATTACATTTACACTCTCGGTATTTTCTAGAGAAATCTGATCCACTTCAAACCCCATGATCCATATCTCCTTCAGTAAACACCCCTTGCGTATCCTTAAACATGAACATGTTTCCCCCCTGTAGTGCACAGTATGCATTGCCCAATGGCCAAGTTTGCAATTTTTCAATAAACATAACTAAATAAATATGTGCTGTATGGAGTCTGTTTCTCCAGATGCTGGTTACTTAGTGTCAGAGGGCCTGGTATGGCTACTCTAGAGTAACGACTCCAGCATGGTCTTTTAAGGTTTTTATTAAGTGCTGATTATTTACAGTGTTCAGAGCAGTAAAAATGCATCCTTAAGGTGAGGTGTCTGAACTCCCGAATGGCGATTGGCGCGTTTTCTTCCAGCACCACAGCTTTGGCAGACCCAACCTCTTCCCCCTACGTTTGCGTCGCAATTCGGGAGTTGGGGGAATTGGCCTCCCCCCTGTGCGTCCAACTTCCTGTCCCACCTGCGGCCTGGGCTCCACAACCTTGCCTGAGCCTCGGGCACCACTTCCTGACTCTCCGCTGGAGGCAGAGCTCTCCTTACTCTCTCCCGCGCTTGGGGATGGGCTGGAACTTAAGATGGGAGGGACTTCCCTGTATCCCTCGTCCCTCACATCCATCCCCCTCCCAGGCTCCTCTCCCCCCCTTCCTAGTGGCTCTCCGCTTGCTGGGGACGAGTGAAACCCCAAGAAGTCTGTGGCATCCGAGCCTGTGGGTGTAAAAATTTCCCCCCAATCCTGCGATCTTTCTCCTTCCCCCTGAGAAGACGGGAATCCCAAGAAGTCAGTGGCGTCAGAGCTGGTGGGAGTAAAAATGTTCTGCCAGTCCTCTCCTGCCTCTGACGTCGTTGACCTCGGTGAAACCCACACCTCTTCTTCCGTGTCCTCAAATTCCGCTTCCCATCTCCATGGAGAGCTGCTGCCTGCTATCCCTTCCTCCTGCCCCTCCCCCTCTCCCTCCCTTTCCATGTGCCAGGGCTTGGGCCTGTGGGGGAACAGGGCGTGGAACTCTTCCACCAAAAATTCCTCAGGTACTTCTGTGGCCGGTATCCACTCATTGTGGGACGGCGGAGTGTCCTCCCATGCTATCAGGTACTCCAGTCCTCTCACCCCTCTCCTTGAGTCTAAAATCTCAGTTGCCTCATTGAGCTGTCGGGCGTCTCCCGTCTCCCCCCCTCCCTCTGGAGGCTGATCGCTGTCCCTGAACCTGGTACTTTCCCTGTACGGCGACAGCAGCGATCTATGAAACACTGGGTGCACTCTCATGTCCTCCGGCAGTGCTAGCCTGAAGGCTACCGGGTTGACCTGTTGCGTGACCGTGAAGGGGCCCAGCCTCCTGGGTGCTAACTTCTTGCATCGCCCCCTGGTGGGAAGACCTTCCGAGGATAACCAAACCTTGTCCCCCACCCTGATGACCTCTCCCGGTCGCCTGTGGCGATCTGCCCCCTTCTTGTACGCTTCCTTGGCCCTCTCCAAGTGTTCTCTGAGCTGCTGGTGCACCGTCTCCAGGTCCTCTGCCCAATCCTCTGCCTGTGGGCCCTCTTCCTCCTCCTCCCCCTCCCTCTCCGGGAAAGATCTGAGGTCGCGCCCGTAGTTGGCCTTAAAGGGCGACACCCCTGTGGAGACGTGCACCGCATTGTTGTAGGCAAATTCTGCCAGTGGCAGGCGATCCACCCAGTCCGTTTGCCTCTGGCTGACGTAACATCTCAGGTACTGCTGCAGAATGGCGTTGACCCGCTCCGCCTGTCCATTGGTTTGCGGGTGCCTAGCCGTCGACAAGCTGACCTCCACCTGCAGGAGGTTCATGAGCCGCCGCCAGAACCTGGAAACAAATTGGCGGCCACGATCCGAAATAACCCTTAAAGGCAATCCATGCAGTCTGAATACGTGGTCAACAAACAGTTTGGCTGTCTCTTCTGCCGAGACCGCCCTGGCACACGGTATAAAATGGCACATTTTGGACATGAGGTCCACCACCACCAACACTGCGGTCTTGCCCCTGGACGACGGCAGGTCTGTGATGAAGTCCATGGACACTACTTCCCACGGCCTGTGCGGTGTGGCTAAGGGCTCCAGCAAACCTGCTGGTGGCGCTCTGACCACCTTTGCTCGCTGGCAGGTGTCACATCCCCTTACATAATCCCGAACATCCTCCCGCACCCCTGGCCACCAGAAGTGTCTCATGACTAGGTGAGTGGTTTTGTCCCTTCCAAAATGACCCGCCGTTGGGTTGTCGTGCATCTGCTTGAGGGCCTTACCTCTCAGCTGTTTGGTTGGCAGGTACAGGGCTCCCTTGTAAAAAAGCAAACCCCTCCTTTCCTCAAAGTCTTTGGCCTGCTCCCCCCCCCTCTCAGTTCTCTGAAGATGCGGGTGGCAAATTCATCAGCTGCTGTCAGTGCTGTGAGTTCTGCCTCGCTCACCACTGCTGCTCCGCAGGACCATGCTGATGGGGGGAAAATATGCCTGGGTGCCGGTGGCAACTCCTCCTCCATGTACTCTGGCTTGCGGGAGAGGGCATCCGCCCTGACATTCTGCTCTCCCGGGATGTAGTGGATGGAGAAGTTGAAGTTCGAGAAGAACTCTGCCCACCGTATCTGCCGCTGGTTGAGCACCCTGGCAGTTCTCCAGAACTCCAGGTTCTTGTGGTCTGTGCACACCTGGATGGGGTGCTTGGCGCCCACCAGGAAGTGTCGCCAGTGCTGGAACGCAGCGTGGATCGCGAGAAGTTCTCTGTCAAACACTGTGTAGTTGCGTTCCGGCTGGGTCAGCTTCCTGGAGAAGAAGGCACAGGGTCTCCACTCTCTGTTGGCGTCCAGTTGCAACAGAATCGCTCCCAGAGCCTTGTCCGAAGCATCTGTCTCCAGGCGTAGGGGCGCATCCTGCACCACGTGGAACAGGTGCTGGTCTGAAGCGAATACCCTCTTGAGGCTTTCGAACGCTGCTTGCGCCTCTGGTGTCCACCGGAACTTCTGCTTGCCTCTCAGGCAGTCGGTGATAGGAGCCGTGACGCGAGAGAAGTTCTTGATGAACTTCCTGTAGAAGTTCGCGAAGCCTAGTAGGCGTTGGGCATCTTTGCGCGTCCTGGGGCTGTGCCAGTCCAGGATGGCCTGCACCTTGTCCTTGTCCATCGCCAGCCCCTTGTCTGACAGCTTGTAGCCTAGGAAGTCCACTTCTTTGGTGTGAAACTTGCACTTCTCCAGCTTCACATACAGGTGGTTGTCCTTCAGGCGCTGCAACACCTCCCTGACATCCTTCACATGCTGCACTGGGTCATTGGAGTAGATAAGGATGTCATCCAGAAAGACCAAGCAGTTCTTGAAGAGGAGGGACCCCAGGACATGGTGCATGAAGGCCTGGAAGCATGCTGAGCCCCCTTGCAACCCGAAGGGCATCACCAGATATTCAAAAGAGCCCAGAGGCGTGAACATCGTGGTTTTCCATTCATCACCCTCCCGGATCCTAATCAAGTTGTACGCCCCCCTCAGGTCGAGCTTGGTGAAGATCTTGCCCCTGCGTGCCGCTGTCAGGAGATCATCCACTCTGGGCATGGGGAAAGCCACTGGCTCTGTCACCGAATTCAGCCGTCTAAAATCCACCACCAGACGGCGCTGTTGCGTGTCTTTCTTGTCCACCCAGAAGACCGGGCTGCCCCCTGCTGCCTTGCTTTCTCTGATGAACCCCCGCTTGAGGTTCTTGTCGATGAAAGCGCGCAGATCCTCCAGTTCCTGATCTGACATGGCGTACAGCTTGGCTGGGGGTATAGTTGCCCCTGGCACCAGGTTGATCTGGCAGTCAAAAGGCCTGTGTGGGGGTAGGTGGTCGGACTCCGCTTCGCTGAAGACCTCCTGCAGGTCCCAGTACGGCTTGGGTATTGCCTCACCCCCCTTGACGTGCATGGTGGCCACCGTGGCTATCGGAGGCCCCTCCCCTGGTTGGTGCTGCATGCAATGTTCCAGACAAAAGTCCGATCCAAAAGTGATGCATCTCTGGTGCCAACTTATGGAGGGGTCGTGGCGCGTCAGCCAGCTCATGCCCAAGACGATGGGGGGGTCTGAGATGGTTGTGACGTTGAAAGCCAGTGTCTCTGAGTGCCTTCCCACCGTCATTCTCATGGGGGGGGGTTTGATGCGTGATGGCCCCTCCCAGCAGCTCTCTGCCGTCAATGGTGGCCACGTGCAGGGGAAAATCCAGCTGCAGAAGTTGGATCTGGTGCTCTTCCGCAAAGTTTCTCGAGAAGAAGTTGGCTGAGGCACCACTGTCAATTAAGGCGAGGACTGTCAGGGGATAGCCATTTGGGAGCGTGAGCGTGACTTCTAGAACCACTCCTGCTCTGGGAGGGGTGGGCTGGCTCTGCTCCTCTCTGTGCGGGTGGGCGGGCGGGGGCTGTTGTCTGCTGACTGTGCCTGGCCGCTCCCCCTTGTCTCCTGCAGCCAGGCTGTCTCGTTTCCCTGCTGTGGTGCTGCGTCAGCTGGGGAAGGTACAACCGTTCCCGCCTTTCCTTGCCACTCTCTGCGATGAGGGCAGTCTCTGACGCGATGCCGGGGGGAGTTGCAGAGAAAGCAATTCCCGCCTCTTCCCTCCTTGCGTCTTGGCGCCGCCGGGGTTTGAAAAGCCCGCGCGCGCGCTCCTCCGATCTCCATCGGTTCCGGCTCTGGGCTTGGCCTGGGCGGGTGTGGGGGCGGGCCCTGGGGTGGGGTTTGGTGATGTGGTCTGTCCTGGGAGCGTGGGAACCAAGGTTTTGCTGCGCGCGTCGCTTGTTTGTCATTCCATCTGGATTCCTGTCTCACCCCCACCGCTAGCGCCGCTTTGCTTAACTCATCCATAGTTCGCGGTTTGGGACCTCTTGCCAGCTCATCCTTAACGTCTGCGTGCAAACCCATGTAGAAGGCTGATTTCACTGGCTCACTTTGCAGATCCCACCCCAGTTTGTGCACCAGCATGGTGAATCTCGCCCAGTAGTCCCTAACTGTCGATTTTCCTTGTGTTAAGTTATGAAGCTCCTCTTTAGTGGCCTCCATTTCACTGTCACTAGCGTACATTATTTTTAAAGCTTCTAGAAATAATTTTGCGTTCTTCATGCAAGGATTTTTTTGCGCGATGAGCGGTCTTACCCATTCTCGGGCGGCCCCCGTCAAATGCTCTATGATAAAGGAGACTCTGTGCGCGTCATCTGGGAATTCTGCTGCATGCAATTCCAGCGCATAATTTATTTCTGTCTCGAATCCTAGGTACTCCCTAGGGTCGCCGCTAAACTTGGTGACTAGGCTCTGTCCCCTTCTCACTTGGACTAGCTGCGGCTGGGGCACCCCCCCACCTCTAGCGGCTTTCTCCTCTTCCAACTTTTTCTGTAGGTCCAAAACCATCACCCTTAGCTGTTTCTCAGTCTCCTCTTTTGTCCTCACCTGGTCCACCAGCTTGTTCAGCTCCTCCTGCGCCCCTCGCGCTTCCTCCTGAGCGGCATGCAATTGCTGCTGTGCGTGCGCTGTGAGGTTCTGCAGCTCCTGCTTCGCTGCTTCGGCCTCCAGCCTCCAATGCTCAGCCTCTTGAGCGCTCATCGCTGCACTCCAAAGTAGCCAAAAAAAGATTCGGGAGTTGCTGTCAGAGGGCCTGGTATGGCTACTCTAGAGTAACGACTCCAGCATGGTCTTTTAAGGTTTTTATTAAGTGCTGATTATTTACAGTGTTCAGAGCAGTAAAAATGCATCCTTAAGGTGAGGTGTCTGAACTCCCGAATGGCGATTGGCGCGTTTTCTTCCAGCACCACAGCTTTGGCAGACCCAACCTCTTCCCCCTACGTTTGCGTCGCAATTCGGGAGTTGGGGGAATTGGCCTCCCCCCTGTGCGTCCAACTTCCTGTCCCACCTGCGGCCTGGGCTCCACAACCTTGCCTGAGCCTCGGGCACCACTTCCTGACTCTCCGCTGGAGGCAGAGCTCTCCTTACTCTCTCCCGCGCTTGGGGATGGGCTGGAACTTAAGATGGGAGGGACTTCCCTGTATCCCTCGTCCCTCACACTTAGGTAAGACCCTACATTAATGTTGGGCAAACTGATCATTTTCTGCATGTGAGCAATATTTGTGAAATGCTTACGTTGTCAAACCCTTGAATTGGTACCTAATTAAGCATTTATCATTGAATCTAAAGTTAATTTGCCAGTAATTTAGCCAACTGTGGCTTATATTAACTGTTACAATGGCACCCACAAATTAAACAAAAGCTGTATACATTGAAAATTAGAAAGGAATGTGTTGCTAGCATTATTGGGCTTAAAAAGCACACACACACACACGCGCGCACACACACACACACACACACACACACACACACATGAAAAAGCTATAGTTGAGTATTTACATTAATAGTCCAGTATAGCCCACGCGCCAAACACACACTCTCACATATACAGTGAGAAAGAAAAGCCAATTTCTTAATTCTGGGTTTTAAAAAGAGCTGTTTGAGGTGCTACAGAGGGAGTTTCAGCTTATACGGACCAGTCAAGTGTGTGTAATCTTCCAAGACACTTTTCCAAAAGTGGAATCTACATTTGCAACAACTGCAAAACCTGTGCTGTAATCGAGCACAAAGTTTCACTGTAAGTAACTGCCTTGAGAGCAGGCAAGCAGTCTAAGGTCACGTGCCTTTGATGGGGAAAACCTTGGCCTGGGCATCTTCCACACTGGCATGGGATTTCATATGCCTGGGAGGTGATCTGAGGAGTCTTGTTGTCATAAAACCACCAGCTACTGCCAAGACTAGATGACCCTCAAGGTCCTATCCAACTCTATAGTTTTATGAGTCTAATCTGAGGGTTGTACAGGAGCCATCTAGGGTGGTCCTTTACACAAGCTGAACAGGTAATCCCGTTAGTCAGGTGAGGCAGATGTAAGTTGAACATCCAGTTCTCTGCTGTTCATGTCGTTTATCAGATATCCCCTCCCTTCACAAATATGTTCACTTAAAATGGATTAGGGCTAAGTATTGAGGAAATTCAGCTTCAATCTTCCAATTTCTTACTTCCCCAAATGTTGTGATACAGTTCTTTCTTGGCTTTGCTTCAGAAGTGATGCCCAGTGTTAAAATAAGCCAGAGCAGATGTGAGAACATTAGTTCACTGTGTACACCTAGGGTACCTCTGGGCTGTCACTGTTTTGCAGGGTGGGGTGGGGGCAGAATTCACATACACCCTGGCACTTTACCGTGTTTCTCCAAAAATAGGACACCGTCTTATATTTATTTTTCCTCAAAAAAAAACACAAAAAAAACACAGTAGCTTATTTTCAGGGGATGTCTTATTTTTTTAAAAAATTAAGTATGGTACAGTTTAACCTACAAGGTTAAACTGCCTACCTCTATGGCTTATTTTCGGGGTATGGCTTATATTCGGGGGTATGGCTTATTTTCGGAGAAACACGGTAGGTCCATGCTGTTAAAGAGGATTCAAGTATTTTGTTGCCCTAGCACAAATCGGGTCCTCCCTAACAAGAGGGCACGTGTTGCGGTGCGACCTGGCAACCAGACCTGTGTTGTGGGTGGGAACGTTTGGATGGCCACAACACACTATTGGAGGTCCCTCGATGCTGGGTGCAATTAGACCAATGGGATACCAGAGAAATTGTATTGAGGGACCTCTATATAAGCCCATGCACGTCTCCCTGAGCTTCCTCTTTTGGGCCAGTGCTTTGGAACACCCGACCACCTCTCCCTATATTTAGGGCTTACATGCATGACCTTGCTATGCCATTGTGTGTCGTCCGTCATTGGGATAGGGGCACGGCAGGAATTTTCCCCACTTGGCTGATTGGATGGTGCCATTTGGGTTTCACCTAATGCGTAGCAAACCGTCATAACTTGTAAGGTTGCCCATAGACTCTGGTTCAGGTGATAGGGGTGGCAGAGCAGTCGGGCCATCCCTATGTGATGGGTATTCCATTAAAGGAAACCTGGGACTCTCTGGTTGGTCAACCCTGAGAGGGGTTGTGCCCTGAGCCTGAGTCCAGGGGGGGGTGGCATTTGGCTGCTGGACTGGTTTGACCCCACCTTCCACTGTGCCGGGTGTTCACCCAAGGCTGATTTATGGTTGGTGCCCAGGGTCAGCGCTGCCTGCAAGGGTGCAGGGAGCTAGTCAAACCAGAGCCTATGAAACCACTCACTTGATTGTAATCAATAAAGTTGTGGCCTAAATTCTGCCAAAAACCAAACCAAAAAATTGAGTTTTATATGAATTTATTTGGAGGTGGTTAAAGGGTCTACACACGCAAATAATCCACTTAAAAATAAAAGGGTGTGGAAAATGCACCAAAAAGTATGGTATGAATAAAAGATGTGTAAGCACCCCACAAGCAAATTAGGATGATCATATAAACTCTCTGAAAAGAAGAATGAATGCACAATACAGACCAGACATACCGGTAGTATAACCAATGTGTGAGCTTTGTGAAAGCAAATTAGGATAAAGGCTGAATATACAATTTGTCTGGAGGAACCCATAATTCCTAGTTAATTCCACTTGCTTACAAAACCTAGGTAAAGGTAAAGGGACCCCTGACCATTAGGTCCAGTCGTGACCGACTCTGGGGTTGCGCACTCATCTCGCATTATTGGCTGAGGGAGCCGGCGTATAGCTTCCAGGTCATGTGGCCAGCATGACAAAGCTGCTTCTGGCAAACCAGAGCAGCACATGGAAACGCCGTTCACCTTCCCGCTGTAGCGGTTCCTATTTATCTACTTGCATTTTGACGTGCTTTCGAACTGCTAGGTTGGCAGGAGCTGGGACCAAGCAACGGGAGCTCACCCCGTCACAGGGATTCGAACCGCCGACCTTCTGATCGGCAAGCCCTAGGCTCAGTGGTTTAACCACAGCGCCACCTGGGTCCCTTACAAAACTTAAGCAATAATAAAAAAATATTTTTATATTTTTATATATTATTATTATTATTATTATTATTATTATTATTATTATTATTATTATTATTATTATTACAGTATTTATACCCCACCCATCTGGCTAGGTTTCTCCAGCTCCCAGAAGAATATTAAAACAGAAGAAAACATCAAACATTTAAAAATTTCAAATGTCTTCTAAAAGTCAGATAGTTGTTTATTTCCTTGAAATCTGATGGGGCACCACCCACAGGGTGGGCACCACCCCTGAGAAGACCCTCTTCCTGGTTCCCTGTAACCTCACTTTTCGCAGTGAGGGAACCACCAGAAGGCCCTCGGAGCTGGACCGCAGTGTCCAGGCTGAACGATGGGGGTGGAGACAATCCTTCAGGTATACTGGACCAAGGCCATTTAGGGCTTTAAAGGACAGCACCAACACTTTGAATTGTGATCAGAAATATACTGGGAGCCAATTTAGGTCTTCCAGGACCATAGCTGCCAAGTTATCCCTTTTTTAAAGGGATTTTCCCTTATGCTGAATAGGCTTCCTCGCGAGAAAAGGGAAAACTTGGCAGCTATGTCCAGGACCCATGTTATATGGTCTCGGTGGCCACTCCTAGTCACTGGTCTAGCTGCCGCATTCTGGATTAGTTGCAAGTACTCCCAACCTATATTCCCTCCCAGTTTACACATGTTTGCCATCCCTAAGAATAATTTAGGCTTCAATGAACAACAAAACAAACACATGTTAACCCAGTTTAGCTTGTCCACTCACCTCCAACTGATTTTTGAAAAAGGCTGTAACATTTTAAACGGGATAAGGTAAATACAGCCTTATTGCTACATGATCAGTTTGGGGAACACTTCTGTCAAAAGGCAATCACTTTTGAAATTTCTTTGCAAATATGTGCTGTGTTTTGCTTGGGCTTCAGAGCTGGAAAATCAACCCAAAACAACAAAAGTGTGTGAATGGCGCGTGGCAGTTTATTAATTGCCTTTACCTTTTCTGTTCCTGTAAGAATGTTTGCAATGATTCCACCAAGTTTTTGCCAATTTTCTACTGTACTTTAATTACTTCAGCGAAGATAAGAGATTCCAAGTGTTCTTGACACAAAGTTAGGTTAAATGGAGTATCAAAATTGGAGAGATAGTTAAGGCTAGATGGCAAAAAAAAATTAGTGGGTTCTTCTTCTTTTTTTCAAATTAAAGTTGAAGTACTTCTCATAGCACTCCACCTGAAAACCCATCAATATATTTTGAAACCATCCATCACCCACTGCATCCAGGCACGGCCCAATTAATAACACAATTTCTTCCCTTGGTCCTCAGAAATGCTCCTTGGAAAAACTTATGTCAGTCATAAAGGTTTGCTCAGCTATTTTGCCGGCGAGAGGCTCGTGTGTACATATAGGTATTTCTGAAATGGTACCATATAGAGTATGTCACTCTTGGTGTCGTTCTGAAAACGCACTGGGCGGGGGGCAGGTCATGCAGGGCAATGGAAACCACTGTGCCTGGCCAGCCTTCACCACCAATGCCACTGGACATGGGCAAAGAGGATTCACGAAGGCCGCGTGCCAGTCAGCTATGCCCACCAGAGCCATGCAAGGCTATACTGTCCACACATGCAAGGAGGAACCTGGCTAGCTGATGCGGCTCTTGGCAGGCAGATGCCGCCCCCGCAACACTGGCCAGGCAGGCATTCAGTGAGAGGGCTTGTGATGTGGCAGCGAGACCAGGCTGGGCTCCGGTGCTCAGAGACCCCCGACAACAGGCAGGGCAGGGATCCCTGTGTGTAGGAGTCTGGCTCACGCCCCTAAAAATTGTGCATCCAGAGCTCCGGCCCCCCTTTCGCCACGCTATGTCCCTGGTCACTCTTTCCTAACATCAGGTTGAGAAATCTGATAGAGAATATTTGCATGTCAGAGTGTGTGTATGTGTGTGGAGGTGTCCCTATGCCCAACCAGCAGCGGAGGAAGCTGATCGGGCACCTGGGGCGACGTGCACCCTGCACCCGGGGTGTTGCCAGCTCCTCGCGGTGGCGGTGGTGGCCACCCATGGGACAGGGCAAACCAGGGTAGGACGCTCTGCGGGGCCTCCAAGGAGTCTGCCTGCCTCGCCTGGGAAGCCTGGGTCGTTCTCTGGGATTGACAAGTCATTTGACCCTCACCTGAATCTCATAGCTCTCCTGTAGCTGCCTCAGATTAGTTATCATTTATTTAATGGGGAAGATAATTAGCATCACACATCATGTGCATGGAAGTTGCTGAACCAATTAACCAATTAGAAGGATTACTGTTAATAGCACCAGTTTTCCTATAACTTGATATTGCTGGATAGTTTTGATGAACTGCAAAAGTATTTTTAGTTTGCTTTCTGCTGCCACCCTGGAACTTTTCTTTATTAGTGCCACTTTGTTTTGTACAATTTCTTGCAAATGAAGGTAAACAGTTTTTCTGCTTGTATATGTTGATAATTTTTGTTGATCCAAGCATCTTGGATCATTTATAATAGGTCAAATATGCTCCAAAGTAAAAATCTTTATGGGGAGATTCTTTGGACCAAAGTCTGTTTTCACATACAGCAGAATAATTCTCCACCTTCTGCACTTTTCATGAACTGTGTGATTTGACTCTTTTGACCTCAGCGAAACAATTTTGTTGATATGATTCCTTTGTGTTGTGAGCTATTACACAAGCGCAGTTCCTGGCCTGGCCTTTATAAACCTCTTTCAGCCCACCTAGCAGCCTCTTTATTAAGAATAGACCCCGCCACTCATTGCACCCTGTTGAAACAAGATTAAGGTAACTATTATATGCTTAATCCCATAAATAAACAGATTAAAACAGAACAATGAAAAAAGCTGTTGCTATGATTCAAGGTGGGAAACAAAACACTTAATCTCAGGCACCCTTTAACTGACAAGTGGGTTTGTTTTGTTTTTTTGTTTCTAACAAAATAGTCCATTTAACAATTTGGATAAAATCCATTTCCTACTCAATGAACTATGCCCGCTGAAATAAATTCTTTAGGAATCTAATATGTGCCATAAATTGAAGTGTGGTACGGTACATGTTGATAGCACCATGCATATTATGACTGGAGGGAACCTCTGGTCTGCGTTTTGCTTTTGGGTGATCTAATCATGTGTCCTTCAAACTTTTTTATACAGTGGTACCTCTACTTACGAATTTAATGCGTTCCGAACGCACATTTGTAAGTTGAAAAAATTTGTAAGTCGAATCCCATAGGAATGCATTGGGAGAAAAAAAATTGTAAGTTGAAGCAAACCTATCTAAAAATTCGTAAGTAGAAAAAAGCCTATCTAAACCGCATCCAAGATGGCGGACGGAGCTCCGATCGTAAGTAGAAACATTCGTAAGTAGAGGTACCACTATACATGGGTGGGTGGGTGTGCTTATGAGAGAACCACAACCCTCAATAAATGCAACTCTATGATACATCCAATTCAAAACAAATGTTTATCTCATTCAAACTGTACACTTTAATGTGTAACCCTTGGGTCAGCACCAGGGTTCGGTTAAGTGTCCACGAATATTCTCCTACTGAGTTCTGGCTCAGTCCCCCACCCTGGAAAGCTTGGAGTAGCAGTTTTCATTCAACACACACACACTCCTTAAAATACTGTATGTTCAAG
This sequence comes from Zootoca vivipara, assembly GCF_963506605.1. Lineage (NCBI taxonomy): Eukaryota > Metazoa > Chordata > Lepidosauria > Squamata > Lacertidae > Zootoca > Zootoca vivipara. Next base: position 16,817,702 of record NC_083279.1, read on the forward strand.
CAGCAGTTTTTATCCAGCTAACAAACAACAGTGAATCATCAAGAGATTAGCAACACAAGGAACATTACAAAGTTATATTTTAGTCCAAAATGTCCCACCTTCTGCAAAGGTCTAGATGCAAAGGGATGCTAGAAAGCTCCATTTATCTTCCATGCCTTAGGTTCTCCATTCCTGGGCTACAATAGGCATCCTTCAAAAGTATTCTGCAAAATGCAAAAAAAAAAAAAAACCCTTAAAAAATAATATCATTCTTCAGAATACAAAATGGTGAGACCTGAATGGAGGAATATTTTTAAAAATCCTTTCAGAAACCCAGCATTCATTTTTGCAGCATCGCTCATTCCTCCTGGTTTCAGAGGAAAGATAAGTTCTGCTAATCTTCCCCTTCTCTCTATTGCTGTGATTACAGGACTGCCTTTATAAAGGTAAAGGTACCCCTGACCATTAGGTCCAGTCGTGACCGACTCTGGGGTTGTGGCTGTCATCTCGCGTTATGGGCCGAGGGAGCCGGCGTACAGCTTCCAGGTCATGTGGCTAGCATGACAAAGCCGCTTTTGGCGAACCAGAGCAGCACATGGAAACGTTGTTTGCTTTCCTGCTGTAGCGGTACCTGTTTATCTACTTGCACTTTGACATGCTTTCGAACTTCTAGGTTGGCAGGAGCTGGGATGAGCAACCTTCTGATCGGTAAGCCCTAGGCTCAGTGGTTTAACCCACAGTACCACCTGTGCCTTTATAGGACAGCCTTTATAGCTTATGCAAAATATTAGCAAAGACAGGCACTGTATGTAAGCTGGGATTCCTGTATTTACACATGCCATTAATGGGAAGGTAAGTATGTAGATGTGAGAAGAGAACATGGAAATTACACATCCGTCCTTAGGTTGTATCTCTCTGATGCAGAAAAGGCTTCCACCAGTAGAATGTCAAAGGAGGCTATTTTCTGCGCATTACCCTATGTCCTCCTTTGCCCTCCCACTCTCTCACAGACTACTGAGAAATAGAACAAATCCCCCCACTTTTCCACAGCAAACAAGAAAATGTGTTCAGTGTACTGCCCAACAGCAGGAGACAGGTCATGTGGGCAGGCAGGTGCCTCCTATAACCAAATGTTGCATACTTGCTTGCTTCCAGACTAGACTGAGAAAAATGATCCATAATATGACAGCAAGTCTGAGAACTAAACACAGATTGAGTGCATGGAATTTGCACAGTGCTCAGATTCTCAAATATTTAGGCTGCAATCCTAACCCCCACATACTGTACCTGGGACGCGGAAGGTAAATTTCACTTCAGTGACATTTCAGTATTTAGTGGGATTTATTAATGAGTAGAGATGGTTAGGATTGCACTGCAAATGGCTGTGAAAATGGATTTTTGAAAATGTGGTTTGTAGGGAGATTGATGGTGAAGATTAGGGAAGGTTTTTTTCTGGGTTAACCACAGCAACAGCTCTGCAAATTCATGACTAAATCACAACTGGAGCTTGCACACATAGCAGACTCAGGTCAAGCAGAGGGTAGCAGCTTGCATCCTTTCCTCTTCAGAAGGACAAAGTCCTTCCGTCTTTCTCTTTTAAAAAATAGTTTTTCAGATTTTAAAATTTTACAAAGAATTATCAAACAACGAACATAGAAAGAGAATTCCATAGAATATCCTGAACTTCCCTTCTCCCCTTTGTGGGTCCTTACATTAACCTTCACCTCCTGCATCTTGTCTATTAATCCAAATCTATTAAATCTCCATTATACCCAAAATTTAACATTAAACTACAAGTGTTATTCCAATCCTACTAATAATTTTAATTGTTTACAATGGTTTTTAAGGTAAATTATATATTTTTCCCATTCCTTATTGAAAATTTTGGCTTCCTGGTTTTTGATTCTTCCAGACATTTTTGCCAATTCAGCACAGACCATCAACTTAATCTGCCATTATTCTCTTGTAGGAACTCTGTCTTCTTTCTATCTCTGGGCTAGTAACATCGAAGCAGCAGTGGTCGCATATATAAATAGTCTTTTCTGATCCGTTGGAATTTCGGCACCTAGAATTCCTAAAGGAAAAGCTTGAGGTTTTTAAGAAAAAAATATTTTGAACATTTTTTTTCAGTTCATTATATATCATCTCTGAGAATTCTTTTACTAACTTTACATGTCCACCACATATGATAAAAGGTGCCTTCTTTTTCCTTACATTTCCAGCATGCATTCGACTTTGTCTTGTACATTTTAGCTAGTTTAAAGGTAAAGGTAAAGGGACCCCTGACCATTAGGTCCAGTCGCAGATGACTCTGGGGTTGCGGCACTCATCTTTCTTTACTGGCCGAGGGAGCCGGCGTACAGCTTCCGGGTCATGTGGCCAGCATGACTAAGCCGCTTCTAGTGAACTCATCAAGAGGTTTACCACTCCAATCAGCCCATCACCCATTCCCATCACCCCCACCCCCCACCCTCTGAATATACATAAGGGTCTGGTGGCTTCTGTCTCAGTGTATCTGATGAAGTGTGCATGCACACGAAAGCTCATACCAAAATAAAAACTTAGTTGGTCTTTAAGGTGCTACTGAAGGAATTTTTTAATTTGTATCCATAGCTTGTCTTCTGGAAGGGCTGGAGACTTACTTGAAAAGAAAAGAAACTCAGACTCTGGAGACCCTTGAAGACATTCTGGAGTTGCTCCAATTGCACTGTAGGTAACCTATCCACCTTGCCTATTCATTACATTGCACACCTCTGAATACGATGACAAAGTTCTTACAGTAGCTTACATGTATCGAAACCTAAAATCTTTCAAAAAATGCCATGGACCAGAAACCAACCTTTTTCTTCTATCCTTCAGTATGCTATATGCACTACTGGGAATGATATGGAGGCACCCACAGGACAGCAGCAAGCATAGCTGCTAATAATGCATGAAGTGGTCTTCAAATGCCATTACATGCTTGTACCATTATAGCCTAAACCTATCACGTATTAATCAGAAGCATAAAAACCAATGATGCCTAAGAATATGTAACTAATTTATAGCTGAATGGGAAGGGGGGAAAATAGAGAGCAGCTAATATACAAAATAGTATGAATCTGGGGGAAAGATTTGTTGCACAGTTTATAGAGGTTCTGTAACAATTAAGGAGCTCAGCATCACCTATAATGATGACTGACACGCTGCTAGTTTATGGAATGCATTAGCCAATCTCATTAAGTGCTAATCCATAGAGTTAGTGTCAGATACCAATACTCCGCCTTGGTAGCATCTCTAGAAGGGAGGCTCTTAAAAGGAAGCAAAATGTTAACGAAACATCAATATAGTGGCCTTAATTAAAGCAGCTTCTGTTTCTTCTTTTGCACATGGAGAAAATAGCTTGGGGACTATGAAAAAAAGCACATGTGCTGAAATCCAACTGACAGCCTCCTAAATGGTATTGGGGGATATTGGAAATGAAAAAAATCTATTCCGAGAAGGTAGGAAAGTACATAAAGAATGCATGGTTTGATTCATTCATTCATTCACTTGTTCTTTGTAGATCATAAAATCATAGACTTGGAAGGGACCCCATGAATGATTTAGTCCAACCCCTTGCAATGCAGGGAAAAGTACCCATCGAGGGATCGAACCTGTGACCTTGGTGTTACTGCCAAGTCTTTAAATGATCATGGGGGGGGGGGAAGAACTCAACTAGACTTTTGTTGGAAAACAGCTAGCAGCCCTTTATTATATTTTAGAAGAGAGTTTAAAATGAAGTAAAAATGGAAGATACCATGTGCTACAAATGAAATATTCACGCCAGTCAGCTCAGTTCCCTGCAAATTCACATCTGGGTCCATGTCCCTATGTATGCTACAATAGACATCTGTTGCATGTTTCCTTTAATACAAAATATGGATGCATATCTGAACCAGGAGTCCCCAGAAGTTGTGTGGTCAGCCGCTCACAATTGTGACTGGATTAGGATAATTTCTTTGTTTATACAGTTTGTACTATGCATCATAATTACTTTTATACAATAAAACAATAGGATAACCACATATATGTGAACACAGGCAATGGAACATGGAGATTTTGTTCTCTTCATAGAAATTCTCTCTGTTTCATCCCATCAGAAATCTCATCTTTATTCTTGCAGCCACACTTTTGGTTCAGCTTGATTCTGGCAGCCATTTCAAGAGGTTATTTAATGCCGAAATGAAGTATGACAAACTATTCTATTTCACAACCCAGTGCCTTTATGCACATGCTCCGCTCAGTGTTCCCCTCCAGCCCCATCTGACAATGACAGTACTTTTTTTGCTATAATTCTCCCCCCACCATGGAACACTGATTTCATGGAATTGCATGTTTATTTCAAACTGCAGAAATACATAAATTCTTCTAAAGCCATATTGTTTTTTTGATAGTTAACTTTAAAATACTTGCCTCCCAGCACATCATGCCATATTTACCAGCCCAATAACATTCCCTATATGACACTCAATTTTAACTACAGAATGCAAGCTCAGTTAAATGGCAAAACCTTTCCCTTTTGACTTCTCTTTCCCCCATTTCTAGAAAGTAGTGAAAATTTATTATTTCCTCGCCAGCACAAATGCTGTGATGTTAGAATATTCCACATAATATTATTTTAGTCAAGTTAACCGTGAACAATTTTTAAGTGATACACACACACACACACACACACATACACACACACACCAATGGCCTGCAGACATCCACACATTGCTTGACTTGACTCTATATGTATTTATATTTCAGCCTCTTAGCTTTCTAAAACACAAGACATTATTGGAAATAGCAAGCTTCAGTGTTATTTGCCCTGTCGTAGGTGACTTTATATCCCTTGGTTAGAAACTCAAAAATTCATTTCAACGTAGGCCACTTTCTCTCCCCTCACCCCAGAGCCTTCCCACAGTGTGGGAATCTCACACCTTTCTTAGATATAGTTATGGCTTTAAAGAGGAACAAGAAACATAACATTGAGACTTGCCAAGCATCAACATTGCTTGAAGAATTTTGAAATTTCTCTTTTGCCTAGAGCTCCCTGGTAGACAGCTACTTTTAAACATCAATATTATAGTTACTGCACAAAGATTTATACAATTAAATGATGGTGCTGTATGCACAGAGTTTCACTCATGCAACGAATATAGCTTCTCTTCCTTCTCCCATCTCTGCACACCCTCAAAATCTGCTTTGGAGTATCCTCCAACCTTCTGCTGAATATTTTGAAGATGTGTGGGCTGCATTGTTGTGTGAATTTCTCCCAATGAACAGATTTTGTATGCAGGTTGGTTTGACTAATGTACACATTTTTGCAAGCAATTTCTCCGTGTTGCTTTCACTAATATTGTCATTTTAAGCACTTTTAGACCGAATATATGCATTTCTGTAAACACTGGTTGGTTGCAGAACTGCATTGCAAAATTCGGATAAGGATTTTGAAGGACGGCCGAGTTTGAGTTCTCATACTGTTTCAAAAAGTGCAAATTTGATTCATTCAGCTTTAACAGTGAAATGAATAGAATATCTCCTCCATCCCTATTCCAAAGTCTTAATTCCGATCTGGAAATGGAGAACAAGTTTTAAAACTGTACAAGGGAAGTCAAAGAGGGGGAAAAATAAGTTCCTTAGAATTCGCCGTGATGTCTCCCTAGAGTGTGGACAAGGGTTCATTTGCGCTATCTCATGCCCTTCTTGGTTGCTCTTCCAAGAAGTTAATCTCCACTTGTGAATTCTGTGGCATACAAAAGGCCACTTGGACAGCAACAGCAACTGGCACAGAACATCTTGATGATGCCTGTACTGCTTCCAAATGAAATTCCTTGCCTCTCCTCACATCCAAAGCTGCTTTGGCAGTTAGACTGATGGAAACTGTACCAGAATTGTTGGCAAGAGGCAGAATTAGCCAAGAGGTGTTGTTTGAGGTACTGAGTCTCAGTGTCTCTTGATAGGAGGGGTACTACCTTTTTGACAGTGATTCAAATGAAATAGTTACCGTAGGTCTTTAATAGATCTCTGAAGTAGTTCCAGGGTCTCTAATGACACCTGAAAGTCATTCCCATATTTTCTGAGCGAACTAAATGTGAATTAAGTTCATTTGGGAGTAAAACTTGGAATAATTTCTAGTTCATCATAATAGTTGTGGAAAATAAATCAAACAATTCATGTTCTACTATGTGCATAAAGGTAAAGGGCCCCCTGACCATCAGGTCCAGTCGTGTCCGACTCTGGGGTTGCGGCGCTCATCTCGCTCTATAGGCCGAGGGAGCCGGCGTTAGTCCGCAGACAGCTTCCAGGTCATGTGGCCAGCATGACTAAGCCACTTCTAGTGAACCAGAGCAGTGCTTGGAAACGCCGTTTACCTTCCCGCCGGAGCGGTACCTATTTATCTACTTGCACTTTAACATGGTTTCAAACTGCTAGGTTGGCAGGAGCTGGGACTGAGCAACGGGAGCTCACCCCGTTGCAGGGATTGGAACCGCCGACCTTTTGATCAGCAAGCCCTAGACTCTGTGGTTTAACCCACAGCGCCACCTGGGTCCCTACTATGTGTGTGGTTTGACATTTTATTCATCTTTTAAAATATATTCATTTTAGCACAGAAGCTTGTAACATGGTTAATGCTGACATTTATTTATTTATGCCAAGAAATATTTGGATAAAGTTGAATTGAACAGCAAACTAACTATGAACCAAACTAGACCCTTTGCTTTGTAAGGGGGCAAACATGAACTGAGATTCGTTCCTTTTTGGACATGTAGAACTTAAACTAGTAATAATAATAATAATAATAATAATAATAATAATAATAATAATTTTTCTAGGCTTAATATTTCAACAACACACGAGAGAGAGAGAGAGAGAGAGAGAGAGAGAGAGAGAGAGAGAGAGAGAGAGAGAGAGAGGAGGGAGACTTTAACATTTAGAGCTCAGCTGAAAGGGGAAGGAGAATTTTCAAATGCCAAAAGACGGCATCCTAAAAAGGTCACCTCCCTCTTTTGGTTGTGTGGTAGATCATTGTAAAAGAAAGAAATAGAAATATTTCCCACTTCAGGGTGCATTGCCCAAAATGAGCATCATTTGTCCCCCCCTTCCCACTTGGTCGGAATAGTTCATGTGATCAGTCCAGGAAACTTTGCCTTCATTCCAGATCCACATGGTTTGTTGTCAATATCACCAGCGTATAGCCAAGTCTGATTGGTCACTGTCCAGGTATCGTCATTTTCACAATGGAATTGTTGATTGACTGGTAAAGGAACATATTCATGGGTGGGAGATCACTAAAGCAATAGTTACAGAAACAATGTATGGAAAGAGGTGCAAAAGAGAAAACAATAATGTTCTTAGGGTCAAGGTTTTGGAGGAGAGATTCGGGGGTTCCCAAAAAACTGCAAAACTTTATTCACAGGCCTACTAAAACAAAAACCAGTGGCTGTAGCATTTAAAATGAGCAGACCAATCAGTATAATGGGAGATTCCTAAATTGTTTTCAAGATCTAGGAGTACCTATAGCAGCATCAATGTGCTGAATGATGTCAATCGCTTCATCACTATTAATAAGCTGTATAGTACAACCCACAACTTCCAATTGCATTGATGTAGTTGCTATGCCACCAGCTTTTTTGTATCTATTCAACATATCTTCATATCCTGCAAATGTATACATCTTTACAGAGGATGCTGGGATTTGCCTATCTGATAGCATACTGCTAATAAATGCTAGAAGCACTATCACATTCCAAGGCCTCTTGCTGAATAAATGCTTACAACCCAATTCAGCGACCAGGTTGCTCACTGGAGCAAGACAGTTTGAGCATATTACACTGATCCTAGTCCTAGTTACAGGTAGGTAGCTGTGTTGGTCTGACGTAGTCGAAGCAAAAAAAAAAAATCCTTCCAGTAGCACCTTAGAGACCAACTAAGTTTGTCATAGGTATGAGCTTTCATGTGCATGCACACTTCTTCAGATACACTGAAACCAAAGTCACCAGACCCTTATGTATAGTCAGAAGGTGGGGAGGGGTATTACTCAGAAGGGTGGTGGGAATGGGTGATTGGCTGATAGGAGTGGTAAACCTGTTAACGACTGCAATTGGTCTTGCAAGAAAAAGCAAGGGGTGAGATGGCATAAGGAAGCTTTATCATGTATTCAGACCAGGTCTCTCCATGGTTTTAAGCTTGGTAATGAGTTGCAATTCAGCAACTTCTCTTTCCAGTCTGTTTCTGAATTTTTTCTGTAATAAGACAGCTACTTTGAGATCTTACATAGAATGTCCTGGGAGATTGAAGTGTTCTCCTACTGGTTTCTCTGTCTTGTGATTCCTGATGTCAGATTTATGTCCATTTATCCTTTGGCGTAGGGTTTGGCCTGTTTGTCCAATATAGAGAGCTGGAGGGCACTGTTGGCATTTGATGGCATACACAATGTTAGAAGATGAGCAATCTACCAATGAGTTTCTGGGCCCAAATCAAAGTGCTGGTTTTGTCCTATAAAGCCTTAAACAGCTCAGGACTGCAATACATCAAAGACTGCCTCTTTCCATATGAACCTACCAGGACCCTGAGATTATCTTCTGATAATCCCTCTCCTCAAGAGCTCCAGAGGGTGGCAACACAAGAGCAGGCCTTCTCTGCAGTGGCTCCCCATCTGTGGAATCCGTTCCCCAGGGAAGTTCACCTGGAGCCTTCATTATACAAGCATTCCTTTTTAACCATGCCTTTTTGGTTGATCTGATTTACAACCTATGCCCTTTTAAAATGGGAGGAGGCTATTGGGTTGTTGTTTTTATTTTTATTATGTATTTTGTGATTTTGTATCTTGATTTCATTCTGTGAACCACTCTGTGGTACAGGGCGGTATATAAATTCAATAAATAAAATAAAACTACTCATGTAGTTGATGATCAATGGACTTTCAGCATGCTTAACTCCAGATTGAATTGTGGACAACACAGTGTAGAGCAGACAGAAAAGAGCATTCATGGGGGTGAGAGATCCTTAGTTTGTGAATGCTAGCATAAGAATAATGTTAGAAGTACGAAAGTGTGCCCCAGTTGCAAAATGTTGCCGAGTGCGAATGTTCACGGACCTAAAAGTGTCAGATGGCGCGATTTGAAAAAGGCAAAGCAATATTACAATAAGGTTCCACAAAGGTGTCTTAACACATTCTGTTAGCGGCTGTTTATCTCAGCATGCCAAAGACCCGCTGCTGAATTCTGAGACCTTATCTCTGACCTGCACTGGTAATCATAGCACATTGTGAGACAATTTTGTGAAGGGGGTAGATACCTAGTGCAGATTAGCTTCAGACTGCAAATATTACTTTGCAGGTGTTCTCATGCAGATTGAATCCCCAAAGTGAAAAAGCAATATATTGTTCTGTTCCTTTCACACAGTTTCTCCTTGTCCAGTAATTGCTCCTTGTTGTCAAAATGCCATGCATTAAAGGGGGGGGGCATTAAAAACACACACATCATGACCGGACTAATGTATTTTTTATTGTTAATGCATTAACATGCCTCACAGTATCTCCGCCTTTTTGTGTCTTCCCTCTCCTCTAAACTTTAATGGAAAGGTTAGGGATCCATATTATGCAGGGAAACATGAAGTTAAGTATTTAAAGTGATACTAAGGGCACTAATGTGTAATCACAGCTGTTAAAGTTGATAATTTGAAAGAGTTGTTTCAGTGTGTTTTTAATGAAATTTATATAGGCCTGATTTACATGCACTCAGACATTTAAAAACATCTAGTCAAGTCAAAATGCATTAGGAAAACACAAATTTTGTTTTCACAGATCCCTCCCCCCAATTGAGCAAGATATGAAAACATTTAATAAAAAAAAGTAGTTACTCTTACAATGCTGATTTGGTTGTAACAGTGAGAGCCTTGTAAGAATATGAAGTTTTCCTTCCGAATCAGACAAAAATAGATCTAATCCAGGCTTGGCCAAACTCGGCCTTCCAGATGTTTTGGGACTACAATTCCCATCATCCCTGACAACTGGTCCTGTTAGCTAGGGATGATGGGAGTTGTAGTCCCAAAACATATGGAGGGCCAAGTCTGGCCATGCCTGATCTAATCCAACATCCTGCTTCTTACTGTGGCCTACCTGATGCCTCCTGGAAGTCCAGGGCTTGAAAACTATGCTCTCCTCTAGTTGTTATTCCTTTGCTATCATTAGTTAGTATAATACTGCTTCTGAACATGGATGTTCTATGTAACTATCCTGACTCATAGCAATTGATTGTCCCAACCTCCATGCCAGAGATGGGGAAGCTATGGCCAGCGGCGAACGGTGCCGCTTGGCTGCCCGGGGTGGCACCCCCAGGGGGCGGGGCATCGCTCCGCAGCGCACATGCATCCTGTGTCCTGATGCATGCATCGTGATATCACAATGCACGGCACGCATGCCAGGACAAGCACGGATGGTGCAGTCTGTATGGGTTGGCGCTGCTGCGCTATGGAGCGGGTTGCAGGGCGCCGGTGGCGCGGAAAATGGCTTGCTCATGGTTTGCCTCCGCTGCCGGCCCAGCAACCCACTCTGTAGCATGTTCTGCTCAGGCGGAGGAGGCGAGAAGCGGGCCATGGGCCAGGTGTGTTGCCCCCCGCCGGAGTGGAGCTCGGAGTAGCGCGCCCCCTACACCCCTCCCTTGCTACGCGCCTGGCGATGGCCTTCCAGATGTTAGAATTACAATCCCCATGATCCCTAACCTGGCTGACCACACTGGCTGGGCCTGATTGAAACCCAAAAACATATGGAGGGCCACAGTTTTTTAATGCGTTCATCAAATTTGAAATGCTTTACATCCAAGTTCCTGTAGATTTCTACTGCTTCTTCATGCACGGCATCCAAATATCACTGAATATCTAAACATCACAGAATATTCAAACATCACACCATCATCTCCCTGCTCTTTCAAGGGGCAGCAGTTATTGAGGAACACAGGAATGGCACCAACATTATTCTCAATGGATTTGGCCAGTGGTCCACTAGGAGGAAAATAAATTGTTGTCATATGCCTGGAATATGATATCTAGCTACTTGTGGATGGAGTCCATGGAAGGTGCATTTCTCTTCCACACAAAAAATCATTAGTGACAATTCTTTCTGTTGAGTATAAGAAACAGACAGCAAATGCAGGACATCATTTCCATGGCACGTGATTATTAGCTATAAATCAGCTGCAAGTGGCAGTCAAGGGCAAACACATCTGTGGATGGACTGCACATGACTGCCAAAACAAATCCTTTAACATTCACCTTAGTGCACTACATTATTAATGGATTTGCAAATTCCAGATCAATACCGCTATCTCAGCATAAGTTGTTTGCAGCGATTGCCATGCCTTGGGGGTATTTGTTATGCTTTTGTCAATCTTTTAGATAGTCTGCCCACACTAGAGAGTGAGAAAGAGCAAGGGGACAGTGTTTCAGACGACACGTGGTTATTTTACAGGTATGGCTGTATCAATAGTCCACTTACAGGTGCTTCACACTAAATATCTATTATAAATTAATCAGTTCCATGTACTGAATATACATACAAAATGATCTCGGTGCTATCATTTTTCCTAAATATGAGGCTGACTTAAAAACAAAACAACACAAAGCACCAAAACTTATTTTATATGTTTTGGGTTTTTTTGTAAAAAAAAAAAAAGGGGGGGGGAAGCAAAAAAAAAAAACGGTAAAATAAAAGGATAATTCCCTGGATGACTAGATCAGTTTTAGGGCAAGTACTCTTTGGTGGATGGACGCGGGTAGCGCTGTGAGTTAAACCACAGAGCCTAGGGCTTGCCGATCAGAAGGTCGGTGGTTCAAATCCCTGCAATGGGGTGAGCTCCCGTTGGTCGGTCCCAGCTCCTGCCAACCTACCAGTTCGAAAGCACGTCAAAGTACAAGTAGATAACTGTAGATACAGCTCCGGCGGGAAGGTAAACGGTGTTTCCGTGTGCTGCTCTGGTTCGCCAGAAGCGGCTTAGTCATGCTGGCCACATGACCCGGAAGCCGTACACCAGCTCCCTCGGCCAGTAAAGTGAGATGAGCGCCGCAACCCCAGAGTCGTCCATGACTGACCTAATGGTCAGGGGTCCTTTTACCTTTACATTTACTCTTTGGTGAGAGAGCCTTAGCCGAAATTCAAAATCGCAAAGCATGCAGCAAAGTAAATCATAGAAATATAGGATAGTGGACCTTAAACTATTCCCCACTTCCCTTAGAGAGACAAAGTCTGGTAAATTAGAAATGGTTTACTTACAAACTCTTCGCTGTGAGATTCATGTGTCTTTCCATACTGCAACATATAGAGCGCAACAGTCTGAATGGTCATGTTTGCAACAAATTTCTTTACTGGTTACTTCCTAACATACAAATCAAGTCCAGGATGTATACCATAAACAATCAATCCTTAAACAAGGTATATAACATATTTAATTAAATCCAATTAAATTGCTTATGCCGTGCAATCTGAGTTTGGAGCATACAGCTAGGACCTCCGTATGGGTAGGGTTTCCATGGTGGGTGGTGGTGGAAAGTGGGAGGGCAAAGAGTTTGGTAGCCCTTCTTCCCACACTGAGGGTGATTAGCTCTGCCTGGCAGGACAGTTTTACCCTTTCATGCATTAATTAGACTTAATCACGTTGGCTACGTGAGGCTGAATTATCCCACAATATGAATCTATGGAACTGTTAGGTAAAGGTAAAGGGACCCGTGACCATTAGGTCCAGTCGTGACCAACTCTGGGGTTGCGCGCTCATCTCGCATTATTGGCCGAGGGAGCCGGCGTATAGCTTCCAGGTCATGTGGCCAGCATGACAAAGCCGCTTCTGGCAAACCAGAGCAGCACATGGAAACGCTGTTTACCTTCCCGCTGTAGCGGTTCCTATTTATCTACTTGCACTTTGACGTGCTTTTGACCTGCTAGGTTGGCAGGAGCTGGGATCGAGTAATGGGAGCTCACCCCATCACAGGGATTCGAACCGCTGACCTTCTGATCAGCAAGCCCTAGGCTCAGTGGTTTAACCCACAGCACCACCTGGGTCCCGCGATGGAACTGATACCAAAGAATAATAATATTTTTTAAAAAAAATGGCTTTACACTGCACATCCTAGATCTGCCATCCTATTCTATACACTAAGACCACTTTGGGTGAAGCTCTTTGCAAAACTAGAAGGTTTGGAAACTCTTTGGAACAGTGTGGATGGTGGTGGCAGAGGAGTTTTTAGAGGAGAGAGGGGATAAGAGGCCGGTGCCGCCTCTTCCTGAGTTCCACTGAAAGACAACTCTGCTGGATCAAAGAGCCTTCTATCAGTGGAACTGCACCATCAGCTACATCTCTATTTGATCTGATGGCCCTGGTAGGCATGATGGGAAGGCTCTCTCTCTCTGGCTCCCCACAACATTCATGACTTCTACTTCTGATGAAGTCATTCAAAGCTTACTTATGCAGATGCAGCAGAATTACCTGCCCTCAGAGACTGTGGAAAGCAGCAAACCCTCTCAGGAGCCTTTAATGATTTAATTTATTTATCTCTTACAACACATTAGCCGTTCTCTCAAGCAACACAACAGCGCCCTGTTCAGTCTTGGAATGACTGATTTAGCATGTGAAGATGGTGGCTCGAATTTGAAGGTTTGCAGTGGAGCTAAGCTAATTTAGGCTGCAGAGTGCAATGGCAAAGACTGAGATTCTTGATGGAATATTTTTTTACTTGCTAAAAAAAAAGAGAGAATAATCCCAAAGTATACACTCTTTGCATGAAAAGACCTGCTTTGTTGTACAATTTGGGTCAATTTAGTTGTAGACAAATGGTTGCTAAGAGATTTATGCTTTCAGCCTGGAAGAGTAAATATACATCTTTCATTACAAAATAGCCTGAGATCATCACTGCCCTAACTACATTTGAACATATACAGTGGTACCTCGGTTTATGAACACAATTGTTTCCGGAGGTCTGTTCATAAACTGAAGCGTTCATAAACTGAAGCGAACTTTCCCATTGAAAGTAATGGAAAGTGTATTAATCTGTTCCAGACGGGTCTGCGGAGTACTCAACCTGAAGCATACTTAACCCGAAGCATGGGTGTAATTGGTTCCGGAAGTCTGTTCATAAACTGAAGCGTTCATAAACTGAAGTGAACTTTCCCATTGAAAGTAATGGAAAGTGAATTAATCCGTTCCAGATGGGTCCGCGGCGTTCATAAACCGAAAATTTGTAAACCGAGGTGTTCATAAACCAAGGTTCCACTGTACCATAAAGGTGTCCATTTTGTGTGGACATCTAGAGAGCTTATATTTAGCTCATATATTTAACTTAAGGTGCATGTGTTGATAGTTACTCTATAACATAAACTGCTTGTGTGCTTTTGTTGCTATTAGTATTATTCACATGTTATGTCTTTTTCTTTACTTCATTTTTTCTTCAGCCATTTCCCTATTGCTTTCATTTTTGAATTTGCAAAGAATAATTAAAACCGCTAAAACAAAACAAGAAACAGACACCTAAGAAAATTATACTAGAACTTTATCTGCACAAAATAAAAGTAATTCGATTTATCCCTGGGCAAAATGTCCGTCTCAGTGAACTGTGAAGAGCTAGGGCTGAGACCTGGGGAGAATACCGATGGAAGCTAATTCCGGCTCATAAGGATCGCCTTTGAAAATGCTCCTTCCGCAGGCATCAGGTGCTTAAACCTGGAGGCATCACAACATCACAACTGTTGCAATACAGAACGTGGAGAATGAAGTGGCTTTCATGTGCAGCAGAGCGCTGTAAACATAGTCAGATCACGCTACTTGCTCTTTGTTTATGCTACCTTGAGCGTTATGTGATAAGCTCACCAAAGAAACAGGCAACAACATCAAATCAAATAGATATACAGGGGGAATTATTTTGCTTCTGCAAAATCCAAGGATATTTGTTAGAATAAAACAATATGGGTTTCACTTACCAGTCTATGCTACACTAGAACAGCTCATCCTGCTTCAGATGTTACATTTGCAAGACCAGAGCTTCTTCCCTCTGGCCCTTTGTATGTCTGAAGCATATGTGAGAGAGATTAGGTTGGCCAGAACTCATGCCAGCTTCAAAAACCCAACTAAAGGGAACATTGCAGTGGAAGATATGTGTGCAATTCACATTTTCATCTGATTTTCACATACAGGTGGCTTGGAATGTTATTGCAAAGAGGCAGTTCATCTCGGAATTATAACAAAATGTTTGGTTTGTTTTAGGGTGGACTGTCATCAACAAAAAACTCTGGAGGAATGTTAGGTTTTTTTATTAAAAAAATATGAATCAGTAGATAGAATTTTTTGAGCCCAAACTGATGTTTCATTTGATGTCAAATGGATTTCGTTCCAAGCAATCCTCTATCTAGAAGTCCAATGTGATTCGGTCACACTTGCTCCTAAGTTGTTGTTGTTGTTTAGTCGTGTCCGACTCTTCGTGACCCCATGGACCATAGCACGCCAGGCACTCCTGTCTTGCACTGCCTCCCGTAGTTTGGTCAAACTCATGTTCGTAGCTTCGAGAACACTGTCCAACCATCTCGTCCTCTGTCGTCCCCTTCTCCTTGTGCCCTCAATCTTTCCCAACATCAGGGTCTTTTCCAAGGATTCTTCTCTTCTCATGAGGTGGCCAAAGTATTGGAGCCTCAGCTTCAGGATCTGTCCTTCCAGTGAGCACTCAGGGCTGATTTCCTTCAGAATGGATAGGTTTGATCTTCTTGCAGTCCATGGGACTCTCAAGAGTCTCCTCCAGCACCATAATTCAAAAGCATCAATTCTTCGGCGATCAGCTCCTAAGTAAGTCCCTTGAATTCTGCATAGATCTGGGCTGCATGTGTTGCATTTTGCAACCTTGCCAACCTGGTATGCAACCAAAAGGTGGCAGCACTATATCCATTTTACATTTCCTTCAAATTTAGTAATTGAATTGTTGGCAATCTCATGAATTTTTCATTATTATTGTTATTAAGATTTACCAGCCACCTTTCTACAGGAGAGGGGGGAAATACAATATTCAAAGCAACTCAAGATACTTTGAGATATTAGAAGGCACCAAAAACAAAAGGTGCATAAAATAAAAGGTTAGCAGCTTGGGTTCACGTACACATAAAGTGTGCTTTAAAAATTAGTAAGGGGGCAATTCATACATAGTGTCATGTCCTATTATGTACAGATTGGAGCAACATTTCATGAATACACTTTTCAATGACATAGCAGGTTGCGTTCTAATCTTTGCACTTCAGGAGCAAGTGACTTATCATATTAAATTCAAACATCTATTACTACTACTACTACTACTACTACTACTACATCATATGTGTATACCACTATTTATCTGAGGTTCACAGGGTGATTCTCAACATAAAAATACAAATATGAGAAAACTAAATACATAATAATAAGCTAATAACCCTCCTCCTACAAGGCCATTGAATGTTAATCAGCCAAAGGCCTGGTTACAGAGAAACATTTTCGCCTAGTGTCTAAATATATGTAATGAAGACTTTTTATGTTTCAAAAAAAAGGGAAGTTATTTCTGTGATAGAGCCTGCTGCAAGAAACATAGGTTAGCTAAAATGGATCCAGAGAGCAAATGCTAGTGTCTCAGAGCTGCTCAGAATCGTGACTACAATATAGAGAGAAGTAATTTCAGAGCAATGCCTGAAGGCAGGATGCTGTTTGATAAGGAAGGCTAGTTGGAAGTGGTAACAAAATAAGAGTTTCAATGGTGCATAACATACCTAGTTCTATAGGAGCTATCTGAAGTTTAAAGACTTCCAGACACTGAATCACCACAGAACCGATACGCATACAGGGGGGAAGTAGACTCAGGCTCACTGGCCCTGTTCCCTGTGAGCTCTTTTCAGCCTACAAATGCATACAAACTTTATGAATGAAGTCTCTGTGTGGTCATGTATCCTCTGTGTGGACCAATAGGTAGAGTTCCAAGTCAGAAGTGGACAGATCTGTCTATTTCTTGTTTCTTTCAGTTTCTCCCTTTTCAGGTCTTAAATTCAAATATTTCTCCCCCCCACCCATTGAGAACATTTATAGTTTCAGAATGCTGTGCTGCATTCCACTCCTGCTTCGTGCTAGTAGTGCTAAGAAAAATTCTATAATTAATTATTGAATTGGAGAATGTGCAGTTTTGAATGTTAATATTGCATACCCAGATATTACCAATGTGCACATATATGTAATGTTGATACACTGCAAATAAACACCATGCTTTTATTATCATGTTTATTTTGGTATATATAATTTATGTGTAGAAAGAAAACACATAGAATCATAGAGTTGGAAGAGACCACAAGGGCCATCCAGTCCAACCCCCTGCCAAGCAGGAAACACCATCAAAGCATTCTTGACATATGCCTGTCAAGCCTCTGCTTAAAGACCTCCAAAGAAGGAGATTCCACCACACTCATTGGCAGCAAATTCCACTGCCAAACAGCTCTTACTGTCAGGAAGTTCTTCCTAATGTTTAGGTGGAATCTTCTTTCTTGTACTTTGAATCCATTGCTCCATGTACGCTTCTCTGGAGCAGCAGAAAACAACCTTTCACCCTCCTCTATATGACATCCTTTTATATACAGTATTTGAACATGGCTATCATATCACCCCTTAACCAGTCCTACATGGGACTGTACAGATTGCTATACTTCCTCTGCTTCTCTAAAGGATGACAAGTTCCAGAAGTGAAACACTCATTGGGTTTTTGTTTCCTTTGGAAGGAGGTCACTGGAGTATTGCCTCTTTTTTTGTAATATTTAGGCTTATTTACAAATCCCGTGGTACCTCTACTTACGAATTTAATGCGTTCCGAACGGACATCCGTAAGTCGAAAAAAATTGTAAGTCGAATCCCATAGGAATGCATTGGGAGAAAAAAAAATGTAAGTAGAAGCAACCCTATCTAAAAATTCGTAAGTAGAAAAAAATCCTATCTAAACCGCATCCAAGATGGCGGACGGAGCTCCATTCGTAAGTAGAAACATTCGTAAGTAGAGTTATTCGTAAGCAGAGGTACCACTATAAGAAGGATTTTATAGGCATAGCTTAAATACTCTGAAAGACAGACAAAGTCTACCCTTCCCACATTGTATCTCCATAAGATGACAGCTAGTACCCCAAAATGATGTAGTCAGGCATATCCAAACTCGGCTTCTTGTCTCTGGCTTAAACTTGTAACCTATGGGTCATTTCACATGTAGACACCTATATGACAACTTCCTTAGTTGGGGGAAGAAGATATGCTTCCAACTCCTTTCAAGTATATAAAATGTCATAGGGAAAATGGTCTAACAATTAGTTCCCATGGAAACACATCACCAGTCGATTAACACACTTTTGACAAATTCTAGGGTGCTCCAGACATTGCCTCTGGTAGAGAGAGATGGGGGTGAGATTCAGTTTAGTTCTCATTTAAAGATGGATTTAGCCATTTCACATTTCTCAAGACAATGCATGAATTGAAACATGAGCATACTCTGAAATTCGCACTTCTCTGAATTTTGCAATGCAGCTCTCCTGCCATGTAATGCGTGCCAAAATGCATACAGTGTGCTTAAAGCGCACATCTCAGTCAAAATTATATACAAAAAGCATTACACTGAGGGGAGTTGCTTGGTAAAAATGTGCATCAGGGAAAGTTGCATACAAAATGTATACTTAAGAATAAATTTGCTGTAATGTGTTGATGAATTTTCATGAGGACTTAAAAAAACACAATAAATTGATGTAGAAATATGAAGAACTGAATTTAATACTAAAAAATAGGAAAACTGAGAAAAACTGAAACTTACATATTCACCCATCCCTTGTTACAATTAACACCCTAGCTGTTGGGAAACTCCCACTGTTGACTGGAGCTGAGTTAGAGCCCAACAGCACTTAGAAGGCTACATGTTTGAAACCCCACATGAAACAATGGTTGCCAGCAATGCCCATAATTGCTGTAGAAATCTGCTGTGGTGGCTTGTATCCATTCCAGCCTCATCTACACTGACATTTTAAACTACAACCCTGTAACTGAAGACAGTTTGCAGGGACCGAGCAGGGAAAACTGGCTAGCTTGTTTTGTACATTAACCACGCTTATCTTCTTCTTCTTTGGCGATCACTCGTAGCCGAGTAAGATTGCCTTCCATAAACACAGTTTTAACAATGAGTCTGTAAGTGGCTGTGGAGGCCAATTCTGGATCCACACGTCCTTCCACAGTGAGGACATTGGTTTCTGGGAGGGAGTTGATCATGGTGTGGATTTGCCAAGAGTGTCTTCGTCTTAGCACATTTCTCCCTTGTATCCTGAGTTCGAGTGTCTTCAAAGCCCATGACACCTTTGGTAAAGGCTGTCAGTGTTTCCCAGTTGTTGGTGTTTATACTACTTTTTTTTTAAGATTTGCCTTGAGACAGTCTTTAAACCTCTTTTGTTGACCACCAGCATTACGCTTTCCAGTTTTAAGTTTGGAATAGTTGCTTTGGAAGATGATAATCAGGCGTCCACACAACATGACCAGTCCAAAAAAGTTGATGTTGAAGAATCATTGCTTTCACACCGGGGATCTTTGCTTCTTCCAGTACACTGTCTTCCCAAGTGAGGTGTAAAATTTTTTGGAGACACCGTTGATGGAATCTTTCGAGGAGAAGGAGATGGCGTTTATAAGTGGTCCATGTTTCACAAGCATCCAGTAAGGTTGGTAGTACAATAGCTTTGTAAGCAAGCATTTTGGTATCCCCACGAATATCCCGGTCCTCAAACACTCTGCACTTCAATCTGGAGAAAGCCGCACTCACAGAGCTCAGGCGACCACACTATAGCATTATGTTAAACCATAATATAGTATTAAGCAAACCATTGGGAGTTATTCACACCACCTCACTTCCCATAAGTTGATGTTTGCCATTTGATTTTGCCTGACACCCAAAGACACTGAACGAGGAGCACAATCTACCTCGTTTAATATTGTGTATAAGAATTCTTTCCCCCCCCATTAGCATTATCAGAGAATTTCCCGTCACTTGATTCAAATTATTTCATCAGACTCCACACGCAACTCCCCAAGAACAAAAGCGGATGCTGAACAAATGAGCTGTCCAATTTTCAATAATGCTTTTGTTCAGTTGTTGGAACAAATCAAACTAGAAAACAAAGCAGGGAAATAATGATGCATGATGACAGGAAGTTCATTTGAAGCCACAGAAATGTGAAATGGTACTGTGACAAATATCCAAGGCAAAAAAAAAAAAGAGCCATGATCTTATTGCTCAATATCATAGAAATGAAGTGAGATTTTGAATCATGAAGTTTGTGCACTGTGGGAATTGTAATACAGTGGTACCTCGGTTTATGAACACAATTGGTTCCGGAAGTCTGTTCATAAACTGAAGCGTTCATAAACTGAAGTGAACTTTCCCATTGAAAGTAATGGAAAGTTGATTAATCCGTTCCAGACGGGTCCGCGGAATACTCAGCCTGAAGTGTACTTAACCCGAAGCATGGGTGTAATTGGTTCCGGAAGTCTGTTCATAAACTGAAGCATTCATAAACTGAAGCGAACTTTCCCATTGAAAGTAATGGAAAGTGAATTAATCCGTTCCAGATGGGTCTGTGGCATTCGTAAACCGAAAATTCGTAAACTGAGGTGTTCATAAACCGAGGTTCCACTGTATACAGACAATGCATGTGCATGCGCATGTATGTAAATAACCATGTGCACAAGACAGGACATTCATTATTTTTATATGGGAGAGAGGGGGAGAGAGGGGGAGGAGGGAGGGAGGGAGGGAGGGAGAGAGGGGGGGCAAAATGTACAGGATAATGATTATAACAGGTTCTGGCTGTTAACGTTAATTAATTTCCTTTTGAATCAATGTTTGCCCAGGCATTTGCAGACTAAAAGTTAGTGTCCCTGGCAACCTTGATAGTATTAGCTGTGACAGGGTTTTAAAATGTTTTTAAATTATTCGTGCTTATTTATTTATAGTTGTATTGTTTTCTTTATTTCTTAATTTTGCATCCCCCCCTTCCTGCTTTTACAGTTTGCTTGATCATCGCAACAAAAAGTCACACAATCACAGCAAAACAGAGAGAGCAAATAGAAATACACAAATGCTTGGAATGACTAGATATATATATATATATATATATATATATATATATATATATAGCCAGCAGAAGCACATGACTGAGGGTGCCTAACATACCTCGGAGGAGAGACCACCACACTATAAAATTCCAAAAAATAGGAGCACATGATATATTTTTCTCCCTCTTCCCAGTCTGCAAATGTAGCAATTTTAAAAATAAATTGTAGCAATTGCTTCTGATTGCTGACCCCATGGGTTCTCATTTTTAAAAATATGTTTTAATAATTGTTTTTAAATGCTTTTAAATGTGTGTTTATTTTATTTTTAATTGTATTGTTTCACAACTGATGTGTTTGCAGCCCTGGGCTCCTTTGGGAAGAAGGGAGGCGTAGAAACTCAATAAATAAATAAATCATTTCACCCCCTCCACCCTCAGTCCTCTCCACAGTTTTTATATGATTGTTCTTACTTGAAATACAGTTTTCCTTAATTTTATATTTGCAAATTTAGCCAAGAGAAATAATAATAATAATAATACCAGTATATGCACAAGGACAATCATCAGCTTACATTAAGGAAACAGTCACCACCAGATACTCATCATAACTTTAACATATAGATTAATATAAGCACTCCAGATGTCCAAACAAAATAAAAAAAATACCTTCCAGTAGCACCTTAGAGACCAACTAAGTTTGTCATTGGTAGGAGCTTTGCATGCACACGAAAGCTCATACCAATGACAAACTTAGTTGGTCTCTAAGGTGCTACTGGAAAGTTTTTTTTTTTATTTTGTTTCGACTACGTCAGACCAACACAGCTACCCACCTGTATCCAGATTTCCAAACAGTTATAGAATCATAGCATCATAGAAAATAATATCTATGGACCGATTCTATGGCAAGATCTACTGGGAAGAGCAGTTTGGGAGGCAGATCTGGCCCTCTGCTGGGCTCCCCAAACCTGGCTCAGCATAATTTTGCTCATCCCAGTACATTTGGGACTGAGCTGGCTGAGCTGAGGCTAAGGTAAGACCCCAAATTGAAGTGTCCTAGGGGTCAGATGGGATGGGCGCAGAGAGGAGGACTTAGGCAAGGTCATTTGGGTTAGTACCCTCTTTTAAAGACTTGTTTTCTCTCTGCCAAGCTTAGGCAGACCAGCATGTTCTCTGCTGAACAGGGTTTTGATCTTGAGTGTAACTTTATGCCATCTTTAATTTATACCAGCTCTTTGCACCAGGTTCTTGATTGCTCCCTAGATGTTCAAACGTTTTTCTCCTCTGTCCCTACCGTCCTCTCCACAGTTCTTAATGTGATTGTCAGTGAAGAGGAGGAACCACAGAAATGCTTGGTGCATTCATCCAAGTATAAGTCCTATTTCTCATCGGAGATTTCACAGACAGGATGAAATGCATATCATGTGTTATCTTTTAGGGCACATCCAATGTGTATTTAGGGCACATCCAATGTGTATTTGGGGCACATTGGAAGTGTAGGTTGTTAAGGGTTTGGGTTTTTCTTTTTAAGAAAAGGGCTTTTAATTATCCTGTTTTTTTTTCTATTTGTATTTTAATATATTTGTTTTGGCTTTGTAAAGGTAAGGTCAAAGGTAAAGGGGCCCCTGACCATTAGGTCCAGTAGTGACCGACTCTGGGGTTGCGTGCTCATCTCGCATTATTGGCCGAGGGAGCCAGCGTACAGCTTCCAGGTCATGTGGCCAGCATGACAAAGCCGCTTCTGGCGAACCAGAGCAGCACACGGAAATGCCATTTACCTTCCCGCTGTAGCGGTCCCTATTTATCTACTTGCACTTTGACGTGCTTTCGAACTGCTAGGTTGGCAGGAGCTGGGACCGAGCAACGGAAGCTCACCCCATCGCAGGGATTCGAACCGCCGACCTTCTGATCAGCAAGCCCTAGGCTCTGTGGTATATATTTTAATTCCTCGTGTGTGTGTGTGTGTGTGTGTGTGTGTGTGTGTGTGTGTGTGTGTTGTTTAATTTGTGTAGGCTCCTTTCAGTTCCAGGCTGGGGAAAAGGTAAGATATCATCATAATCATTATCAGTTTAAATACTGTTTTAAACATGTTTATTCCACTGAGTTCTGATGATGCTTCCTAGAAAACTTGCTAGCATCTTTCTTATTTTAATCCTATTCTTCCCCCGAGGATTTCAAAACAGCAAGCTTGGTTCCTCTCCTCCTTGCTCACTCTAGCCTCTCCACCACTGCATGACCTGAGTTAGGCTGGGAGCTAGGTCACCTTTTAAGCCTTCTTGTTTTCAACTGCCGGTATTATACAACTTGACGATATGTCCACCCTTTGAATACTGTGAGCAATTGCCTCACCTCAAAAAAGATATTGTAGAGTTGGAAAACGAGCAACTGAAATGATCAAGGGGAGGAACTTCCTCTATGAGGAAAGGTTACGATGTTTGGGTGGGTGAGTTTTTTAGTTTAGAAAAGAGGTAAGTAAAAGGGGACACGATAGAGGCATATAAAATTATGCATGGCATAAGAAAGGTGGGTGCAGAAAAGTGGAACTCATGAACATGCAATGTGTGTTGAAAGATTAAGGAGAAACAGAAGAAAATACTTCTTCACCAAGCATATAGTTAAACTGTGGTGTCCACTCCCTCATGGCATGTGGGTGGTGCCGTTGTGTAAACCAGTGAGGCTCTTGGGCTTGCTGATTGGAAGGTTGGTGATTCAAATCTGCACAGTGGGGTGAGCTCCTGTTGCTCTGTCCCAGCTTCTGCCAACCTAGCAGTTCAAAAGGACTCTGTGCCCTCTGCTGGGGTGTAGGAAGGAGGGGACGGAGTGGGCAGGCCGCACTGGGTGCCACTCGGGGGGGGGGGGTTGACAAGATGGCCCCTGCCTCCCCCCAGCTGTAGAGTGGCCGAGGGTGCGCGCGCCGTCCATACGGGTGCCTCTTACATGGCGTCCGTACGGGCTGCCGCGCATCCACACTCTGTACGGTATGCCACACATGCGCAGTCTGTAAGGGATGCCATTGCCTGGCGGCCTGTATGGACATTGTGCAAGCGGCAGCCTGTACGGCTGCTGCGTGAGTGCGGCAGCACATACTGACTGTGCATGTGCGGCATCCCATGCAAGCGGTAGCCCGTATGGACGGTGTGCAAGCGGCAGCCCATACATCCATCGTACAGGAGCGGCAGCAGCAGCCCATAACTGTACATGTGCGGCATGCACGTGTGGCATTCCATACAAAGTGCGCATGCGTGGGATGCCGCATATGCGCAGTCCGTACGGGATGCCACCCATGCACACTCCGTATGGGCTGCCCCGCCCCGGGTGCCGGAGAGGGTTTCTCCGCCACTGGCCCTCTGACACTTGTCATGGTGTCCTGTTGTGCCAGAAGCAGTTTAGTCATGCTGGCCGCATGACCCAGAAAGATGTCTGAGGACAAACGCCGGCTCTTTTGGCCTGAAAAGTGAGATGAGTGCCACACCCTATTGTCGCCTTTGACTGGACTTAACCATCCATGGATCTTTTACCTTTTTTTACCTTTATAGAACTTATGCTCCCTCAGCTATCCCAGAACAGTTTTCAGGGTTGCGGGGAGAGGACAGGGAGGTGAAGTTCTGTTGCCTGAGCAGAAATTGGTGCATAAAACCCATCATTTCTAAATCCAAATGTAGACATATACCGGCTGGATATCCAAGTGTCAGATGTTCTCCCATGGTTTGGCTCCTCACAGCAGAAAAAGGCAAGCCAGTAAGGAAAGTGAGAATGTTGTGTGAAACAGCTTGCACAATTTCTTTTGGCTTGTGATCCAGGCGTCTCTCCATTCTCTTCTAATACTAAGGAGGATGTTCGATCCTGCCTGTCTTTCCCCAATGGCAGAAACAATTACTTTTAAACAAACAAACAAAAACATACATAATGCTAGAGAGGGAACAAATATTCAGTTGGTCAAAAAGCCATCCCTTTAAAAATTAAATTGCTTCGAGGTCACTGTTGGTTTACTGTGCATTACTTGGGAAAAACACTCTAAATTGCTTGGATTGATCTGGCTAATGGGTCACTACCATTCTCTGTACTGTGACAACAAAAAGCCCAGGGAGCCATTATAAGGAATTAATCTTCTTCACGTCTTTCTTAAAGAGAAAATTCACTCATAAATTTAATAAGCTGAAGAACTTCTCCCCCATTATTTATTCCAATGGAACCAATTAATTAAGCCTATTTTCCTTTTATTTTTCAAGGAAGTGGTTGTCAGCGTATTACTTGCCTTAATTGCATTAGGAAATAATCTGTTCTGGAAGAACGCCATAACGTGTAAGTGCATTAAGCAGGAGGTGTCAAAAAGAGATATTTTTTTTTATAAAAAAAATGGAACTGTTGTTCTGCAGCTGTGCTAATTGGATGACAGAAAGCCTTTCAAAAGGACCGTTCCATGGCTTTTGAGGAGAGTTTGCCATTTCAGTACAAAAGCGTATAAACCTACACTATCCGTTTGCAACGCAGCCAGATGGGATAATAATATGTAGTTAAAAGTGTCTTCAGAAGAATCCAGCAGAAAATTCTCAGCCAAAAGTAGAAGCTGCTTTTTCTTGCCAAGGACACTTTGGTAGAATAGGATAATGTTAAGTGTGAAGGAGCAGTGTGGATTTTGTAGGGGACAGGAAATATCAGGATGCAGCTCCCAGGATGAGGTGGGGATCAATTTGTTTTTGAAGCAGAAATAAACTACAATGGGGAAAAATAGGGCTGAATGAAATGCTATGATATGGAATAAAATAGTGTATTGGGATCTATGTATTTAGTTTGTTGGTGGCAATGTTGGGGACAAATTCATCTCCAGTATTTCTTCATTTTGGAAATATGGAGATTCATTGCCCCATCACCATGTAGGTTTTTCCTCCTCTACTAAGGAAGCTCACTCTCATATTCACAAAGGATGGGGAACTCGTAGCAGAGAAGGAGAGGATAAGAGAGCCAGGAGATACTTTTCAGACATCTCCAGTGGAGGCTGGTATGCATTGGGCCTGGTGGTGCAGGAGGTAGAGAAGCCAACAAGAATCAATGTGACCCTTACAGACCGGAAGTAAATAAGAAGGCAGGCAAGTGGGAGATGGCTGTGGTTGGTGAAGCAGCACCATGCTCATCAAAATGGACTAATGCCCAGTGCTAAGCTGTTTTCCACTAGGCCAGATACCCTATTGCAGAGCCCATGATGCAGGGTGAAGTGCCTGCCTCAGTTGACAAAAATGCAAGAGGTGGCACTCTACTCACCTCACCACCACCAAGAGGAAGGCTTTCTGGTGCACGGTATTGCCACTGATCTTCTGTGCTCCCTGGTGAAGAAGCCAAGTGAGAGGCAACCCAAGTGAGAGGAGTGGTCCAGCTCCCACCGAGTTTGATGAGACATTCTTGTGTGCCATGTTGTCGTTTGGTTCCCCCGCTGCCGAGGAGGAAGGAAAATGATCGGCAACACAATTGGGAGTTTAGTGAAAGCTAGGGTGCAGCAGTGGTGGAAGTGAGGCAGGGTGGGTAGAAGAAGGTATGGGCTGTGCCTGTTCTTGTGTGATTTCTTACCAGCAGTCATCATTTTCTGTTCTTCACAATGAAATTCATTTGCAATGGTAAATTTGCTTGGATGAAAAGGCTGTGTGAAATTTTCCTCACACTTCTTCAGTGGTGGTGGTGGTGGTGAGGAGGGAGGCTTGAAAAGAACTGAGCGTATTCCAAGAATGTGCAGCACATTTCAGATCCAGAATGCTTTCTGCAACAATCCAGGAGGAGTCTGCCAATTAGTAGCTGTTGGCCAAAAGAAGAGAGGCCTTTGGTTTTAACTCATCTGTTTGTTCAGCATTTGATTTGTTTGTACATTCATAACACAGCATCTCCTTTAAACACAGAGAAATCAGAATGAGATTTATGTAAATATCCAGGACATACTTTTATGCTTTCAAGTTCAAACGCCAGTTCTATCCCTGTCACTGTTTTTTCAAGTAGGGAGGAAATCAATATGCAACACTTAGTAGTGATCAGAAGCAAAGCCTCTCAGACATTGTTATTTAGCAAATAATATTTGCTACCTTGCATACAGCTTTGCTGCCGTCAACAAAGCATCTAGTTCTCCACCCACCACCCAAGACTGTTGGATGGCTCAATGAAAATGCTTAGGCAATGAAAAAGATTTTGGAGACTGGAAGGGAAGAAGGGCTGTCACTAGTGGGATGTATGGGTCCCAACACCTTTTTTAAAAAATCAGCAAACACTTCTTTTTTAGGTCAAGGAACAATAAGCAGAGCTCAGATATTCACTAATCATGGATAAGAAACTGCATGGAAGGTCTTCCGAGTATATATGCAGCTAGTCCCACGCCACACTGGCTATGCCCCCAGTATCAATCTGAAGGGTACCCTAGACATGTGTACCCTATTTGGATGGTTGCCAATCGTGCAAAAACCAAGGGGCACATGTTGGTGCCTATAGACAGCCTTAGCCATTCATGGGATCCCGTCACATATTCAGTGTCAATATTTATTCAAGACAACAGTGGCATAGCTGCCAAGTTCCGGCCTGAGAAATAAGGGACTGGACCGGAAGTACCAGATCAGAAGTAGCACTGCCGCCATTTTTGAACTGGGCGGAGCATGCTAAGAAGATACTTTTGATGCTGCTCTGCCCTGTTCCAAAATGGCTGCCGCACCAGAAGTCGCACTGCAGCCATTTTGGAACTGGGCAAAGCAGCATCAAAAGTTGCTTCTGAGCATGCTCTGCCCAGTTCCAAAATGGCCACCGCGCCAGAATAAACCGGGGAAAAACAAAAAAAATCCATTTTTTCGGCTGGGAACAGCTGGAAAAACGGGGGTTTCCCAGGGAATACGGGAGACTTGGCAGCTATGAACAGTGGATTGGGAATAGCAAGTGTAGGACCATGTTTGGTTCTTGCAAGAGACTGTGCTTATTGCAAAGCTACCTGTAAAAGCAAAGCTAAAGGGAGCCCAGGAATTAAGGGAATGACTGGGATGCTATCCAGGCTGGGCACTTGGGCAACTTAACCATTCATAGCAAAGAACAGCAGTTTTTGATATTTCAATCTGGTTATAAGAAGATGCCACTTCTTCACTTGGTTTATGCTGCATATTTTACTCTGCACTTCCGTGAGACGAGGCATAGCGCTGGTGCCTTTTTCTTCCTTTTTTGCTATTCAACATCTGAATTTAGTATCTGTCTTGGGCTGCTTAGCATGACATTTAATTTTTGCTAAACAGCGCAGCATAAAGGCAGCGTGAAATATGCCTGATGCAAACACTTCCAATTCTGCTATCAGTGAAGTAGCATCTCCCGAGTTCAGTGCCAAAGGCAAGTCAACAGCAGAGTTCCATAGCACTTTTGTATGTGTGTGTTGTTTTTTTTTATAAACTATTCAGTTTATGTATCTCTTTCAAGTATTGGATTTCTCAACAGTTTATGAACTGGAAAGAACTGTGCAATGAAAACCACTAGGTTACTTTTAAGACACTTTATAGATAATGTCTACCCTTCCATACTGAGAGGAAGGTTCATTTGTCATTTACGGAATACAATAAAGGGTTAAACAATATTTCAACCTTAAAGTGACGCAATATGTCACATTTAAAATGCTTATTTTTAAGAATATAATCTGGATTCAAAGTCATGGAACTTTTCAGCAACTGAATCTGAAGTCCTAATCCCACTTATCTTGGTCCAAGTCCGTTTGAATGCATAAAAGACTTCTGAATAGACATGGTTAAGTATGTTAGCAGAACATGTTTTATTACAGAAAAATTTCAGGAACAGACTGGAAAGAGAAGTTGCTGAATTGGAACTCATTACCAAGCTTAAAACCATGGAGCCACCTGGGATGAACAAAGACATTGGATTCTTATCTCATTATGCATGATCAAGCTTTCTTTAGCGCCTCAGCCCTTGCTCCCCCCCCCCGCAGGACCAATTGCAGTCATTAACAGTCGTTAACAGCCATCTACAGGTTTACCACTCCCATCAGCCCATCACCCATTCCCACCCACCCCTCTGTATATACATAAGGGTCTGACTTCTGTTTCAAGTGTATCTGGAGAAGTGTGCATGCACACGAAAGCTCATACCAAAATAAAAACTTAGTTGGTCTTTAAGGTGCTACTGAAGGAATTTTTCTTATTTTGCTTCGACTCAGACCAACACGGCTACCTACCTGTAACATGTTAGCAGAGGAACTGGAGTAACACAGATGGCATCCAGAGAGAAAATAAAATGCAGTTAAAAGTTTGAGCAGTGTACAGTGGTACCTCGGTTTTTGAACAGCTTAGTTCCCGGACAACTCGGAACTTGAATGCTGCAAACCCAGAAGTAGGTGGTCTGGTTTTCAAACTTTGCTTTGGAAGCCAAACATGCTCCTGAGCTTCCCACTGTTGTGCAGCTAATTTGAGTCCCCCACAAAGTAATTAAGGATTTTTTCCCTTCCATTTTTTAACCTTTGCACAGTTCATTTGAGTCACCCCCCCATTGTAATTAATGTTTTTTCTTCCCATTTTTACCCTTGCACAACTCATTTGAGTCCCGTCCCCCCACATTGTAATTAAAGCCTTCCGTTTCTGATTGCAGTGTTCTGGGGGTGATATTTAGTGCTTTTCTTTTTGCTATTTTTTGTGTTTTTGTTTAGGTGGCTTTTTCATTTTTGTGACTGTGACTTGTTTTTTTTTATGATTGATTGATTGATTGTGTGACTGTGGAAATGGATAAAAGCCCCCCATCCAAACAATGACTATCATCAGTGCAGGTAAGGAAAAAAAAATTATATATATTTTCATCATCTACAATACTGTCTTATTTATTTTATAGTACAGAACATTGATTATTGCTTTCATTTTATGGATCAATGGTCTCGTTAGATAGTAAAATTCATGTTAAACTGCTGTTTTAGGGGTTGTTTTTTAAAGTCTGGAACGGATTAAAATTCATTTTGCATTACTCTCTATGGAAAAGTGTGCTTTGGTTTTGGAACACTTTGGTTTTGGAACGAACTTCCAGAACGGATTAAGTTTGAGAACCAAGGTACCACTGTATAAGGGCTTATCCACACATACGTTTTCTGCATGATTTCAAGCATGGTCCATACTTTAAAGCTCCATGTCTGAGCGCCCTCTTTCCCCCCTGCTGAATTGGAGCAAATGACAATCTGTGGGAAATCTGAAAAGCCACTTGCTCTTGTTCAGATTTAAAGAGAGCATTTTCACAGGGAAAGCTCCAGTAGATGGTGGGATGGCCGTCAGACACAGTGCTTTAAAGTGTGAACTTGTGCCTGGATAGAGTGGAGCAAAATATAAGTGTGGATAAGTCCCAAGGAGAAAGGAACAGGTTCCCCCCCCTTTTTTTTTCTTACTTCAGGCTTTTATTGTAGTAGGGACTCATACAACTAAACACATGTAGAAAAACTGCCTTGGAACTATACAGTCAATCAGACCACACACTACCTCAGCAAGCATCATACCACTCTGACTAGTTGCTAAGCAACACCTCCATCCCTGCCCCATTCTTGGCTAGCTGTATAACAGAGTTAACTCTTAAGTTACAAATTGAATGATTCCTGCTGTGGTGCTTCTAACAAGGATTGTGCGGTGTGTGTTTTTCATAATTGTAAAGTGGTTGCTTTTAGTTGGAACCTAGTCTTAACTGAAAGTTCGGTAGGTTGCAAGTGGTTCAATGGATCGGTCCAAAAAAACCTAATGTCTTAAGGGAAAAAAGTGAATCCCAAATTATGGGAAGTGGTGGAAATAATGTCTGAAAACAGATTTAGAGATAAGAGTTAGAGAAAGGAATTTTTGCACCTATTTGTTTTGGTTTCACTTTGTCAAAGGCCTTGTTATACACCCTGTGCCTAACTGCTTTCGCCCTATGCAGGAGAGTTGGTTGTGCTCAGTACAAAAAGCTGGCTGGGCATGTAAATAAGTTTCAGAGGTTGGAGTGAAGCAGCGCAGCAGTGTGTACATATCGCCTTGGTGGCAACAGTAAAGAAGGTGGGGTTGATCTGCCTGCCTCACATTCTTCTCATGGTGCAGGTTACAGCCTATAGCATCACATGAATCGATAAAAAAAAAAAAATACTGAACATTTCTACAGCACTTTGAATGTTCAAAAGTCTACCCAGTTACAGATCCCGCTTACTGAATACAATGCATTCCCTGGAAATTGTTCATTAGACAAGCATTCACACAATGTGTCTACAATTTCCATTGATTCCTCTTGGAATATTTCTAATTCATGATTTGTCTGCTCTCTTCCCTGCGCTCCAGAAGAAGAGAGTCAAAGGAAAAACTGATTCATCCAAGCTCTCCTCCTCCCTGATTTGTCTGATCTCCCTCCTCCTTTTCAGCCAGCGTGACCCATCATTAGATGTCATGGGAGCCCAAGAATGGAGCACATTGTCTATTGTTGCCCTACTGGCTCCGTTCAGCTTCGCAAACAGCACATTGTGGAAAACTTCATTCAAAGCCAATTGAAAGCAAGTGATAGCAACTGCCTGTCCCTTTGAAGGAAAGCAAGATAGAAAGGAATAGATGTTGTAGAATGTAATATTTGAATGCCCCTCACATGTTTCCATTTCACAAATATGCCCCCCCTTTTTTTTAACAACTACTCTTTTACGAGGAAATATAGTCAGGCAGCACGATTTTCTCATATGCAAGTTTGAAATTCTAATTTTACAAAAGGTTTGTTTTCTTCATAGCTCCAAACTGTCCATGTGGGATTATCCCTTTTAAGATTCTGGTTAGATGAAAATGTCAGAACATGAATCGGAAAGTACCTTCTCCGTATTTGAATGTTCATTGTTATGAGGGGAGTTTCAGGAGGGAATGCTTTTGAGAATCTATGAGAAAATTTTATGTTTATAATACAGCTCTCTTTATTACCTCATGACAGATTCTGACAGTTATCCAGGTTCCTATTAAGCATGTATTATTGCCACAATCTAGTTTTAAGGTTGTTTTGAATTTGTTTCCTCGAAATGGTGGGAGGGAGAAGGTATTTCATTTTAGAGGATCTTTGCACTTGTTCCTGCATAACAGAAATATTGCATTGCCTTCATGCCCATGGACATTGTGAATTCTGTAATATTTACCTCTGCATAAACAAGCAGAATAGGGATGTGGGCAAATTATATGGGGGAAAGAGTAAAAAGGGGTTGGTTGGTTGGTTTTATTTGCCATGTTCTGTGCCATTCATTGAAGCCTGACACACACAAAATACTTAAAAGATTTTCCTGGATAAAGAGATAAGAAGAGTGTCACCTTCTTAACCAGATAGATTAGCAGAAACAGAACTAGATGGACCTTTTGTCCTGAACCAACAGGGGTTATTTGAGGATCTTAATGTATTATGTGAGACAGTTGCTAAAGGGGAAGAGAAATGACACTCAATACTGTTATACATTGGAGGAGGGAGGAAACATTGCGTCGTAGAATTGTAGAGTTGGGACACCAACAGTAATCTAGTTCAACATCCTGCAATTCAGGAATCACAGCTAAATAATTCCTGACAGACAGCCATTCAACCTTTGTTTCAAAGCTGTTAGTGAAGGAGAGTCCACCACCTTCTGAGATAGTCCATTTCACTGTCAAGCAAGTCTTACTATCAGAAAGTTTTTCCTGATGTTTAACCAGAATCTCCTTGTAATTCAAATGAGATATCTGGTTGGATCAAGTTGCATTTAGATCCTGCTAAAATCAATGTGATGAAGTTAAGCCACTTCACCCTGAAGACACACACTGCCATTGTCTCCCAAGATAGACGGGTGCCAGCAACAGATTTAGTTATGAATGGTGAGTCCCTGAACACCCAGAATTTCCTTTTGAATTATGAGTTCCACATACTGCAAGAAACATGGGTTGCCCAGCTTCTAACAGCGAATAATCATATTGGACTATACTATAGCAGCAAAACAGGAAGTTTAGTGATCCAGTCAAAAAGCACAGAAAGACATTGGGAAAAATGTAATTATGTTGTGAGAATTACACAGCCATGATTTGTTTTAAAAACAGCTTTTGAAATAATATTGCGTGCCCAGGTGCAGTCCCCCCTCCTCCTCCAAGAGCGTGACCTCTATCAATGAATATACATGGCAACACATTTGGGATTAAAATGGCCACAACTTTATTCAGTTGCAGATGTAGGAAACCTTGGCTTAGGCATTGGGCATCTATCCCTCTCAGCACTCCTGCTGGGGGTCTGAGGCAAAGCAGGGTCAATAGGAATATGGATGGGGGCACTGCAAGACATGTGTTTACACAGCTAGTCTCCCCCCCCCCGTCTGCGCTGCTGAGGGGAGTTCAATGCCTGCCTGCTGAGCGCTTGTGGGCAGAGACTCCCCACAACACCCCTTAAATGGCATTGGAAGAGGTGAGTCACCACATCACCCTCCTTTTGATAGTTAAACTAAAGGATTCTGCTCAAGGCCTAAAACTGCCAAAGCTGCGACAATTGCTACAGGGAAGGCAAAACCTGCAGATCTGGGGGAATGCCTTCCCGGCTCTAAAAACCAGCAATCATCATTCGACCGTAGCAATACCCGGGAAAGGAGAAAGGTTAACTAGCAATAAAACCCACCACAACCCCAAATTCAAATGGGCCAATTCACGGTGACCGAGGGTGGGAGGATAGAGGAGTAGGCTGAGGGTGAACAGGCTTCACTCCGGTCTGCTCCCTGACTTTAAAAAGGGGGTGGTGCCAGTGCGGGGAGCAGAGCATCACTCACCCGGCTCTCTCTCTGAGTGTATGTTTTATTGCAAACATAGTCCCCCTCCCCGGTCGCTGTGAATTGGCCCATTTGATTTTAGCGTTGTGGCGGGAACCCAGGCTGCACCACGGCAACCGAGGATGGGTGACACCAGGCCAATGATGCGGTGAGGCTCCGAGAGGGAAGTTGGGCTGCTCTCCGGGCTTCAGACTCTGCCCACTGTCGGACTTGGTAAGCAGGCATTCCTGTCTGCCAGGAGGCCATTGTTGCTGGCCTATCAGGGCTACGCTCACAATAAGTACTAGGCCCTGCTGAGGCTGCTGTCCATTAGCCTGGGTGACTACTGCTACTCAGGATACTACCCAGAGTATAGCAGAAGTAAAAAATTTCAAATCTAACTTTTTTGGTTTTGACTTCATAGAGTTGGCAATTGAGCATTTCTCTTTTAAGAACTTAAAAACAGGAGAGCCCTGCTGGATTAGGCCAATCCAGTCCATCTTGTTCTCATAGTGGCCAAGCAGATGCATGTGAGAAGCCCACAAGCAGGATTACTTCCAAGCAACTGGTATTCATAATCATACTTCCTGTGACAGTGGAGGGAGTATGTAGTCCTTGTGGTTAGTGGACACGGCTATCCTCCATAAATTTGTCTGAACCCCTTTTAAAGCCACCACAACATCTTGGGGGTGCTGCATGATGAAGTTGGGTGTGATCAATTCCTTATTTTATAAATTCATTTTTTTCTGATCATTTTTCCTATTCATACCTTCTGGTAAAAGCAGGAAACCCAAAATTACATTCTCCAAATAACCATAATTTATGGAAAATTGTGCCGTTCAACTGGATCTGGTTTTGAAAACTTTATGATCTAGAAACCAAGAGAGGAGGAGGAAAAAGCTTCAGAAAATTATCTTTAAAAGACAGCACAGTAAGGGGGGAAACACACCACACTACAGTTCCTCCAGCATTGCTAACTTCAAACAATCTGCTAGATGTCTTCTGCTTCCTAGGTTAACAACAGTTTGCTGATTTGGGTGAAACTAAAATAATACTATAAGGAAAAAAACAGCTCTGGGTGATATATTTTTTACCTAGATATATGTTCTACCCTCAGGCCTAAGTGACATTATCAATGTTAAATTAAGAGCTAACCAAGAAGACAATTTATTCCCACATGAATTGCACACCATATGTTACTTTTAGCCTAAACATTTTTTTTTCACAAATTGGGGTGTAGCTGACTGATTGCACATCACATATAACTTTGCACCATCTTCAACTCAATTATAAACTGATTCCAGGTTTCCAAAGTCAAAGTCAAAATCTGAAGCATGAATTAAGATTTATCCTGCAAATATCTCTAAAGCTAAAAGGACGTTTCCCCACATCTATTGAAAGGAGAGCAGGAAGGAAGGATGCAAAAGGATGATACATGAAGAAGCCACACTGAATATAATTCTAGTTCAATCATCCCATGAGTAGTTCTGCCTTGAAGGGGACCTCTGCACTTCCCTATACTTCTTAATTTTGCAGTGGGAGGAGAAATGAAATGGTTGCTGGGGTGACTAGCGGTGGATGGCTCTAACTGTGCAGCTCAGATATGCACATGGAGATTCTGTTGCACATGAAAACCCCATTCAGGGATTATGCCTTAACAGGGAACACACTAGGGGGCATGCGTTCCAACCCCTATGTGTTCTATAGGGAACAAGTTTCCCAATCACATGAAGGCTTCCAAGAGTGTTCCTCTGAACATTTGAAAGCCCTGTCAGACTTCCCCACTCAATATAGGAATACTGTATCAGATTGTAGAGGGTGAGGCTTTGCACCTATGAATTTGGAGGATGGGGCACACAGGGTCTGGTATGTCCCCTGTATCACCTACTCTCCTTTGCCTTCCTGATCAGGCATAATGCTAAAAAAAAAAAAAAAATGTCATCTGAGTAGTGTCTCTTCCAAGGTGGGGAAACTGTGGCCCTCCAGATGTTGTCAACTCCCATCATCATTTGAGTGGTTAGGGATGATGAAAGTTCTGGCTCAGCAATATCTGGTGGGTTCGTCACCTCTGGTCTGTTCCTTTGTCCTTAAAATGCATTTAAACAGCCTTATTAGGAGCCAGTGTGGTGTAGTGGTTAAGAGCGGTAGACTCGTAATCTGGGGAACCGGGTTCGCGTCTCCGCTCCTCCACATGCAGCTGCTGGGTGACCTTGGGCTAGTCACACTTCTCGGAAGTCTCTCAGCCCCACTCACCTCACAGAGTGTTTGTTGTGGGGAAGGAAGGGAAAGGAGATTGTTAGTCACTTTGAGACTCCTTCGGGTAGTGATAAAGCGGGGTATCAAATCCAAACTCTTATTATTATTATTATTATTATTATTATTATTATTATTATTATAAAAACTAACCAATAAACGGAAACTGACACAGGGACAAATGGAAGAAGATGCCTTCACCCCGGTATGGCTCCCTTTTATCCCAACAAGAGAACAACAAGAATCCACCAACAGCATACTAATCAATATGGCTAACCTGATTCAAAAACACCCACTCACACATGAAAACAAAGTTCACCACAGCCAATCACAAACAAACAACCATACCCTAGGCAAGGCATAGACAAACTCCAGCCCTCCAGATGTTTGGGACTACAATTCCCATCATCCCTATCCAACAGGACCAATGGTCAGGGATGGTGGGAATTGTAGTCCCAAACATCTGGAGGGCTGGAGTTTGTCTATGCCTGGCCTAGGCCAACCCCAACCTCTCTCACCACCAAAGGAACACAAGCGAATACCAAAAACGCTGACACAAAACTCCACACATACATTAAGTAAAATAGAAACATCGCCACCCAACTCCACCCCCACTCACCATTCCCCCTTTCTTCCTAATGTAATGTAACACTAATGTCTCAACAAATTAAACTGATCTGTAGAAAAATTAACTTGAAAAATAGACATTGCACATAGTTTTGTAAACCAAGAAATCTTTAATAAAAAATACGTTAAAAAGGCATTTCTTGAAATTTAATTAGGTATTATCCCTTGTCAGTATGGACCTCCAGTGTCCTCATCTTTGGTATCACTACCAAAGTGCTAACAAATACGGCAGGGTGAGCCCTGGTCTCATCAAAATATAACCATCAGACTCAACTTATTACATAGTTGACCCTCTAGAATGGAGGTGAAGGAGTCACTG
Organism: Zootoca vivipara; assembly: GCF_963506605.1. Lineage (NCBI taxonomy): Eukaryota > Metazoa > Chordata > Lepidosauria > Squamata > Lacertidae > Zootoca > Zootoca vivipara. The sequence continues at coordinate 16,854,716 of NC_083279.1, forward strand.
GTAAGCTGGGAGCCCCTATGGGAATCACCTCCTTTACAAAAGTGGCATGCGTGGCCCTGCATGCTATTAAATTGAATAAATGTTTCCAAATTTAGCAATCAAAAAAGGCCAGTTTGGTAGATTTGCCTTTAAATGTGATAGATAGATGATAGATAGATAGATAGATAGATAGATAGATAGATAGATAGATAGATAGATAGATAGATAGATAGATGATAGATAGTGTAAGGGGGAAGGCTTATAGGGAACAACCCCCCCCCCATCAGGTCGAGTTCCTTGCCAAGCAGTAAGTCAAGCACAGGATCAGATTACAAGAGCCAGGAAACAGAAGGGGAGAACCAAGGCTCTGACAGCATCAGAGAGCCCTTGCTCCAAGGGGAGGGACAGAGAGCAGGGGAAGAAGGGACCGGAAGACAGTCAGCCGGAAGGCCATTCCCCCCCCCCACCCCGCTGGAATTGAGACGAATGGCTCCCCGTCGGAGCAGGGGGAGGCGCTTCACAGTTCCCAGGCTGCAATGCTGGGCGCGAAACAGAAAGCAAACATTGCGAGATTCTGACTCAGACTGAGGCAGACAAGTTTTATGGACACTTTGCACTGTAAATAATATGCACCAATAAAAAACATCTGAAAGACAAGCAGATGTGGAGGGTCGTTACTCAAGAGTAGCCACAACAACCCCTGACAGATAGATAGATTCTTTATTGCGGCTAAAAGCCCACACAAGCAAGGTACATCAAACAGAAAGGGTAAAAAAAACTGCATTTCAGAAACAAAACAAAGGCAAACAGAGGCGGCATCTCTGTAAAAGTTACACCACAGCCATTTGGGGTGGACGCAGATGAATATCCATATATGTGTAAAAATTGCCGAGAATTAATAGAATAAAATAATATATTAAAATGTTTCAATAATCATACAGCATTCCGGTTCGTCTCTTGTGTGAGAGAACTGACGTTAAGAACCTTGCCACCTGCAGTGTTCTGTTCGAGTCATTGTCTTGCAAAACAAGAGCAAGATGGGACTCTGGTGGTTTATCCACAATTTCCTGAATTATTGGATTCAATATATTTGCGCGGGCAGCACTGTATAAGGGGCAGTTGAACATTTATGTGCTGAAGAGATTCTGTCATCCCATTGTCACAACCACATAAGGCAGAAACATGACCTTTGGAAAATCTGTAGTAGTTAAAGACACACCTCCATAAGAGAGATTCTAATGAAGGGATCTTCAGTTCAAGGCGTATGGATGTATTACTTACACACAATGGTAGCTACCTTTAAATGTGAACTGAAATATATTGCTTCCCCATCCTCTACATGTGGTGCATGCCTACCTCTTCAGGGTATATGGAGCAATTGGCCTGAAGCAGTATGGCTACGTTGAGGTACTGAAAGGTTATGTTCATAAGGGAAAACACTATTTGTATTTCACCCTTAATTAGAATGGCAAACCACTATTCTTTATATGAGAAATACATCTGGGAGGAGATGAGAATTGAAGTTGCTGGGGGAAAGATGAAGCCTTCCAGTGTTATTTGCGAGGAAGCTGGCCTAGGATCCTACCTCTGACTGTGACTTGTAATAGAAACTTCAAAGTAATATGCAGTATCTTTATAATGAGCAATTATGCAATAAAATATCTGTGGGAAAGGTTTCAAGCAAACCCCAGGCAGTGGTTGCTTCACTTATGCCCTGAAGCACAATGTGGGATGTGTTCAGATAGGCCTCCTTCTACAGTTGTTACAGTTAATTTAAAAGCCAGTGACATCTTTCCTATAGCCTGTTTGGTGTTCTGATATAAATGTGACATATTCAAATTTCTCTCATCATTTGACGAGCTGTAGCCTTCGATGAACTGAAAATTAAAAAATGGTTCTGGAAACCCTCAAGATGACTTTGTGCAGACCTTTGAGAATCCACAACCTCAAGTCTTCCTAAAATGACCTTTTAAAAAAAATTAAATGTCCTGACCTTCAACTTCACAGGCTGCCTTCAAAACTGGGGACTCCACCACATCACCTGCTCAAGTAATCTAGAATCTATTAGCTTTGGTGTCAATAATGATCTCTAATCGATAGATATAGGGGCAAATGGTGTAATTTAGTATTACTACTGGGTAATGACCGATTGTGGTCCCAAATAGATAACAAAATGTCAGTAGCAAAAAGTGCTCCTTTAAGTATGAACAAAGATTGGGACATATCCTGTAGGTATTTTATTTAATGCTCCTTTGAATGGAATAGCCCTATGTTATATTGTAAACAGGTTTTGAATGTTGCCGCAGTTTCAAGGTGCCCCCCCCCCCCCAATGGTCAGAGGTATGGAGCAGTGCTCTTCAGATGTTTTACTCTACAGTTTCTGTTAATTGGTTAATTGGTTCTCATGGGAAACTTACAGATTCTGGCTTCACACAATTAACTCAAGGCAGTGTCAATTTACTCTTGGCAGAAAGCCAAGGTCTGCCTGACCTAGAAACTACTCTCTTCTGATTGGTTAACGACCAGCACTGAACTCTGTTATCAAGGAATGCTAGCACAGTTGGTTTTTGTTAGGTGTTAGGAGTAGAAGTGCTGTGTATATGGTTGGAGAAAGAAAGAGTAAGGATTTATTTTGCTTTGCTTTGTATGCAGAAACTCTGCTGCTTTTATTTTCTTTTAATAAATCCTGTAAATAGTTATTCTGCGTCTAGCCGACTAGTCATTTCCACCTCAACTAGCTTCTGCGCTGTGCAGGAAAACTCTGCTACGTTTGGGCTAAAGCCACTAGAGCTATGCCTGACACTTCAAAATTCTAAGACTTCTATGAGCCCCAGCCATCACGGACAGTGATCAGGGATGATGGGAGTTGTACTCCAAAACACCGGAAGGGCACCCATGCTGTCTCCCTCTGCCATAGAGCATGCAGAGCTGCCATTTGAGAACCAAGACCAAAGCTCCCCCAAGCAGGTGGACCCATAGGAAACAGTCTCAACCAAGTCCCTTCAGCTCAGTATCTTCTACTCTGACTGGCAGCAGGTCTCCAGAGGCCTCTCCCTAAGATCATTTTAACAGGAGAGGCCAGGAACTGAACGTGAGACCTACTCATGCAATTCTACCGGTCTTCCACTGACGTTCTATGGCTCACAGCTATTTTTGGGTAGCACCCAATGGAGGTAGTGCAAAACAACATTTCATATCGTCTCACATTGGATAGATTCATGAGTGCTGGTGATAGTTGGATGGCAGAGTTGCTTTCTTAGTGTCTTATTAACCAGCAGCAGCCACCTCAATCCAAATACTTGAACTGAGCCTTCCTAATTATTTTGAAACCCTAGCATTGTCAAGAGAGCTAATCCATGGGTAGGCAAACTAAGGTCTGGGCGCCGGATCTGGCCCAATCGCCTTCTAAATCCCACCCCCTGTGCACGTGGAGGGATCGTGACCGCCCACAACCCCACGTCCTGGCAAAGGTGGAAGTGGCTTTACTACTACAGGGAAGAGATTTGAGCCTTGACTGCCCGCACAGAGCTTCACATCATTTAACATCATGCCAGCAGCTCAGCACCAAGCAAGAGCATGCCAAAGTCAGATGGTTGCATCACTCCTACTATTCTTCCACCTCACCTACAACCTCACGTGAGTGGCCAGCACTACTGAATAAAGAGCTTTGCTCAGGAATGTGCCTGGCGAGAAGGGCTGATTAAGAATGCCTGTCCTGAACCAGCAAGCCCTCCAGATGGGATGGAGGGGAAACTCAGTCAGTCTTCATTTCTAAGCAAAACTGACCTAATTCATCCTTTCTGGAGTAGTAGAGTGGGTCACTATTATCCTTTCTGAATTTTGTGATATAGTTTTTGGCTCAAAAAAGCATCAAATTGCAATAAAACATGTGTAATTTAGGATAAAATACATCTAGAAATATGCACATTGACTTATATAAGTACGTATTATGATTGAATGCATGTTTATGTGTGTATTTACACTAAATGTGTATGTGTAAACAAGGTCGAACTGCTTTATGAATGAACACATCTGAAATTCACAAAAACCAGAAACAGCATAATCTACCCATCCCTAATCTCTAGGTGAGGGTCACAGAAAATGTTGGATTTTTTGAATAGTCAAGTTACTTTAGAGCTGGTCTAATGTAAATATTGTCTGTTTAAGAGAAACAGGTGCCGGTGCTTTCTGTTAATTGCTCACAGGTGTGGGCTCTGCTCCTTGTATATAAGGCTCTGCCAGAAAGCCTTCTGTATCTCTTAGTTAGATCTTACAGTTTGATTCATCTCTTAGTACAGGGGTTCCCAACAAAATTTTCTCGAGGACCCCTCATCGAGCCGCTATTGTGACAAGGACCCCCATTAATTCCTAATCCTAAAATTAAAAAGTGAGAGCCAAATTAAGAGTCTTTTTATATTTTATATTTATACGTTTTTTACAGTTACAACAGAGTACTCCATCAGTATACAGTTAGTTTTAATTTTCAGTTCTTAATGAGATGAACCACTTTTTAACCAACGGTCCATTTTTAACTACGCGAACTGTAGCTTCCGCGAAAAACAACACTTTGTTTACAAACACTACTGTTTTGCAAAGAGGCAGCGCGCGCCAGGGAGGAGGGAGGGGAATGGAGAAGACAGGGTACCTGCGCAGTAGCGCACAAATGAAGCCGACGCGCGCAAAGCATCTTGGGGAGGTGAGCGTTAGTAGAATGTGTGCGCTGCCTCTTTGCAAAACAGCAGTGTTTGTAAAGCGCCACCTAACGGCATACAGCAGAACTACTGCCTCTATCTAATTCTAGTTTTGCGCTAGACTCTGCTCATGCAGGAAGCGGCCAAAACAAAAAATCTGTTATAATACGAAATATATTTAATATATTTTTTATTCTAATAGCATCTTGCGGACCCCTCTGGCATAGCTCGCGGACCCCTGGGGGTCCCCGGACCACCTGTTGGGAACCACTGTCTTAGTAGATCACTCTCTCAGTTAAGTATCTCTCAGTGTGATTTAATTCCCAGTTTAAGAGATTCCTTAGTTGAATCTTAGTATGAGAGTTGTTTAGTTATAAAGCTAGTTTGCTGTTAATTCTTGGGTAGTTTAATGGGAGTTTGTGGGAGGTTTGGAATAGATTGAAGGTTTGGAATGTGGGTAGATAAAGTTGCTAAGAGAAAAAGCATTTATCTTTGGTTTAAAGTCTCTTTAGAGTCAGTTTGTTTTTCAGTTAAAGAAACCCAACCGTTTGTATTTTCATCTGTATACTTTTACAAGTGTGCAGCTAGTAAGGGGTTTCATATAAGGGAGATAATTCCCTACGCTCTTGGTGGTGTTTTCTTAGCCAGGTCGACGTCTGACTGCGTTTACTCTGCGTGAAGCGTACTTTAAAGAGCCGCTGGAAACTGGGATATATGATTTAGGTTAAGCAAGTTTCAATACCTAGTTTTCTCCAATATTATTCTTATCACACACACACACACACACACACACACACACACACACACTCCAAAAGAAAAGGCTTGAGATGTTGGAGTTTTTTTGTGGGGGGGGGGCTTCCTTTGTGTAATGCAGGATGTCAGTAGGTGGGGTTTCAGGCTGCCTTGCTTGGGGTATAGGCAATCCAGGGTAGGTGTGTGTGCAGAGCAGCCAAGGTGGTACAGCCCTCTCTCTTAAGGACAGCCTGATGGATCAAAGTGGTGGCCCATCTAGTTCAGAATCTTCTTGTCACAATGGTCAACCATTCAAAGCCCACTGAAAACCCTCAAGCGTGACCTGAACACAACAATACTGTCCTCTCCTGTGGTTTACAGCAATTGGCATTCAGAAACATACTGCCTCCGACAGTGTCATCAGGGTTAGTAGCCCTTCCTCCCAAGAGGGCACCTTACCCAAGGTCTCCTCAAACCCAGCACTGTTCCTTCCCTAAATGTACAAAACTGATGTACGTGGAAGACGGTTCTAAGCTAGCTGTTTTCCCCTCTCATGCTAGTTTTGTATGTGGACTATTTTATGTAGAGAAGCATACAGGCATTCAATCTTACACTTGTAGGCTGAATTGTACACAGGAGATGCCACTGACAGTGCTTCTACCCATCTTTTTCAGCCCCAGGTCTTGCCATAAATAGCTTATTGAGTTGACCTTAGGGAAGACCTCTGCACATTTGTATCAGTGCCTTCAGTTTGATGGATTTCTCCCCCTACTAGCCAACAGCACTAAATATTTGTATCTATAGATCCTTTTGGTAGTCAGTCATTCGGTGCCTTGTTATTGATGATGTAACCTCCGATTAGTGTGCTGCAACTGAGTAAACACATTTGCCTTAACAAACCAAAGGGAATGGCAGGTCTAAGCAGTGGCCCTGTCTCCTCAGGAGGATACTCTTAAGATTAGTTTATCTGAAACTGGCCTTGCCTGACTTTTGCTATGAATCATGAGCAAATAATGATCTGGGCCCACTTAAAGATGAAGTACTTGTCCTATGCAACGTGAATGAGGTCACAGGTGTGGTGGATAAAACACTCTCCTAGCCTGCAATTATGAAAGAAGGCAGACAATGCCTGTAAAAGAAAAGTCGCAAAGATCACACCTTGGTGACTAGCCATGGGAATGTTTGGTCATATTTGCTTCACACTCCCCTTTCTTTCTTTTTGATATGACTGAAAAAGAACACATAGGAACAGTGTGTAGAATAGAATCTTTTGTATAGTTATGAGTAAGCAGAAAATTGTACAAAAAACTGAAGCATTGCTCCTTCCTGTTGTAGGCACCTGCTTAGCCCTCTTGAAATGGAAGCACCTGGAGATGGGCCTCTTGATTATATCATACTCTCCAACATTTCTCCATTGAAAATAGGGACATCCTATTCCAGTGATGGCGAACCTTGGCACTCCAGATGTTTTGGGACTACAACTCCCATCATCCCTGACCACTGGCCCTGTTAGCTAGGGTTGATGGGAGTTGTAGTCCCAAAACATCTGGAGTGCCAAGGTTCACCATCACTGTCCTATTCCATAATGATGATTGTACTATTTATACCCCACACATCTTACTTGGTTGCCCCAGCCACTCTGTGCAGTTTCCAACATATATAAAAACATAATAAAACATTAAACATTTTTTTTTAAAAAAAAAACCCTTCCTTATACAAGATTGCCTTCAGATGGCTTGAGGGTCGGATAACTCCTTACCTTTCAACTGTTCTCCAATGAAAACAGGGACATGCTGCCATGCCCCCAAACATTTCTCCGATGAAAATAGGGACATCCTAAGGAAAAGTGGGGCATTCTGAGATTAAATCAGAAACTGGGACGGCTTCTCTAAATCAGGGACTGGGAAATAGAGACACTTGGATGAGTTAGGGACCCCTTTACTCCTTAGAACTAAGGTGTTTGTATGATCTTAATGATTTTTCTGCTGGTTATTGTCACCCAGTATGACTGGATGGTTCTAACCTGTGCCGATTTGAATGTCTCTGAAGATAATTGTCACCCAATTCAGCTTGAGGGTCAAGACAGTGGAGGTGGTCCTAGCCTACATTTGGATGCTGGATGCCACTGTGAATCAAGATGGTAGCTCAAAATGAGACTTTGGCCTTGCATTGCTTAATTTGGTATGCCAGTTCCAAACTGCCACGATGTCGGCACCTCTGACCATTTATTTCATCACTCAGTTTAATGTGACTTCGCTCAACGTGCCATGACAGTTCCAAATTGCATAGCTGCCAAGTTATCCCTTTTTTAAAGGGATTTTCCCTTATGCTGAATAGGCTTCCTCGCGAGAAAAGGGAAAACTTGGCAGCTATGAAATTGTGCTGATTTGGATGGCTCAGAAGATCAAGTTGTCCAAGTGGACATGCCTTCAGCCAATTTGGTGTGACATTTCCATCTTGGCTCAAGGGTTCTCATGATGGAGCTGGTGGCCTTGGTCTACATTTGGGCACTGGACCCCATTTTGAATCAAGATGGTGGACTGAAATGTGACTTTGTCATGCCTCTAAAAGTATGGTTGCCTTTTTTTGTTTCCTGCTGCTCCTGAGATGGAGGTGTTTTGGAACACAGCCACTTTGAGGTTCATTGTCTAGTGAAGACCAATAACCAGACAACAGGAAGCAAAGCAAACTACAGTGGGACCTCGGCTGACGAGCTATTCGACATCCGACGTTTTCGAGTTACGAGAGGAAAAAGTGGCCACACGCTTACGAATTTTTCGACATCCGAACGGAAAACCCGTTCGCGGTTAGATGTGGTTTCCTCATCTTACGAGTTTTTAGATGTGGTTTCCTCGACTTACGATTTTTTTCCGTTTCCAATGCATTCCTATGGGAAACCGCTTTTCCTATGGGAAACTCAACTTATGAAGTTTTCGACCTACGAGTGTGCATTCAGAATGGATTAAATTCGCAAGTCGAGGTCCCACTGTAATTTATTCATTTACAAGTATATTTCACCCACCACAAGATGCAGACAAGACATCACACCTACAGGTTGCACACATGCTTTTATAGCTTTCCACAAACAGCTTGATACACACATTAAATATTAAATGAATGAATAAATAAATAAACTTCTAATAGCCCCTGAGTGTCATCCAATTGCAATCCTAGCTTGCCCCACCTTGATGCAGTAGTTGTAATCCTAACATAAACTTTGATAAGCAACTTTAACTCTACATTTTGGGGACTCTCCCCTACACGTCTCTGTGCCTAAGCCTTTCCTAACTTCATTTCTCAAACCTGCAGTTAGCATGACCTACTTTCATGCTGAGACTTGCTTCTCAAACATTAACCTACTTAACACCTGGCTCAAGCACTAGCTTCATCTATTACATTCTGGCTCTCTGGAACAAGGTGTTAACAGTTCACAAGCAAGCTGTTACCATTTCCAAGAAATGGACCCTAGATTTAGCCCAGGACATCTTGGTTTTTGTTTTACTGTTCCTTCTCTTAGCTAGAATACCTCCAATTTCCAACACACACAGACGACGGGTTTGGGACTATTTTTGAATAGAATGGTTGCCATTTTGAATCATGATGGCACACTGAACTGTGTCAAAGGGCACTGATTTGGACATCTCTGAAGAAAATGTCAACCAAATTGGCACGACAGTTGTTGAATTGAAGGATTGAGTTTTTGTCTGTGTTTGGATACCATCAGGTGCTGTTATAAATCAAGATATCAAAAGAACACAAGGGAATAAAGGAGTACCAACACAAACAAATCTGACATCAAGCCCTACATATATTAAGCAAAACAGAAACATCGTCACCTACTCTCAACCCCATTCACCCTCCCATCCCCTATCTACCTCGTTTCCCCTCTTTCTTCCTAGTGTCTTAACAAATGAATCTGATTTGCAATAATGATACATGTTAAAATATGAGAGACACTGCACACACCTTTGTAATTCAAGAAATCTTTAATAAAAAATATTTTTTTTAAAAAAAAGTGCAATGACTTTAACTGAATTTAGAGTAAAACCAGTATGGCTGAACAATGGATTTTGTCAAAGCCCTAGAATTCCTGGGCAACATAATAATATAATAATAATATTTTTTGTATTTATACCCTGCCCATCTGGCTGTGTTTCCCCAGTCACTCTGGGCAGCTTCCAACCGAATATTAAAAACATTAAAAACCAGGCACCTTTTGCTACTATTCTTTTCTATTGGACCCATGTCCTGATTTCACACAAAAGATTCTGTTGTTGTCAATAGTGTATATTGGGTCTATGAATGTAGTGTACTGGTATTTGGGTTCTCACACCTTCTAAAAGTGAGTATTCTGCAGACTATTCTGGTGATCATATCAAGTGTGGAATTGCCCACAACAAGTAGACAGTAGAATATAATAATAATAATAATAATAATAATAATAATAATAATAATAATTTATTATTTGTACCCCGCCCACCTGGCTGAGTCTCCCCAGCCACTCTGGGCGGCTCCCAATCGAGTGTTAAAACAATACAGCATTAATATGTGTTCTCTTTGGTTTCACCGGAGGGTAAAGGCCCAGCACCTGGGCGATCATTATGGTTTTTTTTTTTTTACATTCATTGTACATCTCGTTAACTTAATCTGTTTCTCATTCAGTCCATCCCATGTCTCGGAATTATATTCCCGGCAGTCTTGGGGGTAAGTGGTTGGGAATTATGCACTGCACACACTTTTAATTGTTCCCTCAGACCTTGGGGGGCGGCGGACTATATTTTGAAAATGAAAATAAAAATGAATTCCTATGCCCCACAAGTAATGCAGAAATGCATTTTAAATAAAAGCACACATTCTACTCATATAAAATCACCAGACAGGCTCCACAAATAACCCAGAGATGCATTTTAAATAAAAGCACACATTCTACTCATGTAAAAACACGCTGATTCCCGGACCATCAGCAGGCTGGATTTAGAAGACGATTGGGTCTGATCCGGCCCCCGGGCCTTAGTTTGCCTACCCATGGTTTAAACTACTTCAGTACCACCACCCAGCATGCCTCAGTGTCCAGCACAAGCTTGACCCAAAGGACTCCCAGGGATCCAGAGTTACTCACTTGAGGAGTGATGCTGTTGTCACTGCTGCTTCTATTTTAAATTATGACACATTTTGCAGCGTTGTCCCCCCCCCAAAAAAGCAGGAAACAAATGACGAGTAACCGCGCACAAAAATCAGCGTAAGAACCCAAGGGAAAGTATTGCAATTCAGAATGCCATAGAGCATATATGGAATCCTCCCATCTTTTCAACAGTATGGCAGGTTTCCATTAGTCACCAGGAAAGGTCACATTAAGCCTAGTATGGTGGAAGAAAAAACATTTTAAAACAATTATTTGTACATATGCTTTCCAAATGTATTGCAACATTATATTAATGTGAAACTGTCTTAATATGTTATTAAGGCAACACACTTTAAATACTCAAAGTGCAGATTTTCAAACTCAGGGGAGCTTGAGATTTTATGTATACAATGAGCTATTTTACTTGAGTTAGAAAATAAATTTTATAGTCATTGAAATCCATTTTGTTAGGCCTAAAAAATGGGGGCTTCCTTCCTTCCACTGTCTCTCTCTCCCTCCTTCCCCACTCTCCCCTCCCTGTAGCTCACAGGCATGATCCCATAGCATCTTGCTATCAGTTTTCTGCATTATAGCAAAGACTAGGAAGGTTATATGCATCCAAATATCACCCGCTTTGTTTTCCATCCATTAGCCATAAATGGGACTTGCAGATTCACCAACCCCAATAACTGTTTACACATCTTATTGAAACTTCTTTTCCCTTGACATTCTTAAGATAACTGCATTCCTGGCTGGCCGTGATATGCGGTTGTGTGTTTGGCACAGTGAGACAGAAGTTGGGCAGACTGACTTAAATCATTAGTGCAGATCTCCCTTGAGATATGTCACAAGTCTTCTTGCAGCAAGTTGACTTTCATGGACATTCCTAAGAAGTTTCTCCTAAAGTTTCTCCAAATGACCAGGGGCTTTATAGTCTTCCTCATTATTTGTTGCAACTCACAGAATGTTATTTCACTTTTACTGGATGGATAACAATTTACTCACCAAGGCATCATATTGGAAGTTCTCCTGTCTCTGCTAGACAACACCATTGATGTGGAACAGCATTAGTCAAAAGAACAGAGAAACTCAACAGTATTATTACTCTAGTTCACTCAATCTGATGTTGTATTTGCATTGGGTCTGTTACAGGAAATGCACCCTGGAAGTAAATGTGAAATGGCCATATTGTGTGCGATGGTTAGACCAACCCTTAGGGCCAGTTTCCACATTCGGCAATACGGTATAAAATAGTAAAGCTTTTCTTGGACTGACTTGCCCCAGGCTGAATGAAGATATATTTGAGTTATCCTTTGTGATGGGTGTATCTCTCTCTCTCTCTCTCTCTCTCTCTCTCTCTCTCTCTCTCTCTCTCTCTCTCATCTTAAATTCAGTTCACCACATTAGCTTACAATTTATGTCCTTGTGAAAAATCATCAGCATTCTGGCATGAATTTATCCTAATATACACATTTTTTTGCAACTCCATTTCCCATAAATATAATGCACATTTGCTTGTTACTTTCATCAATATGTGCATTTCAGTTCACATTTAACCATAACATATGCATTTTTGTAGACACTATTTGGCTGGAGAAAGATATTGTAAAATTCAGAGAAGCATGAATTTCAAAAGATGGCTGTATTTCATATCATATTTTTTTCAGTAAATTATAGGTTAGGTATGCTTTTCTTTAAAGGCAAACAGAATCAAACTTCTCCCCCTAATAATCCTTCATATCAAAATTGTGTGCTTGCAGGTTTTAATCTCGGTTAATCTCTCTACTATGTTCTGTTTCTATGTACAGGGTATTTCCGTTAGGAAGCACAAACTTCACAATGCAAGCAAGAAATCAAACAAACAATGCTTCTTCATCTTGAATTGATAGAGCCTAAAAAATACTTGATCTAGTGAATGGCCCTTGCATTCATCAGTTTAGGTGAAAGTGATCTGTTTTTTGTTGTTTGGTCATTTAGTTGTGTCCTACTCTTCATGACCCTGTGGACCAGAGCCCTCCACGCACTCCAGTCTTCCACTGCCTCCCACAGTTGGTCAAACTCATGTTGGTAGCTTCAACCATCCCGTCCTCTGTTGTCCCCTTCTCCTTGTGCTCTCCATCTTTCCCAACATCAGGGTCTTTTCCAGGGAGTCTTCTCTTCTCATGAGGTGGCCAAAGCATTGGAGCCTCAGCTTCACAATCTGTCCTTCCAGTGAGCACTCAGGGCTGATCTCCTTAAGAATAAATAGGTTTGATCTTCCCGCAGTCCATGGGACTCTCAAGAGTCTCCTCCAGTACAATAATTCAAAAACATCAATTCTTCAGCGATCAACTTTCTTTATGGTCCAGCTCTCACTTCCATACATCACTACTGGGAAAACCATAGCTTTAACTATACGGACCTTTGTCGGCAAGGTGATGTCTCTGCTTTTTAAGATGCTGTCTAGGTTTGTCTTTGCTTTTCTCCCAAGAAGCAGTTGTCTTTTAATTTTGTGACTGCTGTCACCATCTGCAGTGATCATGGAACCCAAGAAAGTACAATCTCTCACTGCCTCCATTTCTTCCCCTTCTACTTGCCAGGAGGTGATGGGACCAGTGGCCATGATCTTGTTTTTCTTGATGTTGAGCTTCAGACCATATTTTGTGCTCTCCACTTTCACCCTCATTAAAAGGTTCTTTAATTCCTCCTCACTTTCTGCAATCAAGGTTGTGTCATCTTCATATCTGAGGTTGTTGATATTTATTCCAGCAATCTTAATTCTGGTTTGGGATTCATCCAGTTCAGCCTTTCATTTGATGGATTTTGCATGTAAGTTAAATAAGCAGGGAGACAATATACAGCTTTGTCGTCCTCCTTTCCCAATTTTGAACCAATCAGTTGTTCCATATCCAGTTCTAACTGTAGCTTCTTGTCCCACACAGAGATTTCTCAGGAAGACAGATGAGGTGATCAGGCACTTCCATTTCTTTAAGAACTTGCCATAGTTTGCTGTGGTTGACATAGTCAAATGCTTTTGCATTGTCAAGGAAGCAGAAGTAGATGTTTTTGGGAAACACTTTACAGGAAAGAATAATGAAATCCGATCAAAGAATTATGAAATCCCGTCAAAGGAACAGGTCAGTGTTGTCTGTCACTTTTGATTCCCTCAGAATTTTTATTAAAAACAAAAATGAAATAAGAAGCATTTTCAGACTTAGGTAAGGGACTAAAAATTCCTCTTACAGTCTGTAAGGGGAGTCTGCTGAGGGGAGCAATAAAGACAAATGAACTGTGCTTGTCAGTCACATTATGCAGCAATAACAAGTTAAAATGAGACAGCTGAAAAGCTTGTCCACAGCTGTTGCCATCTGAGTCTTGTGTGCAGCATCCCCTCCCAGCATTTATAACTATCAGGAGTGAGCTGGTGAAAAGCATAATAATAATAATAATAATAATAATAATAATAATAATAATTTATTATTTATACCCCGCCCATCTGGCCAGGTTTCCCCAGCCACTCTGGGCGGCTTCCAACAAAACAGAAATTCTAAAATACAGAAATCCATCAAACATTAAAAGTTTCCCTAAACAGGGCTGCCTTGAGATGCCTTCTAAAGGTCTGGTAATTGTTGTTCTCTTTGACCTCTAGTGGGAGGGCATTCCACAGGGTGGGTGCCACTACCGAGAAGGCCTTCTGCCTGGTTCCCTGTAACTTGGCTTCTCGTAGTGAGGGAACCGCCAGAAGGCCCTCGGAGCTGGACCTCAGTGTCCGGGCAGAATGATGGGGGTGGAGACGCTCCTTCAGGTATACCGGACCTGACAGCATGAGGAATGTGACCAGCCTTCACCTTTTCATCACATGACTGAAGTGTAACACAGAAAGGAAAGGAAGGCGATAAAGACAGGTTAGCCAGTAATCTATGTTTGCTTGATTTTGGAACTGCCAAAAAGACAACCCAGAAGCCCTTAACTGATGAGTAAAACTAATTCACATGCAGCCACTGCCAGAACAACATGCTTTGCCATAGGAGGAAAAGTCTCTAATGTTGCCCCTCTCTCCCATAGGTTTGTGCCCTGCTGCCCACCCCCACTCCCCAAAGAGAAGGATGCCAACCAGGGGGTGGAGGGCCTAAAGGATAATACATATTTCTGCTCTTCAGTGGTGTCAGTGGGGGTGGGGCACAAAATGGAGAAAGTGGTTCTTCTGAAGGTGTTTCAATCAAGGTTTCTCAGTGCCAGTGGAGGGACAATGATGAAGAGGAGAGAATTCGTGGGGGACAGGGCTATTGATGGCTAATAGCCATCATGGCTCTGCTCTACCTCCATGGCTGGAGGCAGCAATTCTTTATTCAGAATACCTGAATATCAGAATACCTGTTGCTGGAAACCACAGGAGGCAAGAGTGCTCAAGTGCTCAGGTCCTGCTAGCAGGTTTCCCACGGGCAGTGGCGTAGTAATGGGGGGGGGGGCCTGCCGCCCCGGGTGGCAGGCTGGGCGGGGGGCAGCAGGCTGGATGGGGGTGACCACCTCTGACGGCCGCTGCTGCTGCGAGCACCCCTCGCCGTCCACATGGAGGCGAGGTCGGAGTGTGCTGCAGAAAGAGCTCTGGCGGCTTCTGAGCCCGACTCATCCACAGCGTCTCCTCCCTGCTGGAGGAGCCGCCCTCCGCCAGTAGCACAGCACTCGCCCACCTCCAAGATGGCCCTGAAGAAAGCCAGGCGGCAGGCGAGCAGGACCAGCCCCTGCGGAGCCAGCGCAAACTGGCTGTGAGGACAACCGCCTCAAGCATGGTCAGGACAGGCGGAGGGAGAGCCTGCCTGCTGTGGTGCCATGGTGCTGTGGTGTATCCCTCCTGTGCATGCATGTGTCGTGACACATGCATCGTGCATTGTGACGCATGCGCGCGACAGACACCCCGCCCCGCGGCGGGGTGCCTTTGGGTTAGCTGCCCGGGGCGGCCAGGCGGCTAGCTACGTCGCTGCCCACGGGACTCATGTTAGCCACTTTGAGAACAGGATGTTGGTCTAGATGGGCCATTGGCCTTATCCAAGCAGCTCTCCTAATGTTCTTCGAGCTTCTCCCCTTTGCTCCTCTAGCCACCAGCACTGAAAAGAAGGAAGCCTGCAGGTTCATGTCCCATCCTCCCCTGCTACAGCTACAACAGATTCTAGCCTTCCTCTTCCTGGGGTGGAACTTCCTCATGGAGACAAGTCAGCTGCAGTCAGGGGATGACTCCTCCTTTGCATTCCTACTGCTCCACATATCCTTACTACCGTATAATGTGTCACAATTTCAAAAGATCTGCCTGTGGATTCCAATGTCTGACTGCTGTGAAATACATAATATCACGACTAACGAGGTATATTTAACCCTTGGATAATGCTACTGGAGCCACCAAGCTTTCAGAAGCTATCCATGACTAGATAAAGAAGTATGATAAATTGCTGAATTTCTTTGAGTGGGGGAAAGTGGTGTTGGGTTTTCATGGCTCTGATTATTTCTGACATTTGCAGAGAGCATTCATTATTAGGATAATATTGTCCATCTAAAGAGTTACTGTAACTGAAGATCAGCAACAGACAGGCTCCTGCAATAGGTTTGCACTTGTTCAACTCTCTCTCTCTCTCTCTCTCTCTTTTCACTGTCTCTTCTGAATCCTCCCCATCCCCAAGCATTACTTTGGATGTGACATGCTGACATTTTGAGAGTCAATGCTGAATGCCAACACTTCTTTATTATGAAATCATGTCTGGTTTAGCATACCCTCCAACATTCCACCAATGAACTCAACACCTCTTCTAACAGCAGGGATCACTGCTCAAGCTAGCCTTGCCTCACACTTTGCTGAATGCACGGTTATGCCCGTCTGCCTGTAGATTTGAAACTTGGGAGTATATACTAGGATGCTTAAACACAATAGATCTGGATGAGCTTTGAGGATAAGACGTAATTCAAACAGATTCATTTGTAGGGATTAGAGAAGGTGGATGTGGATCAGTACAGCGGCATCAGTACAGAGAGCAATCCTATGCATGCTTACGTGGAAACAAATCCTATTGTGGTCAATGGTATCACCAAGTAACTGTGAATGGGACAACAGCCTTAGCATGTCTTTATATGTATGTGCACTAAGCATTTTACACTGTTCAGAGATTTACAGGGCAATCCACACCACCAGAAGCCAGTGTGGTGTAGTGGTTAAGAGCGGTAGACTCATAATCTGGGGAACCGGGTTCGCGTCTCTGCTCCTCCACATGCAGCTGCTGGGTGACCTTGGGCTAGTCACACTTCTCTGAAGTCTCAGCCCCACTTATCTCACAGAGTGTTTGTTGTGGGGGAGGAAGGGAAAGGAGAATGTTAGCCACTTTGAGACTCCTTAGGGTAGTGATAAAGTGGGATATCAAATCCAAACTCCTCCTCCTCCTCCTCCTCCTCCTCCTCCTCCTCCTCCTCCTCCTCCTCCTCCTCCTCCTCCTCTTCTTCTTCTTCTTCTTCTTCTTCTTCTTCTTCTTCTTCTTCTTCTTCTTCTTCTTCTTCTTCTTCTTCCTATTCCAAACTCAATTCAGAAGCCTCTAGGGACACTGTAGACCAGTGAACCAGTGTGCCGTGACACCCTTGGGTGCCTTGAATGATGGCCATGGGTGGGCAACACTGGTCTCCATTTCGCTTTCCTCTCCCACTTCTGATGCCCTGTCATGTCCTTGCCTCTCAGAGGCTTGCATGGCTGTTTGTTCCAGCAGTTCCAGCAGCCCTGGCTACAAGCTCCCCAGGTGAATGGTGCCTCTGGGGCTGGTCAGGGGGTGCTGGTGCCAAGAGCTGAGGTGGCTCATAGACCGGGGGGGGGGGGCTGAGACAGCTGTCTGGAGGACTCGCATGGAGAGGGGAGAGGAAGCTGAGGGAACACTCCACAAGGGAGAGTGTTTGAAAAGGGGTGAAGGGCTGCTGAGCACATTTCCCCATAGGGGAGCCACAGAAAGAACAGAGTTGGTTAAGGGACCCAGGGACTCAAAAAGGGTGAGACTAAGAGAGCAGGCTAGAATGGGTCCAAGCTTTGATGAGTCACATGATTCTAAGGTTTGGAATAGAGGTCTCTTCCTGCCCCCAGAACATCCCTTTTTCAGGACTTAAACCAGCCTTAGCTGAGCCCTAGCTGAGACAGGATGGAGGAGTTACAGTGATATAACATCCTGGCTGAGCCAGGATGAGGGATTTCAACCAGCTCAGCCAGAAATGCACGATTGGGTTGTTCCCTGAACTCCTCGAAATCTACCATCTTTCTGAAAGGCAAAATAACGGGCACTATGGTTTTCTGGGGACATTTTCTAGAAAATATCTGACTTTGGGCATCTGAATTTATTTAGTTTTTATACAGTGCATGCAATTGTTTTATATGCAAATTTGTGTATTTTATGAAACATCTTCACAGGATGCAATTCATAAGTGAAATAAATAATACTGCTACTACTAATGAATGGGTGAATTGTCACTAAAAATAGACTTGTATGATCAAACTTCTTTAATAATATTTTTTCTGTGTATGTTTCCCTTACAAAGTGCTAAGCACAACAATCATGATTGGTCTCTCTCTCTCTCTCTCTCTCTCTCTCTCTCTCTCTCTCTCTCATTTGACTTTTAAGTGCAGTGAACCATCCCTAATTATCCAATCAATAAAGTATGGTTAATGATTTATATGCAGTGCTTTGCAAGCTGCAATCGTTTATTCTTTGGTTCACTTATTGTCAAATTTAATTTTGATTACTGACATACATTCTTGTCTTTGGGCTTCCAAGCACATTGTGACCTAAAATTATTCTTTATAGTTTTAATTGCGATTGACAGCCATGTGATGTAGCATATAGCAAAGTCAACTCATAGCGCTTGAAACAGGCTTGAAACAGGGAACATGTGATACATCTGAAACTTTGAAATGACTGGAGGATATCCAGCAAAACAATCATTTCAAGGGAAGGGTTGATTTTCTTTTCTTTGTTTCTGTATATTCCATAGAAAATACACTTCTAGCTCTATAAAGTGCTCTAAAAAGAACTGTTCTGTGAGTTTTGTTTCTCCCCCATCTGAAGAGATTGATCAGGGTCCATCATTTAGAGGGTTCATATTAAAGTTCAGGTAGTGAGAGACACATACTCATATCGCCATATTTTCAGCTGCAGGGAAATTTGCAGCCTGCCTACCTAGCATGAGAATCAGAATGTCAACAGTCATCACAAGCCAGATATTCACCTGCACCAAGATGAACATGGGAAATGTCAGAGAGGAGTCATTTTAAGCTTTAGTGCATGGGTGGGCAAACTAAGGCCTGCTGGCCGGGTCAGACCCATTGGCCTTCTGAATCCGGCCCACAGATGGTCCAGGAATTGCCACGTGGATCGCCAGCGTGCACGTTCCTGCTCTCTCCCTCACACAGTGCCAGCGTCTCCTCCCTCCCTCCTCCTGGCTTATCCCCGCCCTACCTAGAGGAGGAAGGGGGCTAGGCTTAGTTGGTGCCAGCAGCAGCAGTGCTCAAATGGCCACCATTTTAAGCAGCCCCTCTCCGGAGCCCTTTTGCGTGCCATTCATTGTCCCTCCACCACCACCGCTGCCAGCCCCTGCCACTCACAAGACACAGGTAAGCAGCTTGTGGTACTCTTGCATCATCATCCCCCCCCAAAAAAATATAGGCCCCCCCAAGGTCTGAGGGACAGTGGTCAGGCCCCTTGCTGAAAAAGTTTGCTGACCCCTGCTTTAGTGGAAGAGGAAGGCAAAGTGGTCATGGTCCTTTCCATCCTTCTGCATCATCTCCAGGCACTCTAACTGTTGCCCAGATGGAAAGTGGAGAAACAGGAAAGGTGGCTGCATGAATGCTGCTCATAGTTCAAATCCTGCTTGCGAGTTCATCGTACAATAGTATATTTTTTAGTAATCCAAAAAAGGGCTTCCATTCTTCCACAAAATATTCATTGTCAGATTCTCTTATTTTGGCTGTTAACTTTGCCCATTCCATCACATTCTTCTTGGGTGGAAGCTTCTTCTCACTTCCATTTTTGTGCATAAAGAATCCTGTTCTTTATGTAAGCTGTAACATACATAAAAAGCTTAACATATTTTTTTTCAGACTTCTGTCCCTATAATCCCTAAGAGAAAGGCTTCAGGGTTTGTTTGTTTTTGTATAACATTTAAAACATCTTTTTCATCTCGCCATATATCACTTTTCAAAATGTCCTCACTTTCTTACAAGTCCACGCACATAGGTATTTATTGGGGTGCATGCCAACAGTAGGTGGGACAGAAGCCAGCAATGACTAGATTACAGCCCAAAGTGGACAGAGACAGGTCTTCTCTCTATTGAGGTTGAATCCTGACAAGACAGAAGTACTGTTTTGGGGGGACAGGGGGTGGGCAGGTGTGGGGGACTCCCTGGTCCTGAATGAGGTAACTCTGCCCCTGAAGGACCAGGGAGTAATTCTGGACTTACAGCTGTCCATGTCAGTTCTGTGCCAGATCCATCTGGTACGCAGGCTGAGACCCTACCTGCCCGCAGACTGTCTCGCCAGAGTGGTGTATGCTCTAGTTATCTCCCACTCAGACTACTGCAATGCGCTCTACTTGAGGCTACCTTTGAAGGTGACCCAGAAACTGCAACTAATTCAGAATGCGGTGGCTAGACTGGTGATTGAGAGTGACTGCCGAGACCATGTAACACTGGTCCTGAAAGACCTACATTGGCTCCCAGTACGTTTCTGAGCACAATTCAAAGTGTTGGTGCTAACCTTTAAAGCCCTAAAGGGCCTCGGCCCAGTATACCTGAAGGAGCGTCTCCACCCCCATCGTTCAGCCCACACACTGAGGTCCAGCTCTGAGGGCCTTTTGGTTGGTCCCTCACTGCGAGAAGCAAAGTTACAGGGAACCAGGCAGAGGGCCCTCTTGGTAGTGGCACCCACCCTGTGGAATGCCCCCCCCCATCAGATGTGAAGGAAATTAACAACTATCTGACTTTTAGAAGACATCTGCTCAGGGAAGCTTTTAATGTTTGATGTTTTATTGTATTTTTTATATTTTGTTGGAAGCCAACCAGAGCGGCTGGGGAAACCCAGCCAGATGGGCAGGGTATGTATGTATGTATGTATGTATGCATAAATAATAATAATAATAATAATAATAATAATAATAGTAATAATAATTTATTTCTACCATTCCCTACTCCCTCCAGGTAGCTTGGGCCAGAGGTTTAAGGTGATCACTTGCAGAGGGCACGTGGCCCCAGGGCAATAAATTTATACATGCTTAATATTCCCAGTCTGGCTCTCTTTCCCTTCTAAAATCTCTCTCTTGCAGTATAAAGGAGTCTGCAGAGTTCAAAATCCCCAGTACATCAAAAGCCACAGATAAAAAGATTTTAGCCATGTGCATAAATATGCACAAGATTATTATACATTTTAAAAAGCAAATGAAATACTAATTTCATATTCACATTGGTATGCTCCAAATATGTGAAAAATGCGTACTACCCAAGTTATTTCAGTGTTCCTGAACCTTCTGAAACCCTAATTGCTGCCTGGTGAGAGCAAAAGGCAATATTTAATTGCAGCGTTAATTGTATCCCAGATTTTCTGATACAAAGAATGTACAAAAAGTGTAAGCCTTCCATTGACTTCCCTGACTGTTAATTTTGCCGGTGATCAACAAAGAAGTTAATTGTTCATAAAATATTACCTACACTTACTTTGGGACACATAAATTACTTAGCATTTTTATGTAAAGGGAATTTATGAACGGCATATGCATGTTTGATTAGGAATTAGATTTTGTTCTTTTGACATAGAGGATGGCATACACGCTACATCTGAAAGCAATTCATATTTATTTAACGAAATTGGAATTTCAGCCTCCTAATAGTCCTGCAATTCTTATACATAACCAGTGACTATTTGCAGGAAATTATAGTGGATTGAGTCTGTCAAGTGGATTAAATCTCTTTAACCCCTGCATTCAAATAAATCTCTTAGGTCTATATAACTTGCTTAATGTATTCTATTTTAGCAATTTGTTTAGTAGTGACACTCAGATTCTGCGAATGCTTTACTCTTTCCTTTCTATCCCAAGTTATCAGACATCTGCTCCACATATGCAAATCGTAAGTGATGCTAAAAAACAACAACCACGGCATGATTTTTGCTTTAGTGAAACCAGGATAGATTTTGGATTCCCCCATCAGCTCTAGGCTTGATGAACAACTAGTATACAGACATATTTATTTGATTAGAACCAGCTGAAAGGCCATATGGCTGAAACATCAGCTCCCAAACTGAATAATTGGTCCATGGATACCAATAACATCCTGAAATACCCACCATAATCTCAAGATTTAAAGTTCTTTGTCATGTGATAATTTCCCTAGAGATCCTCCCAGGATTCTAACTTATTAGTACACATCATTGGTCAGATTTTTCTTGTTGACATTTTTTCCCCCATCAGACAGCTTCTCATTAAAAGTGAAAGCAGAGCTTGCCGGGGGGGGGGGGGGGGACAACAACACAGAAACATCCCCCACCCTTCCAAGCTATTTTGTGCGGAATGCATCCCACTGCATATTTAAACTGACTTGCTTCTATGCCAATCTTCTTATTTTTAATGAGGTACAAAAACTTGATACAAACTACCTAATGCCTGTTGGTTTCTAAAGCTTTATAATGTCTCAGACTTATGCTCTGCATTCAAAAAGGATTCATTCATAGATCCCTTCCTCCAGCAACCTAGTGAATATGCCCCATTGGTATTGCAATTGCATATTATGACTTCACTGTATAGCCACCAGAGCAATTATCATGGAACTGCGATTGAAAGGCAAGCACATGTGCAATAATAATTCTGAGGTCATGACTAACTGCTCATGTGGGTGTCATTTAATCTTCCTCTCATCCCTCTCCCCACTCCCCGCCACTGCTGGAAGGATAATTTCTGTTATGACTGTGTCAAAACTGCTTTTCTTAGTTTTACTTTGTAGTCACAACTTACCCAAACCATTGTTAATTTCACCCCTTTTATGTCTGGTGGTGAAATTAGGGCTGTGCGCCAACCAAGAGTCATCTTGTGCCTGTAACTTTGGGAAGCCGCCCATTCTGTTTCAGAGCCTCTCTGTGTCTTTACAATTGGATTTATTATTCAGGACTAAATGAGATGTGTTAAAATGAAACTGCTTCCCACCGACTGGCTATAACAGGGAGTCTAAAAGCAGCTATCTTTCCCATCACTCTTCTTACAAAAGTGGATGAAATTTGAAAGATAGTTGCCTCTCCAGAGGGGACAGAATTTGTCAGGTGGTAGGCAGATAACATCCAGGGATTTCCATGCCAAAAATGAATACAATTTGTAGGCATGGCCAACCATTCTGAGAGAGTGATGCCTGTCAAATTGCAGGTTGATGACTGCAGTTGTTCTCCTGGAGTGGTTCTCCTGCAATGGCAGACTTTATTGTTTTGGAATGGGTAAAATAGGAACTCAAAATGCCAGGCCAGGGAGCATTGATCTACAAAAAGAATGGGGTGGAATAAATGTCACTGCCCCAGCATGGTCAATGGATTCTTGTGGATACAATATGCGGTGGTACCTCGGCTTAAAAAGACAATCCGTTCCGCGGCAGTCTTCGTAAGTCGAAGTCTTCGGTTGTTGAAACGCCTGTTCTGCGCATGCGCGAAGCACGGTTTTGCGCTTCTGCGCATGTGCGGACCACGCACAGCGCTTCTGTGCAGGCGCAGAACGTGCGCACGGTGACAAGACTTCTGGGTTTGCCGACTCTGGAAGTCGAAACCTTTGGAAGTCGAGTCATTTGGAAGTCAAGGTACCGCTGTAGATCAGTCAACTTTCATAGGGGAAGGCATAGATCCACATGAAAAACAAACATAGGTCAATGTAGTTAAAAGCTGAATGTGTCCAACAAACAGCAAAAAGTGGAAACTTGGACATATGCTTTTTGAATAGCAGAAACCACAGTAGATTGAACCATAGACGGGGTGTGCCATTGTAGTAACAGGTTCCACCCATGATGTTCACATCAACATTCACAATGATCCTTAATGCTGTCCTGATCTGTAGCAGAATTCCCCACTTGCAACAGAATTGCCCAGTGAGAACGTTTGGCTGCTAGTATCAGTCCCACTGGACCATACTATTACCAGTGGGAACTATTGGTAAGACCATTGCCATTCAGCCATCCTTTGTTACTGGACTGCTGCTGAGTGCTTCTCTGAAGACTGAGACGTCCTCTTCTAACATGGTAAGTCATCAAACCTCCAAAAACCTATTAGATTTCCTTTTCCTAAGTTCGTACTCAGAGACTTTGAAAATGGCCCTGTGATCGAAAGCGTATTTTTGGCCTTGCACAAATTCTTTACATAGGAGATCTCCCACGACTGCAACATTACAAGGCTTACTATTCTTTCAAGAAACATGGCCATCTAAAGGAGTTTGACACTGCCCTTTTATGCCAGTGTTTTAAACCTCCATTGATTTTGAAACCTAGCAAGATAACCTTTGTTCCGCCTCTGAAAGAGAGGTAAGTCTCAAGACCATGAAAACTTGGGCCTTCAAGCATATCCAACCAACAAGGACTTCACTCTTCTCAGGCTCTTTTATTCTTTGTCTGAAAGGTTGTTTTCTGCCATTTTACTCAAACAGTGGGTGATGATTAAATGTTGCCCTCTGTTTTGTGAGATAGGGCACTGTGGACCATAACCTTGTCTTTCATGGAAATCTCTGCATTCTCATTCAGTCTTCTACTCTTTCTTGGAAGGAATGGGATCTACATCAACAAAGAGCATCCTCCTCCTGCCCTGGGATATAACCTCTGCTTTCTTCCTTCACCACTTGAGATATTTTTCCTCAAACCAGCAATCTGTGATGGGTCAGACCTTTCACATCATAGTCTATCCTCCTTTGTTAATTTCACGTGGTTCCATTGTTGCATCCTAAGATGCCAAATTTTTCTCTCGGCTTGTGTCAGTGTATGAAAATCAGCATTTTTCAGGACGAAGGTGGTGTCAAGGTCCTTCTAGGAGACATTGATTTCTCATGTCCCTGCCTTTTCACCCTCATCAAACATTTCCAGGAATTCTTGTGGGAAGTTAAGACTCCTCATCATTATAATTTGTTTACACCCCATTTTTTCCTGGTGGCAGTCAAGATAGATAACAGATAAGTAGTTGGGTTTCTGTTGAGGGTGTTCGGCGAGTCAAAATGGCAGTGGGTTGGGATTGACGATTGGAGTGATTTTTCTTTTCTTTTTTATTATATTCTTTATTGGTTAAAATTTCATATTTATACAGACAGAATGAAAAGGAAATTACAAGAAGAAGTAAAGAAAAAAAGAAGTATCAAAAAAGTACATTTAAAAAAAAAATACAAAAATTTAAGATCCATCTGAATTGTTTTTTTTACATTCATAAACAAAACACTAGTGGTGCTTTAGCACCCATCCCTTCCAATCCTTCAACATTACATTCTTTGATGCATTGTTATTTTTTTCACAGATTTATATTGTATCATATCATTTTATCTGTTCTGGATATAATCCCTACTGTTCCTTTTCTTGACAAATATCATTCAATTTCTGCTAGTATGGAGTTGTTTGTACAATAAAGTTTCATATATTCTTTAAATATTTTCCATTCTCTAAGTGTTTTCTGTTTCGACACTCCTCTAACTTATCCCGTCAATTTTGCTAGTTGTAAATATTCCAACATCAGAGTCTGCCAGTCTATAATCTGTGGTAGCATTTCATTTTTCCAGTTTCCTGCGATAAGAATTCTAGCTGCTGTTACACCACACATTAATAATGTTCTTATGTCTTTTTGGATTCCTATGGGTAGTGATTTTTCTGTGATGTGCCGCCAGTGGATGAAGCTATATTGTAACTTGTGAATAAATGTTATTTTATTTTTTATTTTTAAAGATAGTTTACAGAGAAAAACAAGAACTGCTAAAAACATATAAAAAATCTATCATGAAAGAAATTCAATTCAGCACTCATTTTAAGATGAACCTACCTAATTCAGGCTTTCCACAGCAATTCATGAACACAGACATCCTTCAGGATTCACACTTCTCTAAATTTTGCAGAGCAGTTCTCCAGATGAGTGATGTGTACAAAAATCAATATACTAAACTGCATATAAACAAACATATATTCATGAAAACAACACACAAAATTGTGCAAAATTGTATAAAAATATTTATAATGAAGATAAATTCATGCTAAAATGTTGCTGAGCTTTTGTGACTTTTTTAAAATCACAAACTGATGTGAAACTATGGAGAGCTAAATTTAAGATTGGGAAAATGAGAAATGGAGAAAACGATGAAACTGACTGATTTTTCAATCCCATATTGTGAAAATGCCTGGTGGCTACATCATAATGTTATTTGTAACCATCATTTCCACCTCTTAGGCAGCTTCATGCATTGCATTTTCTGACATATATCTGGGCAGTGCTATTTTTCTTTAAAAAAAAAAAGAGGTCCCAAAACTCATCCAAAACTTTAATTGCTTTGTTTTCTTAGAATGGCAATGGCACCCACATGAGAGGTGCCAGAACTGAGTTCCAGTGAGTTCTGGCTGGAAAAAAAGGCCCGGCTTCTCAGGCAGATGAAGTGTATATCACATGAGTTTCCCAACACATGAGTTTCCCAACACACCTTAGCAGTGAAGCAATTAAAAACCAAACACAATGGCAATAATTTTAAAATGGTGAAGCAACACAGCAGGTGACACAATATAAAATGAATGAAGATAACAGACAATTAAGCATCTCTCAAATCACTAACCTGCAGGAATTCAGCCATCTCAAGGTGCCATCAAAACACTGCCATCGTACGGAACAAGTGGGTCTCCCAGGCCATGAGATCTAGGAGTTTGAAATCATTTGTAAAAATATTGAAAATAAATTAAACTCGGGATCCCTCATCTCATTTTCCTTTCCTTTCCATTTTCCCTTCCTTTCTCCCCCTTTCCTTCCTTCCTTCCTTCCTTCCTTCCATATAGGAGAGATTCAAGCAACTAAGTTTGAGAATAGATTTCGCTGTGTGTGTGTGTGTGTGTGTGTGTGTGTGTGTGTGTGTGTGTTTTCATGGTCTTGTTGACAGAGAAACCCATTGTGTGGTTTTCACGGAGCAAGGTCTTCTGGGTAACACCCCACTTTTCCTCTCTCAGGAGGTTTGGTTGTCACCTTCATTACCGAGTTCCCATTTCTTCACACAGGCTTTTGGAGTCTTTGGGGTTGTTCTTGGTCAGATGTATTAGAACTGGTTTTGATTGTGTTAAGCTAATGTTGGTTCCCCCCCCCCCCAAAAAAAAATCAATTCAAGTTTTTAATGGTTCAAATTAATTTAAATATATTTTGTACACTACCCTGGAACTAACTGTTGAATGAATAAAAACAGAATACCAATTTTCTGACTTGGTGGAGCTTGAGCCAAAATGAGATAGCTTTAACTCTGGTCTGGAGCAAGCATGATTTTCCTTCTTTTTAATAAAAAATAAGTTAAATATTTCTTTAGCAAAACAGTGTTGCCCGCTCACCTCCATTTTCTCCCAATGTTTGCATTTTGTCTGTGTCTCCGTCTTGACTGTATATTGCCCATCTACAGTGGTTCAGCCTGGAACTATGTCTGACACAGGGTTTCGTTCATAATGTAATTGATGGTCAAACATGTCAGATCTACATAATTTGTGCCTAACCAGACCATACAGAGACCAAATAAGGCACTTTTTTAAAAAAAAATGGAGTCAAGGGATATCATTTACAGTGGTACCTTGTTTCTCAAACACCTTGGTACTCAAACGACTTGGAACCCAAACACTGCAAACCCAGAAGTAAGTGTTCCGGTTTGTGAACTCTTTTCAGAGCCGAACATGTCAGTTTTGAGTGTTACACTTCCAATTTGAGTGTTACACTGAGGTCTGTCTGTTTTTGCTATTTATTTTGTGTTTTTGCGGCTCTTTTGTTTTTGTTTTTGTGACTGAGTGGAACACAATTGATTGATTGTATGACTGCAGTACACTGTTTATTTCTTTCATTTTATATTATATATATATATATATATATATATATATATATATATATGTTTTACAATAGAAAACAGCTAATACAAACAACACAATAAAACATAATATACACAATAAAACATAACATAACATGACAATGAAAAGAAAAACACAAGAAGAAAAAAGAAAAAAAATTCCAAATATCTAGTCCTTATCTTATAACATTGTAAAGAGGGACTTCCTCAAGTCCCCTCCAACTGCGGTTCATATATTTATTTATTTCATTTTATGGTTCAATGGTCTCATTAGATAGTAAAATTCATGTTAAATTGCTGTTTTAGGGGTTGTTTTTAAAACACTGGAGCGGATTAATCCATTTTGCATTACTTTCTATGGGAAAGTGCACCTTGGTTTTGGAACACTTTGGTTTTGGAATGGACTTCTGGAATGAATTAAGTAACTGGCTGACTGACCGAACCCAAAGGGTGCTCATCAATGGCTCCTCTTCATCCCATAGCTGCCAAGTTTTCCCTTTTCTCGCGAGGAAGCCTATTCAGCATAAGGGAAAATCCCTGTAAAAAAGGGATAACTTGGCAGCTATGCTTCATCCTGGAGAGTAGTGACTAGTGGGGTGCCACAGGGTTCTGTCTTGGGCCCAGTCTTATTCAACATCTTTATCAATGACTTGGATGATGGGCTTGAGGGCATCCTGAGCAAGTTTGCAGATGACACCAAATTGGGAGGGGTGGCTAATACCCCAGAGGACAGGATCACACTTCAAAATGACCTTAACAGATTAGACAATTGGGCCAAAGCAAACAAGATGAATTTTAACAAGGAGAAATGTAAAGTACTACACTTGGGCAAAAAAAATGAAAGGCACAAATACAGGATGGGTGACACCTGGCTTGAGAGCAGTACATGTGAAAAGTTTCTAGGAGTCTTGGTAGACCACAAACTTGACATGAGTCAACAGTGTGATGCAGCAGCTAAAAAAGCCAATGCAATTCTGGGCTGCATCAATAGGAGTATAGCATCTAGATCAAGGGAAGTAATAGTACCGTTGTATTCTGCTCTTGTCAGACCTCACCTGGAGTACTGTGTCCAGTTCTGGGCACCACAGTTCAAGAAGGATACTGACAAGCTGGAACATGTCCAGAAGAGGGCAACCAAAATGGTCAAAGGCCTGGAAACAATGCCTTATGAGGAACGGCTTAGGGAGCTGGATATGTTTAGCCCAGAGAAGAGAAGGTTAAGGGGTGATATGATAGCCATGTTCAAATATATAAAAGGATGTCATATAGAGGAGGGAGAAAGGTTGTTTTCTGCTGCTCCAGAGAAGTGGACACAGAGCAATGGATTCAAACTACAAGAAAGAAGATTCCACCTGAACATTACCGGTAGGAAGAACTTCCTGACAGTAAGAGCTCTTCGGCAGTGGAATTTGCTACCAAGGAGTGTGGAGAAGTCTCCTTCTTTGGAGGTCTTTAAGCAGAAGCTTGACAGGCATATGTCAATAATGCTTTGATGGTGTTTCCTGCTTGGCAGAGGGTTGGACTGGATGGCCCTTGTGGTCTCTTCCAACTCTATGATTCTATGATTCTGAGTTTGAGAACCAAGGTACCACTGCATATGGCAGGTTACTAATACATCACTGAAGTGCTGTACACATGCTGGATGGAATAATTATCAAAGGTTTTTTTTTTTAAGCGTGAAGCATATAGAAGATTTATATAAAATATCCACCTATTACAAGAATGATATTTAATGAAATAATCCAATTTATAGGAAAATATAAAGGTATTTTGAAATAGTGGTTTAGTAATATCAAGTGATAACTCCCTTCAGTTTTGTGGCCTCCCTTCATGTGAATTATTGACCCATTTGTAATTTAATATTGACTTCCTCTTATGCATCACATCCTAGGCAGTATTGTAGGGAAGATATTTGACTTCATAGTTGTTGTCCTGGTGCTTGAATTAAACTTGTGTCGCTTTTCACTGACAACATTTGAAATGGGAGCAATTCACACTACCACTTAACAATTCAAAAATGTTCTGTGAAACTTTAAACAAAACAAAACAAAACTTCAAACACCTGTAGTGATAAAATATCCCTGTTTAGAATGGGAATCTATATCAGCATTTTTCAAACTCCACATGGAAAAACTTCCATATTGACTCACCTGCATATGAACCTTTGATAATATGTTATAACCCAGAGAGGACAGAATCAGATCCCCATCTGATGTGCTTGGACTGGAGCATGGTCAGTCCCAGGCAGCGTAGCCAATGATAGCTGATGAGAGGAGATGAGCTCCAACAGAACCTAGAGGACCAACAATTTCCAACCTCAGTTCATGTGAGGGAACGCCTTCTTTAAAATGGGGTTGTGACCCATAAAACACCTAACAATCTCCAGCGGTTGCACATTGCAGGGTAGGAGCGGGCCATCTCCCTATCAAGGATTCCTGTCTGTTGATTGGCATCAACTTCTCGCATTTTTGTCTTCAACTTCTGGCATTTTCGGGTAGTTCCAGGTTGGGTGGGGAGACATGTCTCTTAGCAGTGATGGCTGCCTGGGCTACTCCTTCTCCTCATGGAAAGCCGCTACAAGTCAGTGTTGCCGTTGTTGTTTTAAAAACACCACACACACAAAATCCTTCATGACCCCTAGTGTTCTTTGTTGCATCACTGTGTCAGGTGCTCTGGGTCTGTCACAGAGGTGGCATTGTGACTACTCTAGAGTAACGACTCTCCAGACTGTTGCCTTTTCATGCTTTTATTATGTGCAGGCTATTTACAGTGCTAGAGCTGTACAGGACACATGTTTTCAGTCTGACCCAGAACCCTGGAATGGAGGTTCCCGCGTTTTCTTCCAACATAAGAGCCATTGCACTCCAAATCTCCTCCCCCGTTTCCTCCGGCGTAATTCCGGAACCGGAGGGAAGAAGGCTCTCCTTTCCATGTTTTCCTTCTCCCCCTCTTCCCCCTCTCTCTCTTCCTGTCTACCGTGCAGCAGAGGCTCTGCCATCCTGCCAGAGCCCTGTCCCCTTCTTCCTCCTCCCTCGCTGGACTCTTCCCCCCTCGCTGCTGACGCTGCTACTGGTGGAGGAACTACTCCTCAGGAAGGAAGGGGGGGGTCTCTGTACCTTTTGTCCCTTACAGGGTCATTGTGCAAAATTTAAAATGTCTGGTGCTGAGCAGATCCAGGCCATTTTTGGCTCTCACCTGAAAAGCACTGCTGCCCAGGGGTGCCAACTTGAATAGAATACCAACGGGGGAACAGGCAAGTCCCACCCAACATAATCAATCACAAGATGCAGTGCACACACACCATTTGAAGAGCAATGCCTATCAACTTTAGGACCCACTGGCCCCCCTTCTTCTTCTTCCTATTATTATACTGCCCTATATCCAAAGGTCTCAGGGCAGTTCACAGAATAAAATCAAAATATACAACCACAAAATCCACAATCAAATTAAAAACAATAACAATCCAATACCCCCCCAAAAAAAACCACTTTTGAGAAATACCACTTTTGAGAAATTTAGATTAAAAGCGGTACCTACTTACCAGGAGGTAAGCCCCACTGAACCTAATGGGACTTACTTTTGAGTAGCCATGTATAGGATTGCACTGTTAATCTGACAACTATTGCAGAATCTTTGCGCTGAGCACTGAAATATTAAAAATATATAATGCTCATGGTGATGTCTTAGGGAAGGAAACAATCTGCAGCAGCTCTCTGCAGATAATCATTTGGCTCCCTAAAGCATGAGATTAGCTTATCATTATAGTACTTTGCATAATTACAAATATTATTATATGGTCATAAAAGTTATACCGTATTTTTCTTCTTCTTCTCTTGGAGTTCTACAGGAACAATGCCTCCAGAAGGATACTGACCTGATGATATTTAACCCTAGTTTAATAATAATAATAATAATATAATTTATATATACCCCGCCCATCTGGCTGGGTTTCCCCAGGCACTGGGTGGCTCCCAATCAAATATTAAAAACACAATACAGCACTATTTAGGCATTCATAAAAATATATATCCATGGAGGGGATTATGGCTGCATTCACAAAAGTTTGCTTCATTTCCCCAGACAATTTCCTGTTTATTTTCACATTATATTTTTACATAGCCACTTTCAGAAAACTAATGAAATTTAGTGAATGCTCAGCACTCATTTCTGTGTTAATTGATTCCATGGAAAGTTCCATTTGAAGCCCCCTTAACCCCAGAAATCACAGGAGTAAAGTGACAAAATTTGAGGGCCACGGGCATACTGTGATTCCTTCCTGTTTTCAGGAGTGAAACATGAGGAGATAGAAGCACAGAGGTGCAAAAAGCATTGGGGAGTAAGGATGTTGTCCGATTGTGTCTGTTGATGTGTCACACCACACCCACTGCTACGAATTAACAGGACATGCCACCATGTCACTCAAAAAGCCACAGTTCCGAAACACAGCAGGTATTGCAGTGTGAAAATGAAGCAGAAGTGCTTGAGTTATAATGTTGCAAACTAATGCAGCATCAAGAGACACGGGTGGTGCTGTGGTCTAAACCACTGAGCCTAGGGCTTGCCAATCAGAAGGTTGGCGGTTCGAATCCCCGCACCAGGGCGAGCTCCCGTTGTTCGGTCCCAGCTCCTGCCAACCTAGCAGTTTGAAAGCACGCCAAAGTGCAAGTAGATAAATAGGTACCGCTCCAGCGGGGAGGTAAACGGCGTTTCCGTGTGCTGCTCTGGTTTCCCAGAAGCAGCTTGGTCATGCTGGCCACATGACCCAGAAGCTGTCTGCGGACAAACGCCGGCTCCCTTGGCCTATAGAGCAAGATGAGTGCCACAACCCCAGAGTCATACCTTTAAAGGTAAAGGTAAAGGGACCCCTGACCATTAGGTTCAGTCATGACCGACTCTGGGGTTGCAGCACTCATCTCATTATTGGCTGAGGGAGCCGGCATATAGCTTCCAGGTCATGTGGCCAGCATGACAAAGCTGCTTCTGGCCATAGCTGCCAAGTTTTCCCTTTTCTCGCGAGGAAGCCTATTCAGCATAAGGGAAAATCCCTGTAAAAAAGGGATAACTTGGCAGCTATGCTTCTGGCGAACCAGAGCAGCACATGGAAACGCCATTTACCTTCCCGCTGTAGTGGTACCTATTTATCTACTTGCACTTTGGCGTGCTTTTGAACTGCTAGGTTGGCAGGAGCTGGGACCGAGCAACGGGAGCTCACCCCTTCGTGGGGATTCGAACCACTCTTTAGTTTTTTGCTTCAACTACTTTAATCATTCCATAGGTTTTGCACTATATAATGATCACACTAGATACGTTTAAAAAAATGGAAAAAATGAAACATTACTGAAACTTTAAATTTCTGCATTTAAGTTGAATAAAAGAGCTTTTAAAAAAGAATTAGACTTTTGGAGGTTTAAAGTGAAAAGTGTGAGACGGAGGAATGACTAAAGGGAAGAGGTGTAAACACCAAACAAGGGAATCAGGAGAAATGCAGGAGAAAGACTGAATATAATCCAACCTCTGTG
The DNA here is from genome assembly GCF_963506605.1 of Zootoca vivipara. Lineage (NCBI taxonomy): Eukaryota > Metazoa > Chordata > Lepidosauria > Squamata > Lacertidae > Zootoca > Zootoca vivipara. The sequence continues at coordinate 16,887,808 of NC_083279.1, forward strand.
TAACCTTTGAGCAAGCAAATAAGGATGAATTTTAAATAAACAGGTCATCTGGAGGGTCCCTTCTATTGCTTCCACCAAAATGTTCAGCAAAGAGCTAAGAAGGGACTATATGTAACAAATTACTCCAATATAATTCATAGTCAAGATTGTTTTGTCATTATCTCCCCTATTCAGGACTTCGGATTCATAATTGCTCTATTAAAATTTCATTTCCTGTTTTTCTTTACTTGGCAGATAGTTTAAAATGCAGGTTTTTCACAAACATCTGCTGTTCATTATACACATATGCCAATTTACAATAAATAATGAATTAACCACTCATCTCAGGAAGGAAATGAAAAGTGACACACATTTGTTTTGACTGTGTGTCATCACGAAGAAACAAAACTGTGAGTAAAATGAGATTTGTGTGGTGTTTTGGATTTGTTTTTTGTTTTTGTTTTTTAAAAAATAATAATCAACTGCATACTGAATATATTCTGTTACAGTTTTCTTTAAGGTGATACACAATATCCTGAAACTTGGAAACTTTTCCCCATCAGTAGGTTTGTATGGAATGAAAAAAGGCCAAACTTTCCAGAAAATCTGCAGTAGACACAGTCATATTAAAACGGAAAATTAGGCCTGGTTATACCTGTTGCATTGGCACACTGTTAAGTGGATGGCCTTTCTGTGAACATTTACATCTTCTCAGCTGAAAAACTCTGATCACATACATGAGCTTTATGACCAGGGGTGTTGTTGTTTTTGCCAGAACTCACCGGAACTCAGTTCTGGCATTTCTCAGGTGGGTGCCATTGCCATTATAAGAGAACAAGGGACGAGTTCATTGTGAATTCTGGCACCTCTTTTTCTAAAAAAAAAAAAAAAAATACAGCACTCTTTATGACTATCAGAGCTGGGCCATGGCAGTCTGAGGAGAGCTATGAATCCTTAAACCTATGGGGTGAAGGTACTGGTTGGGACTAAAGAGTAATTCAGAACCAAATGACAAAGCAGGAGGAAGCCGCAAGGGACAAGCTGGTTGGGAGTGAAAGACAAACAAGAAATACAAGAACGCATCCGAGCTAAGGAAGATTTTTGCTACTGTAGCATGACTTAAGTGGAACAAGAAGCCCTCTTACAGCCCTTCCTGTCTAGGAAGGTCCAGTGGCCAGTCTGGTTGTGCAGGATCAGTCCAGGGACAGAGAATTCTAAGAAACCTAGGCAGGTGCTGCAGAATATTGTTCAGTGACTCACGACATGGGATTACTAACCCAAAACTGAGAGTCTCCAGCTTTTTTTTATCCTCACAACATACTTAAGGCTTGATTTCACAGGCCAGGTGCTTGTGAAAGCTCTGCGTGAAATGAGTTGCTTCACTAATGGATATGTGAAAACCCCCACCTTGCATACACATTTGTGTACAGTTAACTGGCTTCATAACAACCACTCCTTGGTTTTCCCTCAGAAGTTTGACCTCAGCAAGAAGCTTCATCCCGCCCCCCTCAAAATGCTTCTTTAGGCAAGATTTGGATGCAACACTGGATTAATTCACTTGGATGATCAGTCCTTGGATGGTTACTAAAAATATTGGCTCAGTGAAGAGTGGAATTATATGTTTCTATGTGTGTGTGTGCAGAAAGAGAGATAGAGATAGTTCAATCATCCTTTAGCACTTGACAATCACACACAACAAGGGTCTCTGACACACTGTAATTTAATGTGGATAACCAGCTTCTTGTGTCTCTCTATCTCTTTTGAAATGTCCATGCTGTTGACTATTTTTCTGAGTTATGCAGAGTGATGCATCAGTTTCACCCTCAAAGCCCTAATGATGAAATACACTCCACACACAAGACTTTGAAGATGACTCTTTACTTACAGGATGGCAGCTATTAGCAAGCAGCATTATTTTTATATGCTAAGTCCAATGCAATTCTTTCCCCTCTCTTGAGCCCAAGAAAGGGTCTTTTTGCTTCCTGCATCTAAGGCTCCTTTGAAGCAGTCCATTAATTATAACTTGTCTCTCCTCACCAACTCCTCTGGACATCACGTTCTTGGAGTCTCCACACATGGTGAGGCAACCAGCCAACCTCCTCCTATCACTACCTAAGGAACACATACGTTCACTTCTAAAGGGAGTTAACCAATTAACAAAGCAATGATTCAGTGTTTCTGTGATCTTCATTGGAGTCACAAGATTTGCAGCTGTTACAGTACAGTACATTACATTACATAGGTTCTTTTCCCCCACTACACTTTAGTATTTGTAAAATACATTTCCTAACAAATATTGACACATGTAATGTCTTCATCCATGTAATGGTTCACAGTTCCCCACTGCTAGCATAATCAGAGTCATTCCTAGGTCTCAGAGTTGGGCTCTGAAATCCAAAGATCTTGGATGCTCCTGACGTGGCAACTCTACCTGCCAGCGGTGGCCCAAGGCAAAAGCGAGCAAAGCAAACTGCTTTCTGTCTTTCCCCCACCTAGGTAAGAAAGAGTTTCAGGAGGTCGTGAAGCAGGGTCAATGAGAAGAAGGGGAAGAAAGGGTGTGGCTGGGGAGGGAGAATGGACTGGGGGCAGATAGAGAAGTCTGGAGGGTTGGGCTTCAATACTTGGAGCCTGGGCTTGAGGTTTCTCACCCTTGAAATGAAGTTCCAACAAAATAAACGAATTAAAAAGAATAAACACATCAACATTCACAGTAAGCCAGGTAAGTACATACAGCAAGCCCAGCTTGGTATTAATGTACTGTATTTGAATTGCATTTTCTACAATTGTACTTGAATCACATATGTTTTTGAACTCCATTTTCTACAATTATTAGTCATAGCTAAAATGGTTATCAGCCAACAAAAGAGGGAGAATCATTTGTCATTAATTTAACCTTGAAAACATTTTGAAAAGCTTGACTTGCCTGGATTTTATTCTGTCTGCAATCATTGGCAGCTCTTCCACCGGCATTATGAACCGTTAAAAGCTTTTTATTTCCATTTTGTAGTAAAAGCAGGCTACCCTGGTAAAATTGAAAATTACAGAATGGTGACAATTTGATGGATACTGTTACTGAATCATTAATATACTTAGAACTACAATCCTATAGCAAAAAGGAGGTAACATTTTTACAATTACAGCATGCTGCAAGAACATTTCCCTTTCCTAGATTCTATCGGCTGATAAATTAATGTCTTCCTGACATACAAACTTTAATGATTTAAAAGCAGGTTTTGCATGTCTCACATTTGTAGCATATTATTTAGAACTGTCATGAATGCAACAGAGTATGTATGCAATAGGGGTGCATGTCAATGACAAGATTTTGTTCGAACCTTGATTCAGTGGTTCAGGTAATACCTCACCTGGGTCCAGACTACTTTGGAGGCTGCCCAATTTAACTCATGGTCTGGGCCCCCCTTCCCACTACTCACTATTGGGATATCATCTCTCTCTCTTTTTAATGGCTATAACTTTCCCCTCTTCTTTTTGACAGAAGTGGATGAAATTTGCAGGCTTAGGAGCCCCACCAGTGTTGATAAAACCTTTCAAATTACAGGCAGATAGGACTGGGATTTTTTTGTGCTAGGCACCTTTAAACATTATATATAAAGGAGGGAGATGTGTAAAATGTTTTAACTCTTTGATGAAATTGGCATGATTACCCTTTCTGTCAAATTCCAAAAGAACAGTTGCAAGGCAGTTTATTGGGTATTTAAAGAGAATTTATTCTCCTCTAGTACTGTGTGGGAAATTGTTTGGAAAATAGCAGACAATATCTGTGTTCCTAGGCAAGTAATCAGTTAAATTTCAAAGGAAGGAAGGAAGGAAGGAGGGAGGGAAAGGAAAGGAAGGACAAGGGCATGTTTGTGTGTGTGCTAAATACGTTTAAAGCTGAATGGTGGCCTTAATGTTTATGGGCACTGATTCAGAAGTGATTGGAATACAGTAGAACCTCGTGTAACATGGAACTGACGCAAGCCGAAGCACGTGCCTGTGCTTCTGCGCATGTGCGAGCGACGAAACAGGGAAGTAACCCGTTCCAGTACTTCCAGGTTGCCACGGGATGCAACACAAAAACACGTAACCTGAAGCAGACACAACATGAGGTATGACTGTAGTTGACTTGTTATAAACTTCTGTCTCTTGGGCCTATATGTCTTTATGCCAAATCCTCTCTGGTCACCTGCCTAAACTGCTTCTGCTTGTTGGGGGAGGCAGCTTAAGAGTGAGAAGGGAGCTTCTCATTCTCATTCTTCCTTGAGCACCTCTTGCTTGTCCTGCTTGGTGTCTCTGCCTTTATCACTTTTTGGAGAAAGAGGGAATGGTACTCTCTGTGTGGGTGCATGGTGAGGGTTCTGGTGGTGAAGTGCTCTGGTACCTTCCTTCAGTGAAGACAGGCGACAAAGCTGCGAAGTCAACCAAAATGCTCTTCTGCTATTTGTTCCCATTACTAGTGCTGCCAGCCTTGGAGCAGGAGGTGAACCTACTGTTGGATATTGCAGAGCATACGCAGACTGTCCAGAAGCATTCGGTTGCAAGCTGGCAGGATGAAGCAGGAACAAAATGCTGCTCACTAGTAACTTGGTTACTACAGAGATTTATTATTTACAGCAGACTCACAAGTTACTATATACAAGATATAGACACGGATCTTAACTCTTTCTCTCTGAACAAAAACTCCAACTACAATCAATCAACCACCCACAGGAAAGTCATGAGTCATTATGCCTGTATGGGTGACCTTGTCCAATAGCAGAGCTGTTTCCATGCTCCCATATCTCCAGGCAGAATAACTCCCTCTGCTCAGTCTTTCTGGCCTTTAGCCAACTCATTAATTGCTTCTGTGGGAAGCTGCATCAAAGTAAAATTAAATTTGGTGGGGTGAGATCCCAAACACGCATTTCTGCTGCCACCTCAGCCATTTCTGACACCTCTGCCACATGAAGGTATCATGTGATTTTCTGCCAGCGCCATATACCATGTTTCTCATATTATAAGACACGTCTTATATTTATTTTTTCCTCAAAAAAACACACTATGGCTTATTTTCAAGGGGTGTCTTATTTTTTTTCCTCCTGCTGCTGCTGCGGCCGGCATTGCTCCTGCGCCTATCACTATGTCTTATTTTCGGGGTATGGCTTATATTCCTTGAATGCTTAAAAATCCTGCTATGGCTTATTTTATGGGTATGTCTTAAAATATGAGAAACAGGGTATGTGCCTTGTGATCAGACACAATAATGGATTGTTAAGAATGTGAGTGTGACCGTGTGAATTGCAACAGCAGCAAGTGTGTACTGTGTGATGCTTTTGCGGGTGTTTGCGCACACAGTGTCACTATTGTAACAGACAATAATATGTCTGTGAGGAACACTAACATGTATTCTTGTTGTTGTTGTTTAGTCGTGTCTGACTCTTTGTGACCCTGTGGACCAGAGCACACCAGGCACTCCTGTCTTCCACTGCCTCCTGCAGTTTGGTCAAACTCATGTTCGTAGCTTCAAGAACACTGTCCAACCATCTGATCCTCTGTCATCCCCTTCTCCTTGTGCCCTCCATCTTTCCCAACATCAGGGTCTTTTCCAGGGAGTCTTCTCTTCTCATGAGGTAGCCTCAGCTTCACGATCTGTCCTTCCAGTGAGCACTCAGGGCTGATTTCCTTCAGAATCCATGGGACTCTCAAGGGTCTCCTTGAGACAAAGACAAAGACTCCTTGAGACAAAGACAAAGACAACATGTATACAAGCACTAATAAAGTAATGATGATGACTTAAAAAGGCAGATTACAGCTAGGTGCATATATAATTATATATTATATTATTCAAGCTTAAGTGCGATAACTTTCTGTTTAGCTATAATCTGTGCTATTTTACTAGTACAGTGGTACCTCGGTTTATGAACACAATTGGTTCCGGAAGTCTGTTCATAAACTGAAGCGTTCATAAACTGAAGCGAACTTTCCCATTGAAAGTAATGGAAAGTGGATTAATCCGTTCCAGACGGTCCGCGGAGTAAGCATTCATAAACTGAAGCGAACTATTCCATTGAAAGTAATGGAAAGTGGATTAATCCGTTCCAGACAGGTCCGTGAAGTACTTAAACTGAAGCGTTCATAAACTGAAACATGGGTGTAATTGGTTCCGGAAGTCTGTTCATAAACTGAAGCGTTCATAAACTGAAGCGAACTTTCCCATTAAAAGTAATGGAAAGTGAATTAATCCGTTCCAGATGGGTCCGCGGCGTTCATAAACCGAAAATTCATAAACCGAGGTGTTCATAAACCGAGGTTCCACTGTATTCAGATCACAGAAGAAATGGTGAAATGATTAAAGAAGCAGTTTAACAAACAGATAGGACAGACCCGCTTTGAGGAAGACGGAAGTCTACTAGGGAAGATAAGGAATCGGGAATTAAGAACATGGCCGCATAAGTTCTTTTGTAAGTATTTGGGGATTTATGGATGCATGTATGTTTTTTTCTGTTGTTATTATTTTGTTATTTTTGTTAATTTTTTTTGTGTGTTTGGTAAGCAAGAAAACTAATAAAAAGTGTATCAAAAGAAAAAGAAAAAGAAATCACCATGAATGTCTTGCTTGTTCTCTTACAATGACAGTGGTATCCACCCAAGAGGTGCCAGAACTGACTGTGTTTCTCCAAAAATAAGACACCGTCTTATATTCATTTTTCCTCAAAAAACAACAACACTATGGCTTATTTTCAGGCGGTGTCTTATTTTTTCCCTCCTCCTCCTGCCGCGGCCGGCATTGCTGCTGCGCCTATCACTATGCCTTATTTTCGGGGTATGGCTTATATTCCTTGAATGCTTAAAAATCCTGCTATGGCTTATTTTATGGGTATGTCTTAAAATAGGAGAAACAGGGTGAATTCTGGTAAGTTCTGATTGGGTGGAAAAGCTCTGACCACAATACAAAGTAAAGTATTAAACAAATACTTCCTTTGTCAAAAGATTGAGAATTCAGTCACCCTCAGAATTTGAGTGAACTTTTGTACATAATGTTCCACCCAAAAAACAAATAAAAAATGTCTTTCAAAAGAAAAGGGAGGGTCACTGCGGAGTTAAAATAATTAGATAAAAATTGCCATCAGTGTCAAGATCATTAAGTGGATTTTCAAAATGAATAGGCATAGATATGGCATAATTCTGTTATACAACAGATGAAAATTAAAGTGAATCAAGTGACAGAAAATGCAAACATGGGGAAAATGCTATGTAGACATTTGAACAGTTAATTGCTTTGGGTTTTGTTCTATTAAAGAAGGAGTCTTCTGAGAGGTACACTCTGAAAGAGTACAGTGACAGGAGTGACATGAAAGTGGAATCGGAGAACTAAGAAGAAAAGAAGTAATGTGATTCTTGAGCAGTTTCTGTAATGGTTTCCATAGCAGCCATCTTTTCATTATTTCATACATACACACAATGGCAAGATCGGAGCTGAACATTTAAGATGAAATCAGTCGAAGAAGTTCTGAGCGGCATCAACAGCAGAAAGCAGTGGTTGCTACTTGAGAGAGTGATACTGTATTGAATGACTGCTGTCCAATTACATGTCTAGTAGCATGTGTCGGTTCAGCAATTAGAGACAAGCAAAATGGGCACAGGCGTAAGTTGCCTGCTGTTTGCAGCAACAGGATACAAATGCTAGAAATGGCACTGTACTATAACAGTTTAGTATTTGATTTATTTATTTTTTGTCCAAAGGCCAGTTAACAGTTTAACATTAATGATCTCTGACCGATGCCAACTATACATAGCACAGGAAGCAATCACCTCTACCAGAGCATTCATTGCTTTTAAAAGTGAAGAAGATTTTGAGGACTCTTGGTGGTGGGAGCCAAAGTCATACCACTTTCTGGTGGAGGCAATGGCATGGCCAAAAGATAAACAAAAACTCACCACAGAAATCCCTTGTTCACCCACCACAGGCTTGAATGCTTTGGCCTGACCCTATACTAAGACCTCCTCTTTCTTCCTAGACGAGAGCAAGGCTGATGGTTCCTGACCCAACATCTGAGATGAGACAGGTAATAGGCAGAGACAAGGTCTTTGCACAGGTGACTCCCTGATGGTGAAATGCTTTACCAGGATTCCTAGGATGGCGCCCACTTTGCTGACCTTTCAGTCACAGGTAAAGACAATATTTTAGGGCAGACTTCTCCAATTTGGTGCTATTTGGATGTTTTAGATCACAGCATCCAATGGTCACGAGTGACGGCTCCTGTAGTCAAAAGCACTTAGAAGACACAGGGTTGAGGCTGTATTAGAGTTTATCCAACTTTCCCTGACAAAGTTTTTCATTGCATTCTTTGAGGAACTGGGGTGGCAAAATGGAAGAGGGTGTCAGGCAACTTGAAAAAATTCTTTGATACCCTCCTTTTTAGGGTAAGGACTTGCATTTGATGTGAGATGAAGTAGCTGCCAGACAGTTGTATCCAATGATAGTTCTACTCAGCGTGAGACCCATTGAAATTAATGGACCTAAACATGGTAATATCCAATAATTTCAATGAATCTAATAATAGTTCCCTTCTTTTCCTCTTGTTTTAAACCAGGGGTAAGCAAACTTTTTTTAGCAGAGGGCCGGTCCACTGTCCTTCAGACCTTGTGGGGGGCCGGACTATATTTTTTGGGGGGAAATGAACGAATTCCTATGCCCCACAAATAACCCGGAGATGCATTTTAAATAAAAGCACACATTCTACTTGTGTAAAAACATGCTGATTCCCGGAACGTCCGTGGGCCGGATTTAGAAGGTGATTGGGCCGCATCCAGCCCCCGGGCCTTAGTTTGGGGACCCCTGTTTTAAACTGTTTTCACCTCTACCTTCCCACAGTGTCAATGATCCTCCTCTTTTCAGATAACTATGAACATTATTATTATCACCACCACCACCATCATCATCCCAACCTTCACCCAGAGGTCCCAAGATGGGTTACAGTAATTTAAAATACAGCATTAAAATTGCTTTTGAAATTGCACAGGAGACAATCAAAACAAATAGAGTGGGTCCTAAAAATATACAAAGGTCAGGGTAAAGGAGTGTGTCTCCTACAATGTGAAGCTGTTGGAGAAAGAAGATGCAACATTAGAGACAGAACTAAAAGTGTGGACTTACTCCAAAGCAAACACAACTATGCCCTACTGGCGAGTAATGCACTTACAGGGATGATGTCAGAGCGCAGAGGCTTGTAACCACTCAAACTTTTCTCTGCAGCATAAATAGTGCTCTTATTTTTTTAACATTTTGGAGAAAATTCAGGTGGTGGTGATGGGCAGGTAAGATGAGCAGTAAATGAATGATGCAGTAGTTACCATGGAAACTGGCAAGTTTGTTTTGTTTGTGGTACAGGACAATACAATCACAACACGGCCTCGCTCTGCTTTTTATACCCCCAGAAAACGTGTTGCTAAGAGTTAATAAACAAGGTGAAGGGCTCCTCACTCCAAAATACAGATTAAATTGGACCGTATAGCCTCAAAACCCAGAGGGAAATGTGTGCATCTTCACCTTCAACTTTACATACCTGTGGGGTTATAAAAATTACACGCCTTCGGGGGGGAAAAACCAACAACTTTCAACTCCTAATGGTTGCCATAGAAACCCCAACTCTTTTCTTCCCTTGATATTCCTTGAACAGTACTAAATGGAAGAAAAAGAGAAGTGGAGAACTCAACAAGATGTGACTTTTAGAGAGTGCTCAGTTCCAGGCTGCAGGTTCAGGTGACCTGGTTATATTTAGCTTCACTAGTGAAGATGTTTTCATGTTCTTGTAGAATGACAAATTCGTTCAAGGATCGATTTGTTTTTCCTGGTGGTTTGTCAGGGACTAGCATCAGTATTAGAAGTCAAAAAGCTTAACATTACCCCCCCCCCCTTTAAACAAAAACAGTTTTCAGTTTGTTTTCACACAAAGTTCCTTTATGAATTGTCGTTAATTCTTGCACGACAAAAAAAAACCAAACAAACATTTTCACAGTTAATTCTTTTCCGCACCTTTGGATTGCTGTTACTTTTGATGTTTTCTTCTTGTTCTTTTTCTTGCTTGTTTGACTCAGACAGTAAGGGCGTTTAGATCTGAAATACTTTCTGAACATTTGAACACAACATGCTCTGCTTGTCCACACTTCAATTGCTATGGATGAAAGGTATAATTTGGTGGCGTTGATTGCTCATGTGGAAATGTAGGGTTTATTTTTATTTTCCCCCTTTATGTGATGGCGTAGATAGAAAATGGGCCTGTGGATTGCTTCTCTGTCGCAGAAGAAAATACTTGTGTACGCACAGGGTTCTGGATGATGGACAAGGCTTTATAGGCTTCATAATAAACACCTATTGCAAGTTCTTTCCAACACTGCATTGAGGACTGTGTGGTGTTTTCTGAGATTTACAGCAGCAGAGAGGTAGAAAGGAAGTTGAAGTGAGTGGTGGCGGATACTGTTGGAGGGAGGGAGGTGGGAAGTAACTGGCAATATTGCTCAGGAGGAGGTGGAAGGGGGCTTGCTAGAGATGATTGTAGCAGCTATCTGAACTCCTCGTTTTATAGTCACCTGGTGACTTCTTACTACATGGAACTTCCTTGAAAACTCCTGCGAGAACTGTAGTGAAGGGTCTATTACTTTTGGGGGTGAAAACATGTTTGTGTGTCACAGCAAATGGAATGCCTGTTGCAGCTGTCATTTTTCAGTGTAATGTGGCATTTGCCAATTTTGTGCTGCTATGGTTAGAAAAGATAGGAGTTATACAAGGATTCTTCTCTTCTCACTTTGGCCACCTCATGAGAAGAGAAGAATCCTTGGAAAAGACTCTGATGTTGGGAAAGATTGAGGGCACTAGGAGAAGGGGACGACAGAGGACGAGATGGTTGGACAGTGTTCTCGAAGCTACGAACATGAGTTTGACCAAACTGCGGGAGGCAGTGCAAGACAGGAGTGCCTGGCGTGCTCTGGTCCATGGGGTCACGAAGAGTCGGACACGACTAAACGACTAAACAACAACAATACAAGTGTCTGGATGCAAAAATCAAATTATCAAATTAAACAATCTTCGAATCAATTACATTTTTTTTTTTAAAAAAAAACCACTATGCTGCTTCACAGTGTCACCTCCCTAATATGGGACAGTAAAGAGTCAGAGTAGAACCCAAATATCCATGTGAAATCACAAAAGTAGTACATTATATCTACCAACAGTGACCTGTTAGTCTAACTTAATTAATCTTAATGTACATCTCAGTAGAACTTTATGCAGTATGGCAGAGTACATCAGTTTAAGAGGGTTTTCTCTCTCTCTTTAATTCTGGATGGAAATATAGAGATGGACAGTGAAGTTAATTTTGGTTTCACACACATTCCCATTTTATAAATTGTACATTCTCTGCACCACTTTTCTGTAATTTTTTTTAAAGATCTAAAAACTGTTTAACAGAACATATGTCAAGTGCAAATGTACCTCTGGGTGTCACTCTCTTCACCCTGACAAGCACACATAACCTTCTTTATGTTTACTTTTTTTAAAGTCCTGTTTTGATCTCTTTCTCTGAAGTGAAAGTTCTATCTCCTCTATCGACACCGGACTTTACTAAACTGTCCAAGGAACATTTCCTAGTGTGACTGCAGTGTTCTATCCATCTAAAAGATTCATTCTGAATTCTACATAGCACAGACAGGCCAGTCTCTATTCAAAAGAATCAAACAGACAACAATCTGGTATCAGATGTGGCAATATAGTAACAGTAGGGAGGGAATATTTCAGACTCCCAGGATACACCATAACTGACCTGAAGGTGACTATTCTTGCACAAAGAAACTTCAGAGAGAGACATCATCAAGCCACTGAATTACAATACATCAAGAGGTTTAGTGCTTTCATGTGTCGATTTAAATATCACAATGGATTTTTGTCACACTACAGGTGATAAATCAGTTCTCAATATCATGATGCCTGTGTTATCAACTATTTTTTGTGAAAGGTCACTGTTAATAAGGTAATTATCAGCATTCATGCTTTTCTGTATATATTTTTCCTTCTTATCCCACAGTTTTTTGAAGCTCAACATCAAAAAAACCAAGTTCATGGGCACTGGTCCCATCACCTCCTGGCAAATAGAAGGGGAAGAAATGGAGGCAGTGAGAGCTTTTACTTTCTTGGGCTCCTTGATCACTGCAGATGGTGACAGCAGTCACGAAATTAAAAGATGCCTGCTTCTTGGGAGAAAAGCAATGACAAACCTAGACAGCATCTTAAAAAGCAGAGACATCACCTTGCCGGCAAAGGTCCGTATAGTTAAAGCTATGGTTTTCCCAGTAGTGATGTATGGAAGTGAGAGCTGGACCATAAAGAAGGCGGATTGCCGAAGAATTGATGCTTTTGAATTATGGTGCTGTAGGAGACTCTTGAGAGTCCCATGGACTGCAAGGAGATCAAACCTATGCATTCTGAAGGAAATCAGCCCTGAGTGCTCACTGGAAGGACAGATTGTGAAGCTGAGGCTCCAATACTTTGGCCACCTCATGAGAAGAGAAGACTCCCTGGAAAAGACCCTGATGTTGGGAAAGATTGAGGGCACAAGGAGAAGGGGACGACAGAGGACAAGATGGTTGGACAGTGTTCTCGAAGCTACGAACATTAGTTTGACCAAGCTGCAGGAGGCAGTGGAAGACACAGGAGTGCCTGGCGTGCTCTGGTCGATGGGGTCACGAAGATTTGGACACGACTAAGCGACTAAACAACATCTCACAGTTTATAATTCTGGGCACACATGAAACCGACAATGCATATACTGTATATACCTGCAATTCAGGTTTCTGCAATGCAAGATGTGAGCTGCAGCTCATTACCAAGCTTAAACCCATGGAGAGACCTGGTCTGAATAAGGACACTGGATTCTTATCTCATTATACATGATAAAGCTTTATTTAGCACCTCACCACTTGCTTTTTTCCTGCAAGACCAATTGCAGTCATTAACAGTCGTTAACAGTCATCAACAGGTTTACCACTCCTATCAGTCAATCACCCATTCCCACCCCCTTTCTGAGTAATACCCCCACCCCCACCCTCTGACTATTCATAAGGGTCTGGTGACTTCTGTTTCAGTGTATCTGAAGAAGTGTGCATGCACACAAAAGCTCATACCTATGACAAACGTGGTCTCTAAGGTGCTAATGGAAGGAATTATTATTATTATTATTATTATTATTATTATTATTATTATTATTTTGTTCTTGGAGGCATGTTTGGTAGAAAAGCTCAGAAGTCTTATATGCTTAGAAATTGTCCTACTGCAGACAAAGCTTGACCCAAGAGTGCCTCTAGTTTATCAGATTCAGGTTGGATGCTCTGCCAAACAATTTCATCTGTTCGTTTCCAGGCCCCTATTTCTAATTCAGACCAAATCCAGCTTGCTGATGATGTATCAATATTGTATGTCACCACTCATCACATTCTTGTTTAACTTTGCCATAAACCAACACAACAACTTCATTACGCAGGGTGCCAATCAAGTCTGTTGCAATCTCCTTTGGAAGAGTCATGGACCAAGCATAGGTTGAGAAGGAGCAAACTGAAACAGTACCTTCCAAATGAACTGATGAAAGTAGTCAATTGAGTAAATTCTTTGGCAAGGGGAATTTGCCAAAAGCCATGTGTAGCATCCAGCTCTGAAAATACTTTGGCTTCAGATAACTGAGCTAATATCTAATCCATGGCTGGAAGCAGATGTCTCTTCTGCACACCCTTCTATGAAGTCATGTAATATATACCCTGTTTCTCCGAAAATAAGACATAGCCATAAAATAAGCCATAGCAGGATTTTTAAGCATTCAAGGAATATAAGCCATACCCCGAAAATAAGCCATTGTGTTGTTGTTGTTTTGAAGAAAAATAAATATAAGATGGTGTCTTATTTTCGGAGAAACACAGTAGTAAACACATAGAGATTTTTCAGCTGGGTTTTGGTGCATGCAACACACTGGGGAACACCACATTGACCACCCCAGCCAACAATCAGCAAAGGTTGTGAAAATAAAAATCAGCAATGCAATTTGTCAAAATCGAGAGCAAACAGGAATGTCTTTGAACAGAATACAGCATTTGATGTGCAATGAACAAAAGAAAAGAAAACATTTTAGACAAGACATATATTTTATTTGCAAGAGACCAGGCAAAACACCCTAGCTACATTATGTCCAACTGTCTGATGACTTGTATATGACTTTTTTTGTCCTATCCATAGCCATTCCCAGAAATCTCTGCTCCCCTAACGCAAAACTTGGGGATAGTTTGATCTCAGAACCATTGCACTGTACTATACAGAGGGCTGAATTTTAACCAACTAGAGTAGTTCAAATCCATGTTCAACACAGTGGCGTAATAATAGGGGGGTGCGCCGCCCCGGACAGCAGGCTGGACTACACAGGGTGCCTTCGCGTTTGCCGCCCCAGGCAGCCAGGCGGCTAGCTACGCCGCTGGTTCAACATACTGGGGAACGTTGGGCAAATCTCTGTCTTGCTCTAAAGCTAGCATTGGATAAGTCACTACTGAGCAAATAGATATGGAATCAAAACAGCTGCATTGTAGATTGCAGCTTTGACACATTGTGGGTTTGTTCTTCCATTAAATTAGAAACATGTCTAGCACCATGGCTAGCTCCCATGCCACAAGAACCTAGAGGTTACATGGGAAGAGTTGATGCCAGGACTACTAACTATCCAACATTGGAATCAAATAAGCATATAATACATAGAATTGTTGAGTTGCAAATAATCCTGAGGGTCATCTAGTCAAAACTCCTGCAATTGAGGAATCTCACACCATGAGCCACTGCTGATGAAATACGTTATCATGTCTCTGGCCCTTTGGGGATGTTCTACAGCTGGTGGGAGGAATCTTTGGCCCTCTAGATGTTGCTGCTTGCAGGAGCTAATGGGAGTTGTATTTCAGCAATATCTAGAAAGTCTCAAGGTCCCCACACCTGTTCTAGAGGGGTTTTTTGGTAGCCAAAGCAGTGTAGGAAGCAGCAACACTACTTTCATTTCCTCACTATTTAGGTGAAATAAGAACACGAACCCCAAGCCTGGGCAAAAATACCATGTGAATATTCTATTAACCTATCACCAGCTGTTGCATAACCATTTTGGAGACATTTTAAAATCACATTGACAAGCACTGTTTATTCTGCATCACTTCAGCTTTTAACAAAAACACTATCGATTGAGAAAGCTTTTAAACTGGAGTGTCTCAGTCTTCCCGCACTCTGCACAATGCAGGTCTTGTAAAACATGTCCCACTGTTAGACAAGTATGAACATGCCTTGAGCAAAAGTTCTTCCTCTGGCTGCTTCCTTTAATTGTGAAAGATGTTCCCTACCACTAAATAAATGCAAACAAGCCAATGTTTAGAACATATTAGTATTCCAAATACCCTTGTGGCCTTAGCCGCACTTGAATCAGCACTTTCCAGGGTAGATTATTATGAAAACCCTCCAACTCAATTTGAATAGACTTAAGTGAAGATAAGAACATAGGATGCTGCTGAAATATTAGTGCCTCAGGAGGGAGAGACCCGTCCTATGACAGTACCACTGCCTCTTATTCAAGAAGCTAAAAACCAAATAATTTACATTGTAGGGAAGAGAAGGATGGTTTGTGGCAATAGGAAATGATGGTGCTGAAGAACTCATTATGAGGTAGGGTCTTTTTTTTCCTTTTTTTCTTTTTTTCAAAATTTGAACTTGGCTTGCTGAAGTGGGTGTTTGTGGATATGTACATGTCAAACTCTTAACTTGGCAGTTCTGACTGTCCCTTCCAAAAGTCAGCCCTGATCACTCACCCTTATGTTTGAGAATGTCAGCAGATAATGGTAGTACATATTTACTTTTTGCAACTCCACTAACATAACCTTGAAGATATGATCCTTATCAACTCATATTTATTAATGCCTTAATTGCCAACTCTGGTATACTATACCTCTGGTATACTATGCCTTTTAGCAATATCCCTTGACATTGGATGCTTCAATGAGATACATCAAAAGGTGAAAAGACATACATTTCAATAGCAGCAACTCTGCATGGAAGGTCTTTGATCTTGCAAAAACTATTCAACATTGTTTCCACAAAAGCATGTTGTATAGCTGTAGCATCCAATTCACTGGATGCAAATGAGGTTTGCATCAAGGACGGTGATTTATTGTGGATAAGAAACATCCTTGAATAACACTGCTACCCCTCTGGAATTTATTTGAATTCATTGCTTTGGTCATATTTTAACTGACATACAAAATAGCTGGACTTGTTCCTGGACCTTATACATATATCAATAAACAACATGGACCAGATTTTGCAGAATATACAGGTCAAAAGAGCTTATCAGTGAGTACAGACGATGAAGAACACTTGAAAAGAATGGGATCAGAACAAAATCCCCAGTTCTGTAGCTTCTATTTGCTAGGGAGGACATACTGTTAAGAACTGAAACTCCAATGTTGTAGGTTGATCATTTTTATTATGGTCCCTGGTATTTTCTTTTTTTGCCTCTTTCTCCTAGGAAATGTAGTCATAAAAGCGGAATCACATGAACTCTAAAGGGACACATTTCAAATGCAAACAAGGGAATAAAATGAAACGGTTGAATACGATGCAATTCCCATTCAATAGCTTTGAGGCATATCCTTCATTCCAGTGCTAGATATTTTTAAAGAAATTGGGAAGCCTTGCACATAATCCAAAGAACCAAATCCAATGTTAAATAAATATTAAGCATTGGTTCTTTGTTTAATCACATTTTTAACACACTCTTCCTCCCAACTTTGGGTTGCCATACTTCCCTATTTTATCTTCACAAAAACCCTGTGACGTAGGTTTGGCTGAGAGACCCAAGATGAGACTCAGTGAGTTTCATGGGTGAATAGTGATTTGAACTAGCACACAGAATCATCAGCCAGTTAAAGTTGTGTGGAGATCGGCTCTCGTCTAAACTCTTTGTTAACTCTTAGTACAGGTTGGTTCATTATTGTTTTAGTAGCTTACAGCAAAAAGCCTATGCACAGTTGGGAAAGGGGCAGCCTCCCCTCTCCCAAAATTGCAAACCCAACTCTTCATGCAAGGGCAGGGCAACTCATCCCCAGCAACTATTAGACTCAGGGCTAGCTAGTGGGGCCCAATTTGAAGCAGTGGGGCGCAGCTTGATTTTTTTTTTGTAGGGCCCCAGTTCACAGCCAAAGTCTGCAAAATCTTATAGATATAAATAAAATCCATCTAGATTGCCCTGGTGCAGGGGCCCCCTTAGAAGCGGGCCCAAGTTGGCCCAATTGCTCCAATTGCCATACAGTCAGCCCTGATGAGACTGTGCAGGCGTGGGACTGACAAACCCTGTCCCTTCTAGGTCCCTGGTGTCACCATTCAGAGTACAGACTCAATGACTTGTTATGGAAATAAAGGGGGACACTTATTGGAAATCAGTTTTGTCACCTCTCGTCCCCTCCAAATCACAAGACAATGAGCCCAGCCACCTTTTATTCACTACAGCATGGCCATAAACCTGTACATTCAACTGCTGAAATATACACCCAATATGTAGCAATGGATATTTATGTTACTGCTTTATGAACGAACACTGTGTTTTATGAATGGACTCTGTATTTTGTGAATTACCTAAGAGCCACCAATAGGGAGCTCTAGAATCTGACAGCTAACCAATTGGGTACTACCAAACAGTGCCCCCTATTGCTGAAAGCAGGTAACCAGCAGGGAATGCTTCAGCTCAGCCTTTGCACTGTTGACTGAACACCCCCTGCTGTGCAGATAATGGAGAAAGCTTGTAAATTGTATCCCTTCTGGCATCCTGGCCAACTCTATTACGCTGGTGTAAACCCTGGTGCACCAGAAGCACAGAATAGCAGCAAATAAAATCATACGTCAGCAACTGATAAGATTTGTCAACCAGTTCTTCCAAACTATTCCTAAAGTATAAAGCTCCAAAATACAGGCCAATAGAGAGCAGGACTGGGAAGAATGAGGGTTACAATGGGCACCACCAGTGAAAAGGCCCTGCTCCATGTAACTCCTGCCCTGTCATTTGATAGATTGCCCACTTGCCCTCCTTCTTGACATGGAATGTTCTCTATTGGAGTCTCCAGGTCCAGTACAACGACCATAAGAAGGGAGAGCAGGGACCTTGAAGTTCCCAACAGCTGTTAAGCAAGCAAGCAAGCAAGCAAGCACACAGGTCACCTTTGTAACAGTCAAGACGCCGACCAGGCCTGCACCCAATCTTGCTTTTGTACAATCTTGTCTGTCCTCAGTAACCAAAATTATATTATCAACATATACAAGCAGAAAAGTTGTTTTCCTTCATTTGCAAGGAACCGTACAAAACAAAGTGGCACTAATAAAGAAAAATTCCGGGGTGGCAACAGAATCAAACTAAAAATGCTTTTGCAGTTGATCAAAACTATCCAGCAATATCAAGTTATAGGAAAACTGGTGCTATTAACAGTAATCCTTCTAGTTGGTTAATTGGTTCGGCAACTTCCATGCACATTATTTCCCCCAAGAGTTAAATGATAACTAATCAGAGGCAGCTGCAGGAGAGCTATAAGATTCAGGTGAGGGTCACATGACTTGTCAATCCCAGCAGGTATATAAGAGGATGACCCGGCCTGTCCAGGCCTGCGAACCTTCAAGCTTTCAAGAGGTCCAAAGTTTAACCTCAGAGGATGCTGAGCTGTGGTTAAATGTCATGAAGGCTGAACTTGATTCCTTAGAGAGGAACAGGACATGGGAACTAGTTCCAGGCCTGCCGGGGCCACAAAAGGTTTACAAAGTTCAGTTATTGCAAAAGTTTTTCAGTGTTAATTTTATGCATATTTTTTAAAAAAATCACCATGGTATTTAACAAAGATATCTTATGTCCTTTAGAGGAAAAATTGTGAATGGTGGAATTTTAAAGATCTGCCATCATCCTTGGCTTCACTCAATTTTGTTTATAACACTCTCCCATTTTCTTCTAGTTGTGAGGGTGGGTGGTGGGGAGGGGCCTCACAAGTGGAGTAGCCTAGGGCCTCTCTGCATCTAAATCCAGCCCTGCCTATAGATACCTACTCAGAAGAAAGTGCCACTCAATCCAAGGAGACTCATGCCCCTGGTAAGAGGATTTATACTTTAGGGTGTAATGGGCAGAGGCCTTCATTTACAGAGTCTGTGACATATCTCCCCCAGACAATGAGTACCAAGCCACCGGCAAACCTTGACCAGAGCATCCCCCTGTGCCTGGAATGGCATAATCCATGAGTTTGTGCTCAGACGTAAAGCTAAGCCAAACCATGGCATAGTGCACAGCAGCATAGATGCAGCAGGGCTGGAAGAGTAGCAAAGCAGCTGCGATCTTCTCCCTGGGAACCCACAGGTTTGCTCATTTACACTAAGTCATGGTGTGGCTTAGCTTTATATGCAATCTGGGCCTTTAAATCAGGACATTCCATGTACAGTTGCTCCTATGTCTATTAAAAAGAAGAAGAAGGTTGTCTACCCTGGGATAGCTCTGTTGGTAGAGCATGAGTCTCTTAATCTCAGGGTCGTGGGTTCAAGCCCCACATTGGGCAAAAGAGTTCTGTATTGCAGGAGGTTGGACTAGATGAGCCTCATGGTCCCTTTCAACTCCACAAATCTATGAATCTCTGATTCTGTGTGGTCAAAAGCAATAAAGGTGCAACTGGAGTAATTGTTTCAGGCGCTATGCTAACAGAAACTCTACTACTACCTTATTCTACATAATACAAATGTGATTCCCGGGAAGAAGGGCAAGACATTCTAAACCAACACTGTATTTTTATATCTCCTGAGAGCTCTTCTCCAGAGAACTAAATCAGTTTGAAATACAGTTGCTATCACTTTCCTTGAATAATTTCGTCTTCAAATTCAGCATTACGCTTCCAGTCCAGAAGCACGAATTTGGGATTGATAGAAGTCAGGGAAATGACAGTTATCACAGTGCAATAATATAACCTTATTTTCTTTCAAATTTGAATTTGTATCTTTTTTTAAAAAAATGAGGAATTTATTACCTCACCTGTTCTTTCTCTCTTTCTATGAAAGGGAACAAAATCAAATATATGCAAGCTGAAACTAGGCTTCATGTTTTTCCTCTGGGGCTGCATGAGGACTTCAAGCAAACTACTTTGCAAAATGTCTGCACTTGGCTATATTATATATATATGAAGTATCAACCTTTCCCTCACACAATCCTTGCAGATACCAAGTAGATCAAGAGAAAAATGTGATAGAATGTTCTAAAACATTGACCTCCAAACCTTTGGGCACTCACTCTTTCCACAATGACTGGATGTTGTACAGGATACTGAGGCCTGTCGTCTCAAAAGAAACTGCAAGAAATGGAGAGGGGTGTTTCAATACAAGAAATTCTAGCTAGTTTCAGAGCAGGTGTTCCTTACTGGACACCAGAAAGTAGAAATCCATGATTAGGGATGATGTGGTTTTGTGTTCAGCATCCCTGCCGTTTTATAAAGGTAAAGGGACCCCTGACCATTAGGTCCAGTCGCGGACGACTCTGGGGTTGCGGTGCTCATCTCGCTTTATTGGCCGAGGGAGTCGGCATACAGCTTCCGGGTCATGTGGCCAGCATGACTAAGCTGCTTCTGGCAAACCAGAGCAGCACAAGGAAACACTGTTTACCTTCCCGTGGTACCTATTAATCTACTTGCGCTTTGACATGCTTTCGAACTGCTAGGTTGGCAGGAGCAGGGACCGAGCAACGGGAGCTCACCCCGTCACGGGGATTCGAACCACTGACCTTCTGGTCGGCAAGCCCTAGGCGCTCTGGTTTAACCCACAGCGCCACCCGCATCCCACTGCCTTTTTATAGGGAAGGTCTAAAAGTCAAAAAACCTGTAAACTGCTGGTCCACCAAAACCGACCCTTGATGGACAAGAATGTTTAAGTAATAGATGATAATGACTGCAGAACTTTAAGCAATGTAAAGCTCTCTAGAATATAAGTGAAGGCTAGCACAGATAAATGGTGTTCAGCACACAGAGCCTTAAAACATTGTTCAGAGCAAATGTTATTGAAACAGGATGTTTTGCATTGACCATGCCCTCTGGCTAGTTAGCAAACACATGGCTTATTACTGATCTTCTAAGTAAATCTTGTTGTCCAATTAGGATTTCATACAAATCACTACCATTAGCATAAAGAAATGAACATAGGAAATGAAAGCTAATTAGCTGGTGGTGATTGGCTTTCTTGCACTAATTTTCAATAGCGTTGCTTCATGGGCAATTAAGAGCCATCATGACTTGAGGGTGAGGAAGGTGGAATGTATGGTACTTATTGGAAAAGATATTGATGTTAAAGTCAATGAAGGAAGACAAATCACGTAGGTATTGACCCATGGTACCCCATGCTGATTCCCCAATATGCTACAGAGAGTTTGCATGCTGCTAATTTGCATCCTCTTTGATGGGGCTTCCATGCAGGAATGTGTGAAATGGTCAGTTCAATTTGAGTGCAATAGTTTTATCTCACCCCAAAGTGACCCTGCGAGTTTGGGGCATTTATCTACAAAAGTGAGATAACAATAATATAGTATCTTATGCTCCTGCATAGTTTTTCACACAGCTGGAAAATAAAAAGATCTACAGGCAGTGGGGGGGGGGGCGCAAACACATTAGCTCAGATCCTAACCTCTTGCTCCGTGTACAGGAATAGAATTTTACTTATAGAATCAAGTTTGGTGAACAGAGGAGTTTTATTCTGTGAGCCCAGGTCCCAGTCACCATCTCTTTGGGTGACACAAAATTATCCAGAAGAACAAACTCTGAGGCTGAAAATTGTAAAATCTCAGATGCGTTAATTGGGTTCCTGGATACAAATTTACATAATATGGTAGCCTTTATCCAAAACAATTTTCTTGTGTCTTATGTCCCTTCTAGCAAACACGGGCAATGCCAGAGTACAAGTCTAAAGCCAGCTTGGCAGCATGGAACATTCTGTGAGGCTCTGCCACTCATCAGTAAAGCCAAACTCCATGCAACCACCATCACTTTTCAGCCTGGGGGATGGCAAAAGCTGCAAGGAGGCACTTATGTTGCCAGCTAACATCCATCTGCAGCTGTTGGAGAACATGTGCAAGTCAGCGGAGCAGAGATGCTGTACAGGCAATGCCAGAGGGAATCTATTTAAATGTCTGTCAGTGGCTGCATTATTACACACACTTCATAAGTCTCATAATCAGAGCTGTCTGTTTTCCATGGCTTTATGTGCTGGAAATTCTGTGTAGAATCTGGGGTGCCATTGCTGGAGATGATTGATCTTCTTACTATTATTTTGCTATTAAATACAGTTTTATGCTAAATTTAGCTAAAGTCTCGTGCCACCGGACCTCCTTCCTCGTTCTCTTCCCAACTTCTCATTCTTGGCCATTCTCATCTCAACAATCTCCTCTTTAACTGAGATCCTCAGTGCCTGATCATCTCCCCGTGAGAGTGTTGACAATCATTACATATGGATGAGAAACTTTTGCCTCTCTATGTTGTTGTTGGTTAGTCATTTAGTTGTCTCTGACTCTTTGTGACCCCGTGGACCAGAGCACGCCAGGCACTCCTGTCTTCCACTGCCTCCCGCAGCTTGGTAAAACTCATGTTCGTAGCTTCGAGAACACTGTCCAACCATCTCGTCCTCTGTCATCCCCTTCTCCTTGTGCCCTCAATCTTTCCCAACATCAGGGTCTTTTCCAGGGAGTCTTCTCTTCTCGTGAGGTGGCCTCAGCTTCAGGATATGTCATTCCAGTGAGCACTCAGGGCTGATTTCCTTCAGAATGGATATGTTTGATCTTCTTGCAGTCCATGGGACACCCAAGAGTCTCCTCCAGCACCATAATTCAAAAGCATCAATTCTTTGGCGATCATCCTTCTTTATAAGTCACCGGCCAGATCTAGCAAATGTCTTATTAGTGGCATCTAACTACCATCAGCCCCTACCAGCATGGCAAGTTGTTAGGGGTGATGAGAGTGGTTGTCCAACATTTGGAGGGACAAACGTTTTCCATCCTCATTGTAGAGTGTTTCACAAGAAGGGGGTGTTCCAATCTATATTTATGTGTGAAAAATAAAAGTGAGACTTCAACAATATCTGGAAGACCTTAGTTCCCACTGCACACTGGGATAGGATACCAGTTTCTATCTCTGTTACATTTTAGTGATAATCATTGAAAATATCAGTTCATAGTGGACTTACTTAAAACAACTTGCTTCCCAAGAAAAAAAGTGCTTTATTTTCAAGCACACTGCACTCATCATCATGAGCAACTCCTTTCCCCTCTAAAACAATTACATGGTGGCAGCAATGGAGCTAGTACATGCGACAGTGTAAAAACCTTGGATGAGGGCCTCCATTTGTTCCCTATAATTCTTCTTGCCCTAGGTGCCAGGTCTAACTACGTAGGAATACTAATTTGAAGAAGTTGGGTCATTAGAGTTTAGTAACTATCAGAGAATGAAGCAGTCACTGGTGTATAATTTTAGCTTGCTTTACTGAGGCTGGAATTAAGTGGTTGTGAAGTTTCTCCCTTCATACTTAGAGTTCTGTTCAAGTTTTTCTCAAAGTAGAACCACTGAAATTAATGGCCATGACTAACTTGGTTCCATTTTTTAAATGGGTCTACTCTGAGCAAATGTTACTTAAATTAGTGGATAGGGCATCACCTCATTTCTATTGTTTAAACCATCCCATCCCTGGTCTGCGTATGAGTGATGCTATCACAATGTGTTGGTGGACCCTGCAACTTATTCGAACCTCCAGGCTCATTAGCATGCATTTGAATAGGTAAGCACACATGAGTAGTGCACACATGAGTAGTGCCATTGGCAGATGGGGGACGTAGTAGCATAGGAAACTATTTTACACTGAGTCAGTCCATTGATTCATCTAGCTCAGTATTGTCAGTGCTGGTGGACAGCTGCTCTCCAGTATTTCAGAAATGGATCTCTCTCAGACATGCTGGAGATTAAATCTTGGGTCTTTTGCAGACAAAGCAGATCCTCTAGCACTGAGCTGCAGCCATTCCCTGGGGAAGCACATAGCATAGATGCCCAATTTATACACTTGAAAGAAGTATTTGGCTAGCCACAACCAGAATGTAAATAGGATGGATATAATCCTGGTCTTATCTCACAGGTCACTTCTTATATTCCCAAAGGATACAACTGTTTTAGGGATTCAGTCATCCATAGGTAAAGGTTAAAAAAAAAAGAGGTAATCATACAATTATCTGCAATGTAGGTCAGTATTGTTCTTTCTACTGTGTTGTACCGTGTTTCTCATATTATAAGACATGTCTTATATTTATTTTTTCCTCAAAAAAACACACTATGGCTTATTTTCAAGGGATGTCTTATTTTTTTCCTCCTCCTCCTGCCGCGGCCGGCATTGCTGCTGCGCCTATCACTATGTCTTGTTTTCGGGGTATGGCTTATATTCCTTGAATGCTTAAAAATCCTGTTATGGCTTATTTTATGGGTATGTCTTAAAATATGAGAAACAGGGTACATGGGGAGGGAAATTAAGGCTAAAATTTAGCGCAAAGGTGAGATTTGAATCAGGGAATGCCTGGTTCACTGTATATAACCATATGTTACACCAGCCCCCCTGCTTGCTGTTAATGTATGAAATATTCAAATGAAAACCTAATCTGATTATGCCGATACCTGCCAAGTCCATCATTGCAGTTAGGGAAATTCTGTACCAGGAAAAAGACAGATGGCCCTTCGTTTGCTTTGTATTGGATGAAACTGATCCACACCCTGTAGACAACTTGGTGAAAACTTCCACAGATAGCGAAAATCCTCCCCCACATCATCTACTTTAAGCCTATCAGTCAGGATGACAGAAAACCTGACTTTCACAAAAGGTAACAGGCAATTCTTTCAGGGGCTCTGATGTCTATAACAATAGGTGTTATCCTTGACACTGAAATGGCAGAGCTCTGTCAGAATGGCTATTCAAGTCAGGCACAAAGGCATTTCAAGATCTCCTTAGCTAAGCTACTCCCAGTTGCTGCCCTGTGGTCTATACCCTGTCACTGCTGCCATCATTTCATTGGAACTGTCATTTAAAACTTGGCAGCAGCAGCAGCAACAAAAGTGAAAGGCCGGTGGCCACCAGACCTTACCCTGACCTTTCCTGAGCACACACAGGTCTGCAGTTGTGCTTCGGCTATGGTGTCATGTAAAATCAAATTCCAACCTGCGGCTGGCTTCTTTGAGTCTCTGCACTTTGAACTTTATGGGTCAGGATGTACAAGATAGTTGAGGAGCCAAGTCCAAAATGGTGGTCCTTAGAGTATTACAAGATCTTAATTTATGTGAATCCGATATTCATCTGGGTTATCCATAGACTGTAAGTGCCACTACAGATGCCCATTTTTATTCTGCGTTCATTTTAGTATATGTGCTGCCAAAGTGCGTTAATTCTGCATTCATAATGATTTACAGTGGTACCACTACTTACGAATAACTCTACTTACGAATGTTTCTACTTACGAATGGAGCTCCGTCCGCCATCTTGGATGCGGTTTAGATAGTATTTTTTCTACTTACGAATTTTTAGATAGGGTTGCTTCTACTTACGAATTTTTTCTCCCAATGCATTCCTATGGGATTCGACTTACAAAAATTTTCGACTTACAAATGTGCGTTCGGAACGCAGTAAATCCGTAAGTAGAGGTACCACTGTATACTCATGTAAAAGGATGCGGGTGATGCTGTGGTCTAAACCACTGAGCCTCTTGGGCTTGCCCCTCAGAAGGTTGGTGGTTTGATTCCCCGCAACGGAATGAGCTCCCATTGCTCTGTCCCAGCTCCTGCCAACCTAGCAGTTCAAAAGCATGCCAGTGCAATAATAATAATAATAATAATAATAATAATAATAATAATAATAATAATTTGTTTATACCCCGCCCATCTGGCTGGGTTTCCCCAGCCACTCTGGGCTGCTTCCAACAGAAATATTAAAATACAATAATTTATTAAACATTAAAAGCTTCCTTAAAAGTCTGGTAGTTGTTTTTTCTTTGACATCTGGTGGGAGGGCGTTCCACAGGGCGGGTGCCACTACAGAGAAGGCCCTCTGCCTGGTTCCCTGAAACTTGGTTTCTCGCAGCGAGGGAACTGCCAGAAGGCCCTCAGCACTGGATCTCAGTGTCCAGGCAGAACAATGGAGGTGGAGACACTTCTTCAGGTATACTGGACCGAGGCCATTTAGTGCGTTAAAGGTCAGCACCAACACTTTTAATTGTGCTTGGAAACGTACTGGGAGCCAATGTAGGTCTTTCAAGACCGGTGTTATATGGTCTCAGCGGCTGCTCCCAGTCATCAGTCTAGCTGCTGCATTCTGGATTAATTGTAGTTTCCGGGTCACCTTCAAAGGTAGCCCCACATAGAGCGCATTGAAGTAGTCCAAGTGAGAGATAACTAGAGCATGCACCATTCTGGCGAGACAGTCCGCGGGCAGGTAGGGTCTCAGCTTGCGTACCAGATGGCGCTGATGAACAGCTGCCCTGGATACAGAATTAACCTGTGCCTCCATGGAGAGCTGTGAGTCCAAAATGACTCCCAGGCTGCGCACCTGTCTACCTCCTGACCATTTTAAATGAGTTTTAACAACAACAACAACAACAACAACAACAACAACTCTGTTTAAACATTACCTGTACCCTTAAATTAATTTAGAACCAGATCCATGGCAAGGCAGGTGTCCCCTGGGTTGACCCCAGGCAGGTTGACCTGATTGGGGACCGCAAGATTCATGCCATAGGGCCAATTCAGGAGGCGGCTGTTCTCAGCACTAGTGTCTCTTACTTTATGCATTCGGATTTGTCGGCGTTAAATGGGCATTCATTCAAATGTGCATTGGAATGCATGCCCAAATGTAATTGATCTACATGGAATGCATTTCTTTTATCAGGATGCACATTTGTACACCTTTGCATATCCATTAACATTCTGGTGCAACTACATATATAGATAAATACATTATATATATATATATATATATATATATATATATATATATATATATATACACACACACACACACACACACACACACACACACACACACACACACACACATTTCGTGCACACGAAAGCTCATACCAAAATAAAAACTTAGATGGTCTTTAAGGTGCTACTGAAGGAATTTTTTACATTTTAAAAGTGCTTCTAGAGCTGGATTGGAATGACTTAGTAAAACTCCCTTGATTGTACAATGCCTTCCATCTACACTTTCACTTGAAAGACACTATTCCTCTTCGATATATCAAAGATACTAACAAGAAAGCTTTGATTGATGCTAGGTTTTGAGGAACTGCATCTTATATCAATATCTTTTTGAAATCCAAAACTTCCCTTAGGACACAAAAAATGTAAAAGGGTAAAACATATACTTTAAAGTGCATATTAATCAGATGTAATACTCAGAGTAATGGAAAACACCTATCAAAGGCCTAGGTATTAATAAGCTTTCGTGAACAAAGCAGACTCGTTTACAGAAATGTCATTATAAATGTTGTTTTAGGGGGGGGGGGAAATACACCAAGCCCTGTTTGTCAGAGGTAAGTAAGCATTGCCACTAATAAGCAGAGGGAGAAAACTATCTGAAATAACGACATACTTTTTTCCCCAAAGACCATGAATCAGCATCACTATTTTTAACAGAATTCTAATGCATTATTGATGTTTTGATGGCAACAGTTACAAATACAGAATTAATGTGATTCTAATTCAATTCTGCTTAACACTGTCAAAGTTCCTCCTGCTTTTTTACTTTCAGTTTGGAAATAAATTATCCTTTAAATAGGAATTGCATCATATACAATTTAGTCTCCTTCTGTATACCTCATATGTCTGACTAGGTGTAGTCAAAAGAAGTATCTGATTCATGAATATAGCTTTGCAGAGGATCCAAACAAAACATTTCCAGAACAGGCAACTGAGGTTTCTTTGGCAACTGTCATACATTTGCTGTAACCAGAGTGCAACAATCATTCCAAGGAATGCTTTATTTGTTTGTTATCAAGATTCTCTCTCCTACTCTGCACTGTGAATGGTGCAACAGAGTGACGGCATCCCATGCTTGCAAACTGCAAGTTGTCATTGCAGATAGTTGAAGCCTGGTTCTTACAACCAACGCCAGTGGAAAAGCTCCCACCGTAAGTTTCCATAGCAACATTTGCCATGATTGGCATTTAATAAAACAACGTTTAATGACTTATAATAAAATAAGGAGAGCCAACCCTTATTTTTGAGTGAGTCTAATGATTACAAATGAAAGCATTTTAGTCTAAAGTCAGTCATGTTCTGTGACAGCTAATTATGAAATGAGCACAGAGATGGATGGGACACACATGGAAGAACATATTGAAGAATATAAAAAAAGTACACTGGACCGAAATCCTCAAGGCAAGAGGCAATGAGTAAGATGGATGACAATGCAGAAAGCCATGGCTGAGAAATTAAAAGCAATCAAAGCACCAGGCAAAGATGCCAAGATAGCCACAAACAGGTACTTGGTCAAGGCTCTTTCCTGACAACAAAAAGATGAGGGACCATCATTATATGGAGTGGGAAGGAGGATTGTACCTGCTTGACTCAATGCTAACCTCCATATATTGATCCTATATTCTGCATTGAGCCTTTAGGCTCTGTGAACTACAATTGATCAATGCATTGCACTTTAAAATGGGTGCTTGGAAGTGTTAGCCAACCACTTGTGTGTACTGCCTGTTGCCCATCTTGGCTACTTACAATGGATTACATTAGCCAACAGTGTTGACCATGCTTCCTTGTGGGAGGAAGTAGCCCCCATCACACTTGAAGGAGGCAATTGTTCAGCCACGTCTTAAGATAACTTATCTGTACCCAGAACATTGCAGTGCTTATTACCTGGTAACAAATATCCTATTCTTCTGCAGGTTACTTCTGAGAGGCTGGCGAGAGTCCAGTTTCAGGCACTTTGGGAGGAATCTGATTAAACCAGATTTGGGTTTGGCAAAGAAACAGCCATGGTTGCCCTGATGGATGACATCAGGCAGGACACAAACAGAAAGTTTCATCATATTTGCTGTTCTTTACCTCCAGGTGCTGTTTGATACCGTTGTCCATGGTATCTTACAGGACAGGCTTGCAGCCTGAATGGGGGGAACATTGTGATATGGCTGTTCTGCTCCTACACAGTCACTTTCAGAAAACAACATGTTTGTGGGGGGTGGGCTGAGGTGCGTTTATGTGTGTGTGCTCAACACTATTGCACCTGTGTTGTGAGTCTGCGTAAGATTCCATCTTATCCCCTACGCTCTTTAACATTTAAGCTGCTATGCCATGTGAATGCTTGAATTGAACTGCCATCAGAATGTTGATGAGTCTCTGCTCTTATGTCATCTCAACCAGGTACGGCTGTGCAGGTGCTGAAGTTTTGACTGGATTCAGTAATGACTTGAGGGAGGCATGGGCTATTTTAAGGCAAAAAATCTTAGATTTGCATATTATATTAGACATGCGGGTTAAGGTTTTATTTTTATTTTAGTTTTAAAGCTCTTGATGGAAACTCATTGAAAGTCAATGAGCTAAACTAGTGTTTTCACTGTGTCAGCCTCCCTATACACTGTTTGCTAGCATAACAAATATTATGCAAATAAGTGATGCAGCTGCTTATTTACATAGGGCCATATTCAGTGCTGCAATTCCATGGGCACAAGGGATTTCCATGCACTCAGAGGAACGTCCCCTTCCCCTTCTGTCTTATGCAGCTTCCCTGTGCAGAACTTTGAAATCATCTCCAGAGGTTTGGGAGACCCTTCAGGGCAGATTTGGGGAGGGCACAGGGGGGGTGGAAAGGAAGCAATAGCCACATTCTGCCAGCGGAACCTTCTGGCACAGCACTGGATACAGGCCATAACATTAGATAGCATTTATAAGTATTTAATAAGTGTTCAATGAGAGAAAGGGAGAGAGATCATTTTAGACATTGCTGTGTTGGTGTTGCCAGGGCCACAATGAACTGGGGACTCTCAACTGTCACATGGTGGTTAATTGCCTGAATCACTTAGCCACCAAATCTCTGCTTCGGCAAATAAAATGTTCCCTAATGTATTGTTAGCATACAATATCATTTTCCTGCGAAGCAGAAGTGTTATACTTGGAGCTAACTTTTTAAAAATAAAATAATATTGCAAGCTAAATCAACATATAGCCATGCTTTGCTAAAATTAAACTACTTTGTTCTATTGTAACTCCCCGTTTCCTGATACATTGCACCAAAGTGTCATAATACGGGCAACAGTTTGTTTCTGTTCACAACAGTTCAGCAATTCTAATTATCTGAGAGATCTCCTTATGAGAGTTTTCAGATAAATGCTACACACAGTGCTCATTAATGTAACATTTATTCCAGTGCTACATCACAGTTATTCAACTTATTTGCTTCACTTTTTCTGGCTAAAGAGAGACAATTTTTTCACTCAGAGCAATAGCTTTAATAAGTTTCTCTTTCGGAAGAACACAGACGGAAAGCGGCGGAGCAAGCCAATCAGGTGCCTGGGGTGGCGTGTGCGCTCTGTGCCCAGGGGCGGAGCCAGCTGCCTGCAGGGGCGGAGCCAGCTGCCCACAGGGCAGGGCCAGTCACCCACAGGGCCAGGCAAGCCGGGGCAGTCTGCCTGCCTCGTCCCACTCAGTCACCCTACAGCTGAGGGGGAGGTGATGGGGAGACCGCTTGGGGCAGCGCAGAGTCTCGGGAAAGACGCGTGGTTCGGGGTCCTGCCAAACTGAAGGATAGTACAATGGGCTTCTTTAGGAATGTTAAAGGGAGTTACTTTATCCCATAATTCCTTAAAGGGGAGGCAACAGTTTGTTCCTTGTTCTTTCGCACCTTAAAATAATTAAGTGTTGTCTTAAAAAACAATTGCAGCTTCACACTAGCCACTGTCCTCCAATATGGATGTTACAAGGTTACACCGTCGAGAAAGCACCCTGTGGATTTCTGTAGAACTCTAGGTTTTCTATACAGAAAGTACAGGAAAAACCGAGATTTTGCGGAAGGATTGCTCCCTTAAGACTAATGGAATAAACCTTTGTGGACTCAAGTCGACTGCATCCGATGAAGTGGATTTGTAATTCACAAAAGTGCATGCTATAATAAATTTGTTTGTCCTTAAGCTGTATACAAGACTGTCTGTTGTTTTTTGATGTTAAACTGACAAGCATGTCTACCCCTCTGAAAATACTCAATTTAGTAAGGCAAGATATCTTCATTTTCCTTCGGAAAGAAACATTTATTCATGGAAAACCTTTTGCAAAGGTCAGGTCGTGTGTCTTATGTCAACTCAGACTAATGGCTCTTCAACATGATTAATAAGTGCAGAGACTCTTGAAAGAGTCATATTCTTTGATGAGGAGTTCTGTTCTCTGACAATTTATTAAGTCGTTCTGTCATTACTTAGAGAAACATGATATTAGATTTTAAAATATTCTTTTTTAAAAAAAGTAATGACTTATTTTCTCAGACTGCACAAAAGTCTTCTTGTTCCTGAAACTTTATTTTTCTTTAGGCTTCAGTCCTATACCCATTATCCTGAGAGTAATCCAGCTGAACTCATGCCAGAGTGATGTGCCCTGAGCTTTTTAGATGTCAGGAGGGATAAAATAGTAATTAAAAAAACAAACTGACAAACCTACATTCCCAGTGGCAGCCAATGACAACAAAGGAAGTAGAGTCCTCCGTCTCTCAAGGCAGGGGTAGGAAATTTTCTTTTTCATTTGAGGGCCACATCCCCCAGGAACATTGTGTTCAGGGCCACATACTAGAGGTAAGTAGGGCTGTAAATATTATAATTATTATTAAAGCAGGGCCAGAATCAAAAGTAGGTGGAGCCCGAGTCAAGAAAGGTGGAGCCACTGCCTTATCCCTTTCTGCTGTTCTCTCTCTCTCTCTCTCTCTCTCTCTCTCTCTCTCTCTCTCTCTCTCTCTCTTAGAGGACATCTGAAGGCAGCCCTGTTTAGGGAAGCTTTTAATGTTTAAGAAATTAATGCATTCTAATATTTCTGTTGGAAGCCGCCCAGAGTGGCTGGGGAAACCCAGCCAGATGGGCGGGGTATAAATAATAAATTATTATTAAATTATTATTATTATCTCTCTGTGTGTGTTTTCTTCCCTCCGTCCCACACTCATGAGCATAACAAAAAAAAAAAAAAATATCATGCTGCTGATGGACTGCATTGCCATTCTAGACTTGGATCTGTGTTGACCAATGGCTGATTCAGGGGAATTATAGACCTACTCAGCATTTTACTTACAATTTTTCCTACTATGTTATTTTCACTAATATATGCATTTATGTGTAGACTTCATCATAGTATATGCATTTTGTACACCCCACTTGGGTGGAGAACTGAATTTGGAAGTATTGCTCTGTTTTTGTTGATGCATTGTTAGGAAAAGTATGGATTTGGTAATTTTGCCTTCAAATGCGAACGGAATCAAATTTCTCCTCCATCCCTACCTGGTGGTGGTGGTGAGTTGCTTCTATTTGATGTCACGCTGGACAAGTTGGCATCCTGTATTGTTGCAGCATTTTTTTTGTCAACAACAACAACAACACCTCACCCATCTGGTTGGGTTTCCCCAGTCACTCTGGGCGGCTTACAGAATATCTAAAAACATAATAAAAACACCAAGCCTTAAAAACCTCCCAATACAGGGCTGCCTTCAAACCCAGACACTCCCCCCCCCATTGTACTTGGAGACATCTTGCCCTGCTGTATAATCCTAAAGTAATTTACATAGCATATTTAAAGGCTCAGTGAATACCCAGCAAGTTCTGATCTAAAAATTCTATCAGAATGGCTTAAGTCTTACAGAATGCTTAAACACCCTGCCGTTTGTCTTTACAAAGGGGGGGTGATTAATCAACACACACACAGCAGAACAGAGCATTAAGCTTTGTAAATGTGTATTTTGCACTTTACTAAACTAGCTAAGTTTCATGTTGATGGGAATATATTTTGACTCCAGAAGACCTAGGGAGCAAATAATAATAATAATAAATAATAATAATAAATAATAATAATAAATAATAATAATAAAGGCAAATTGCAAAACTCACAGAGCAACCCAAAGCCTCCCCCCCCCAGTGGAGATGGTTTAAATATGGTAGAGGAGCTCATCTGCATAGCTTCACCACTGTGCGTCCCCATCAGTCATGCCATCTCTGTTAAAAGCATGTGTGCGTGGGAGCTATCAATGATATTCCCACCAGCAGTAGCCAGAGTACACTCCCAATATGGGGTGTTTGCAGATATACAGTGTGTGTGTGTGTGTGTGTGTGTGTGTGTGTGTGTGTGTGTTTAGTGTGTGTGTGTGTACACACACACACACACACACACACACACACACACACACATATCGGGGGTGTTTGTGTGTGAAGCTGGCCCACCTAAGTATCCGCTGAAACCTGAAATCATCCCTCTATTTTTGGCAGGGCCATTCCACATTTCTTTCCTGTGCCAGCCTAGAACTGGTACAGCAGTAAAATGAAGGGGGGTGGGGAGCACATCTCACACCTTGAATTCTGGCTGGTATGAACAGTAGGGGTTCAGATATGGTGCGCCTTACACAGTCAGAATTCCTGAAATTATTTTACAGGTTTGAAACATGACCTCTATTTTTTTTAAAAAAAGAAAGATGAAAAGAAAGAAAGAAAGAAAGGGAAGGAGGGAGGGAGGGAGGAACCTTCCTCAAATTGAGCAAAAGCAAACTGCATTGGAGATACAGGATCACAAGTGCTGCCCCCAGTCCTTCCATTGCTGTTGACTAGGATGTGGAGTAGAGAGAAAAGGTATCTGTTAAACACAGCAAACGGAGCAGAAGGACGGGGGGCTATGGCTGCTGTCTTTCTGGACCCAAGGTTGCCACAATGGGAAAAACAGGACCCCCTTGGAGGGTAATGCTTTGAACCCCTCCATTGTAGACTCAGGTTGTATATATGTGTAAATAAACCATATATCCTAAAGACAACACAGTCTCCCCTATGCCTCCTTTCCAAAGGAAACACAAACCCTGGACCCTTGGAATCTCGCACAACTCGGAGAGTGGAATGGTATGTCACAATAAACTGGGTGTTTTGGAATTTGAATAGACAGGAAGCCCTTCTGTGGAAATATACTGCTCAGGGCCAAAGCATGAATTCCACCCTGCCCCGCAAAATCCCTCCTGTGCATTTTCCATATGCATAAGATCCAACAGCAATATTTTGTCCAATGCGCCCTATGTTATACTATTTTTTTTAAATAAAAGGTTATTGTTTCCCAATTCACAGAACCACACAAATAAATATTTTTTCAAGTAAATGCATACCTATGAGTATTTGTGTGTTGGTCCCCTCCATTGCTCATGGAATTCCAGGTTAGCTTTGGGATGTGGCCTCTGCTGATTAACGTTTTCCATTACTATGATCACTAAAAATTGAAGGGGGTGGGAAAGGACACAATCATAAGGCAGAAAACAAAACGGCATTGTTTACTCAGAACTGTAATTAATAACATGCCCTAATCAGATTTAGCAGACATAAATATGGTCTATGGTGGGTTATGAGTAGAGTACTATATTGTAGTAATATATGGTGAAATATTGTAGTAATATATTGTGAAAACTTCAACGAATGATGTTTTCTTTAGTTTATTATCCTATTATCAGAGTACTAACATGGATTACCCAATTAAGGGGAAATTTATTGCTAATAATACAAAATTACAGAAAGAAGCTCAGAAAACCAGATATTGTTGTAATTGCAGAAGGCTATATAAGAAGATATATCTTCTGACAGTCATTTCCTCCTCCCCACCCCCATCCACTAGGATAGGACACGATCTATGCCAAGAACAGTAATTACCACTGTCCAGTGGCAATAGGAAGGGAGCTGTCATTTGTCTCCATTACATTTTATGTTACAGCTGACATACACTTTATTTGGGAGATGAAATGCTTCAGCACCTGATTGTGCAATGCCACTGGAGAAAGAAGACACAAAGAAATGTGAAATGATTGCCACAGCAAAAGAGAAGGATGGAGTCAATTTTGTCAAGTCTTTGTTGTTGCTGAAAGAAATTGGGAAAGTTCTCAAGTGTCTGCCAATCTGTGCTGGAGGTAACCTCAAATCTGGCCACATTTAGGCTGGTTCGCACATGCATGTTAATAACTAGACAAAATAATGTCATATGTCCTCTTTTTCCAGGACAAATCCTCTTTTTCATGGGTATGCAAAATGAGAGTCATCATAGCCATCTACAGGTATGGTTACAAGTAGAAGTTTGCTCTTCAAAATATGGCAACCCTAAGACAAAGGTCACATCATCATGACTTCCATGTGTGAATCAAGGACCAAACTCCACTGACAGAGTAATATAACTCCCCCATACAAGGCAAAGCTTTTCATTAGAATCAGTCACTGAATTATAACTTTGTGGATGGGTAATCACAGCCATAATGCTGCAGTCAAAATTGTTTACCATTCCAAACACGATGACTTTCAGTGTAGTTCATTCACATATTCAGTTGCCTGTCATCAAGTGTAGAAAAAGCAAGTGGGTGTGTTCTTAACTCCTTGTTTAGTTCATAAGTATATTCTTATAGCCAAAGGTCATGACAAACTTTTAGCAAACCTATTAATAAAATAATGGAGAACATACATCCAGAATATAAGCCAACATCTGTGATATTAAGAGAGAGGATACCAGAGACACCAACATGCTTAAAACTAGCTTCATTTCAGATTAAATTTGCAAATCACCACAACAACTTACAGTAATTTTAGCAAACTCATTTGTCTTGATTTCTTCTCCCCAGCCAGTGCATAGAGGGCCATTCTCTGTGTTGCAAAACTATTATTGTCAAAAGAAGTCAAAAAGAAGTCAAACCATTTCTGCCAGGGTATACCTGCTTGCTTGTGTGAAGAAAGGTTTCAGAAAACAACCTCTTGTATAAAGCGCAGGCAGGTGAGTGAGATCTTCCACACAAGGTTGACCATGTGTACCGTAGGCACAAATGATGCACAAAGAATTACCAGCCAGTTTTAGGTAACAAAGGAAGATACATCCAACTTCTGTGCACCTTTCATTTGAAAGGGCATATTTAGAGGGGCTCATTAACATTGTGGTAACTCTTTGCAACATATTCAGAAAGATGTCAGGGAAGCTCCAGGTTACCTGCATGTGATCTCAGGATTTTTAGCTATCTGGGGATTTCGGACATATATTAATCACACTAGTCACCCAACCATTCTCTAAGCACCTAACTGCTGGTACAATCCAGCCTGTAAAAATGAGGGAAATGAGCTAACATGGAGAGAAAGAACATGGAAATTCATAAATGTCATGAGCAATGAGGGATTGTGTCATCATAGTGCCCCCAACTTTTTAGTGTGATAAGGGGTCAGACTAGGACTTGGAAGGCATAGGTCAAATCTCCACTCAGCCATGAATCTCACTGGGTGACCTTGAGCCAGCCACTGCCTCTCAGCCTAACCTACCTAACAGGGTTGTTGTGGGGATTCACTGAGGGAGAGAACCATGTATGCTACCTTGAGCTCCATAGAGAAGAAGGTGGGGTAGAAATGCAATAAATTAATGTTAACTATAATAGTCACTCTGGCCTCTTCTGTCCAGAGCTGATCTCCCTCTCCTTCCCCCATCCTTTCCCTGGGTTCTCTCTAAATCTGTTCCGAGTCCCCTCCCCACCCCTGAGCAGAATTTGGAAGAATGCAGGTGGCATACAGGCAAAGAAGAGGAATCTCCTTTGAGCAAACAGAAATGGTTGTACTGACGGAACTGCTTTATTGGATACTATGCGCAGAAACGTAAAAGCTTTACTGGCATGGATTTAGTTTCTAATGCTGCTTTCATTGATCAGTCGTAACAGTTCAGGGAGTACTGCAGTTGAATCCTTTTTTTCTTGGCAACCTGCTACAAAATGCTAAAGGAACCACTTTGTATTACAATGTATACACTATCAGATTCCCATGGAAGAAAACGGCGCCTAAAATCTTTAATCCATTGACAACGATCAGGATTTCTCCTCTTCAAGGCTGCAGTGTTGTCTCCTAGTGCCGACTTCTGTCAAACATGAAAGGGAGCTATGAAGCAAGCTCTTCTCAATGGGTGATTAGCACTGCCGAGAAGTCACAATGCAGGCTGTATTGTTGCTAACTCCCCTTCTTGCCCTTGCTGCTTTTATTCCTTTCGCTCAACAGATGTTTGTCTTCCGGAATAATAGCTTTAAGGCTCAAATCCTGTAAGATCTGCCTTTCTTCCTCCACCTGACTGTCTCTTGACAGACACATGAAATTGCTTGGCAAAGAGTCTAGACGATGGTTGTTTTTTTTTAGGCTGAGTAGCAACAGGGAGTCAGTAGTGTGGATGGTGAGGCAAAAGACCCTGGGCCCAAGCACACATGCATATTGCATAAAGGTGCAAAGCCCTTCTTTCGCACCCTGTGAAACATAAATGCACAGAGGGTTATTTTTACAACAACAACAACAACAACAACAACAACAACAACAACAACAACAACTGGGCAACGGCACGCCCCCCACTCGTGACTCCCGGGCCTTCCCCATTCTCCAGCCCAGTAGTGCAGTTGGCTCTGGCTGGCTTCAGGAGCTGCTTGCTGCCATGGTGCAGGAAAAAATGGCAGGCGCCATGGCACTGAGCAGCGAGCAGCTCCTGAAGCCAGCCAGAGCCAACTCAACTGCGCTAACAGGCTGGCTCCGGGCTTCTGAGGCTGCCGCTGCCACATTTCCCGGAGACAGATTTGCAAATCTGGGGACATTCCGGGGACAGAATTTGTCCGCGGACAGATTTGCAAACCTGGGGACTGTCCCCGGGACCCGGGGACGTCTGGTAACCCTAGACAACCAACATTTAAATAATGCAGTTCCAGGCTATGTAGCCATATCTGTTTTTGTAAAGGGTCACCAGAAGAAAGAGGAAGAAGGCAAATTGTGGATATTTCCTCCTTTCAATCCATTTGACAATTTCCCCTGCCCCCAAGCACTGTTGTCTTTAAAGCGTAAGAGTGTGGTTGATATCAAATATTTAAATGTGGGTGAGGGTGCTCATCCAAATTCATCATTTCCCTTTTTTCATTCCCCCTTTTCTTGGTATGTCGAAGTATTCTTTGATCTATCTCCTGGCAATTCTGAAAGCCTACATTCTGTTGTTTTCTAGCACCAATTAAGGATTCTAGAACCCAGGGAGTTATACTAAAGACATAGGTATAATTAAGGGACATAAGAGTGTGTGTGCTCTTGAATTAAGTGGGCGGGGGGGGGGGAGGTAGATAAAGGGGAGTTGCAAAGAAAAAAATGGAAGGATGGTGAAGCCTCGGATGTGCTGCTTCTCCTGCAAATATCCCCTGCTCTGCTTTTGCATGTCGAAATCAAATGTGAGACTGGGAATCTCACAATAGTTCTATCTTTGACCACTATGACTAGAACACAGAAACACTTGGTGACCTTTATGCTCTAGTACAGAGGTTTTCAACCTTTTCAAGTCCACTGCTCCCTTAACCAACTGTACATTCTTTCTGTGGGTCCCTGTAGGGATACAGCAGGTCTGAGGGATGGTGGACCGGCCCACAGCTGAAAAAGTCTAACTAGATCAGGGGTTCGAAACCTTCATTGGTCGAAGGCGACATTTGTAAACCAAAGAAACTGTCATGGGCACTAGTATGCACTGCGGCCAAATACACTGGCTTCAACAAAATGCAGGAAGAGAGGACCCTGCATGCACCAAGGAACACATCTGTGAGCAGACCTGCACCCATGGGTGCCTCATTGATAACCTCTGGTGTTATGGATGATGTGGAGCTATTGCAGAAAATTCTCATTCCATGCCTAGTTCTCTCCTGATCTCGGCATGTTACACAAGCCACACAATAACTTCACGTTTTCTCTGTCAGCTAGTTCCTCCCCTCCCCTACAGAAACCTTCAACCTTGCTCTTTCACAGCTTCCTCCATTTCCCCCTTGAAGTCAGTTGAGAGACTTTCCGTGGTTTTCACACTGAGCCGAATTGGACCTCTGCTTTTGTGATTATAATAAAGGTACGTAATCATTATTAAAGCTTCTCTGGGATTTGTGAGATCAGATTGTAGTTTTCCCTGTTCTGAAAATGACATTTAATTGTTAGGAACAAAGACCTTTAAAAGCTCTCCTCTTGTCCCAATGAGACATATGCTTAATTTTATATTATGAGAAAAGTTCAAAACTCATCTGACTCATTCAGGTGTTTACTCAGAAGCTAAATGCTAGCTTATTCCCCATGCCAAGCTGTACTTTCTTTCTTTTCTACCCCCGGACTTTGACTCAGTCCACTCTGTCTGCAGGCATTGGCAATCTGCAGCCACAGGAACCGCATGTAGCCTTAGTCTAAAAGGCTTGAGAAAATGGAGGGGGCAATACAATTCACACCATATATTTAAAGCACTATGATAGTGCTTAAAACTGCCATGGGTTCCTCCAAGGAATTTGGGGAGCTGTAGTTTGTTAAGGGTTCTGAGAGTTCTTAGGAGACTCCTATTCTTCTGACAGACCTATAATTCCTAGAATGGTTTAACCTGGAAATGATGGTTTTGTGAGGATAATAAGGTAAAGGTAAAGGGAGCCCTGACCACGCGTTATTGGCCGAGGGAGCCGGCATACAGCTTCCGGGTCATGTGGCCAGCATGACTAAGCCGCTTCTGGCGAACCAGAGCAGCACACGGAAACGCTGTTTACCTTCCCGCTTGGAGCGGTTCCTATTTATCTACTTGCATTTTGACGTGCTTTCGAACTGCTAGGTTGGCAGGAGCTGGGACCAAGCAACGGGAGCTCACCCCGTCACAGGGATTCGAACCACCGACCTTCTGATCAGCAAGCCCTAGGCTCAGTGGTTTAACCACAGCGCCACCTGGGTCCCATATTGTGAGGATAATAGGGGTCTCCTAACCTTTAACAAACTACACCTCTCTGAATTCTTAGGGTTATATATATATTATGGGATGATACTAAGAGACAAAAGTAACTACCAGCTCATTCCATTTGCTCTTTCAGACTATCCATAAATCAGAAAAAATACCCTAGAGCAGGGGACTCCAAACTAAGGCCCGGAGGCCGGATGCGGCCCAATCGCCTTCCCAATCTGGCCCGTGGGCGGTCCAGGAATCAGCCTGTTTTTACATAAGTAAAATGTGTCCTTTTATGTAAAATGCATCTCTGGGTTATTTGTGGGACCTGCCTGGTGTTTTTACATGAGTAGAATGTGTCCTTTTATTTAAAATGCATCTCTGGGTTATTTGTGGGGCATAGGAATTCGTTCATATTTTTTTCCAAAATATAGTCCAGCCCCCCACAAGGTCTGAGGGACAGTGGACCGGCCCCCTGCTGAAAAAGTTTGCTGACCCCTGCCCTAGAGGTTACCCCTCTGTTTATGCTTGTGTGTTCATGAATCACTAACTTGAACCCACAGAAAACATTCATACAGATTTTTAGTCATGCAATACTGTGGGTGTCATTTGTCTCTCAGATATTATTTTGATAATCTGTTTTTGTTTTATCTATTTAATTATTTATAGAAACATTTACATACCACCGTATCATAAAGTATCAGGGCAGGGTGCAATAATAAAACACAAAGGACAATTAAAACCACTAGAAAATAATCATTAAAGTAACTAATTAAATCCACTCTTATATCAAGCCTTCAGGTCTACACATGCTTAGCAGCCACATCAGGGGCCGAGGGACTATTATAGACAAATGATGATACCATGCTGAGAAAGCTAGTGACAAGACTCCACATAGGTCTGAAGACCTGGCAAAACATTGCCCCTGAATTTTGCCTAAGCCGATAATACTGAAGCAAATTCACACATTTCTGCTGAACAGAAAGTTCTGAATAACTGTGGAGGATGCAAAAAGAGTGAATGTAACTCTGAACAATTGCATTAGAATTAAGCACTTTGCAGTGTGGACCTATGTGTTTTCATTTGAGGCTGTTCCTGACGTTGTTCTCCTTCTTCTCCTCTGATCTCCTGATCTATGGCTTCCTTTGTCCATACTGTTATTTAATCCTATTGGCTGTGGCGGTGACCCATGTGCCTTTGATGTTGACATTGCAATGCTACACTTAATCTGATCGTGCCCGCTTGAAAATTTATGGTCTGTTACAGCTGATTGGATGAAATGGCACTGTGAACTCGGACCAAGGTCTATGATGGAAAAGAAGATGGAAAATGGCACTGAGGAAAAGCTACAGCCAGAGGAACAAAGGAACACCAAGCAACATAGAATTATGTGAATGTTCAATGGAGTGAGTAGGTTCTTTCCCCCGCCCCCCCTGCCCCCCGTAACTTGTTCTCTTGCATCAACTGTGCTTTCCACAGTTAATATTAAAATTAGAGAGTGTACAGTACAAGCCTAATATATAATTTGACAGTGCCTCCCAAATGAACCGTGTAAGATTACTGGTGATCTGTTCCACGCTAATGCACAGACAGTTTGCTTATTTATGAAATAAGGCCGCTGCACAGACTTTTCTGTCTTGTAGTGGAGGGAGAGATTGATAACAGGGGGCAAAAACTGCAGCTGCATGGGGAGATCAAAAAGAAATCAGAATTCTGGTATCCCATCTAAACGAGTCCTCCCCAAAGCAGCCTGTAGATCAGGCACCCTCCAGTTGTTTTGGACTACAATTCTCATAATTGCTGACCACTGGTCCTGTTAGCTAGGGATCATGAGAGTTGTAGGCCAAAACATCTGGAGGGCCAAAGTTTGGGGATGCCTGCTGTAGATCTTTCATTAGTAACATTCTCCCCCAGTTTCTCTGTGGCTGGTATGATACTGAAAAACCTGGCAGATGCTATCTTTTCAAAAATAAAATATTGAAATTGAAAATTCTAGGCATTCTAAAGGTGAGGGGGCAGTATTACCAGGCAAATGGAATCATAGGAGACAACAAGAGAATGCATTGCTCTGTCAGGCTTCTCAGGTTAATATTGTTGTTTAGTCGTTTAGTTGTGTCCGACTTTTCGTGACCCCATGGACCATAGCATGCCATAGGTTAATATTAAAGTTGCCTTAAAACATTTCTTGGCAGTGCTATGATTCTATCGCTGCAGGTACATAAGCTTGCAAAAGCTGGTGTGGTTCTGAAAGCTAATCATCGCTGCGTAGTCTTGGGCACAGGCCTTCCCCGCCTTTACAATTCTGGAGTCGTTGTAAGGGTTGCAATCCCACTGAAGAAACACATTTGTAGTCTGGGAGCAGGGCCGCCTCTAGGTAGACCCCCGGTGGCACAGGGCACCACGGTGGCGGCGGCCCGCCAGGAGGGCGGCGCGAGCTGCGCCCGCCCGCTGACCAGCCGGCCCGCCGGTTCGCTGCGCAGCTGCAGCTGTGGTAGCCGCGCTGCACGCTGCGCCCACCACGCTGGGAAACGGGGCGGGGGGGCGCCGGAGGGATCCGTCACTCCACGGCTCCAGGGGCGCTTAAGACGGACCTGTCTGGGAGCATTTGGAGTCTCAAGTGGTGTCTGTCACTGGCAGTGTATGTGC